>NC_079294.1:19461957-19764988 GCF_023638135.1 Falco biarmicus | reverse complement strand
AAGTTTCACAGTACGCAAGCTAGCACCAGCACCAGTTTTCAAGAATTTCCTCCATGCCAAAATTCTGACATACCTACAGCTTACTTAAAACAAAACCAAAGTATTAATATAAATACATGCATGCACAGAACCCTCTCAATAATACTTTACAAGAGAGAGAATTTGGAGATTTTGGTTATTTCAAACTGTAACCAAAGCTTTTTCAGCTGCTTCTCAAAAACATGTAGAAGTACACATAAAAATAGGTAGCTTCATCCTTCACAAGTAATCCATTTTTCAAATACAGTAAACTGTATATATTTTTTGTAGTCCCTATGTAAATAATCATGAATGACTAATTCCTAAATTGCCAGCAAGGAACACTTCCTATTATCAGTCAAGTAATACCCTGTCAGCAGCAACCAAACAGCTTCCGTAGAAATACAGCAGCTCACTTCTACCTTGCATTCTTACATTGCATAATCCAGGTACCTGAAGATGCCTATGTAGTATGTAAAGTGAGTCTGATTTGTACTTGCTGTCATGCTATGGTAAGATGATGTAAAAGCAAAACAAAACAAACCCACATTCAAATTTTTTGCGATAAACTTTTGGGTTCTCTCCCCCTTGACTTCTTTCAAAGCTGCCAAGAAAGTGAAACAAAGTATTATCCTACATCCTCCTTATCCAAGATTCCACATTACATATGTCAGTGAGGGGAATACATAACATCACTAAATACCTCATCAGTGTAAAATGCTTATTTTAGCTGATGTCAACATACGTATTGCTTCTTTTAAAAAATTCTACAGGTTACAGGGAGGTAGAGATCAATAATTAAGAGGCTTACCAAGGAAAGGAAAAAGTTATGACAGTAAATAAACAAGACAGGAAGTAAGACTGACCTGTAATCTCCCTCAGTCCCCGTTCTGAACTGTTAAGGGGAAGGAAATACTAACTTCCTCTTGGGACCATCCACTCCAAAAAACTTGTCAGTTGATGAGCCCCTACTATGGCCACAGAAAGAAGGGAAAACTGTGCCCAAATAGCAGGTGGGTACTTTCAGTAGTACGCAGGAACAAAGGTTTCATTTCCCTCATTCTTATAAAACAAGTGCCACCAAACTGAAACAGCCTTTCATTTCCAGGGATCAGGGGTTTAGGAAAACAAAGCAATGATGGAAACTAGACACATTCTGGAAAGAAATAATATAACGTAACGAAATATTTCTTACTCAGAGGAACCTTTGAGCAAGGCAAGAGATTGAAAAAAAATTTTGAGGGAGACAGACAAAGCAGAGAGGTCATGAAGAATACAACCACCTGACTTCTATCCAAGGCATGAGGCCATGCCATGTGAGGAAAAAAAACGGGACATGCACAATTATCTGAACAAACAAGTAAAAAAGTTTCTAGAATGTCAGACTAAACCAGCATACCTCAAAAGTGGATTTAGAAGAACAGAAAGGACATGATGTCCTGATGTTGGCTGGGATAGCTAGTTTTCTTCTTAGTAGGTGGTACAGTGCTGTGTTTTGGATTTAGTATGAGAATGATGCTGATTTAAAAAAAAAAAAAAAAAAAAAAAGTGATGTACAATGCAACAGCTGACCACCTGCTGACTGATGCCCAGCCAGCTCCCAAGCAGCATTTAGTGGCTCCCAGCCAACTCCGCCCAATTTATATACTCAGCGTGACATTCCATGGTATGGAATATCCCTTTGGCTAGTTTGGGTCAGCTGTCCCAGCTCTGCTCCCTCCCAGCTTCTTGTGTACCTCTTCACTGGCAGGCATGGGAAACTTTTTAAAGAGTCCTTTATTTAGAGTAAGCACTACTCAGTAATAACTAAAACATGTATTATCAGATTATCCTTATACTAAATCCAAAACACAGGACTGTACTAGCCACTAGGAAGAAAATTAACTCTAGCCCAGCCAAAACCAGGACACTATGTAACGTAACTTTAGCAGAAATATCAGCTTAGAGTTTCAATTATTGCCTCTTTCTCCCACCCTAACTCTCTCTTTGGCTGCACCAACAGAATGACTTCTGCAGCGATTTTATAAACAATCAATAAGCCAAACACAGTCACTAAGCCATCAAAAAAAAAAAATCCCATTGAAAACAATTTAAAAAACAAAAAACCCAAGAAAAACCAAAACCAAAAAATAAAACACAGAAGCAGTAAACTAATCCAACTTACACTGCAGCTCCACAAACTGCTGTGCTGGCACAGACAGGGGGGTGGCCTTGGTATGGGAACAAACATCCAATAATGGGGAGGGAGAACAGCAGTTGCTACAAAAGGAAACAAATTTCTTATGTCATAGTTTCATATTCAATCTTTCCAGACAATGCTGATTTATCTTCTGAGACAACTCCTTATCAAATTGAAAGAAATACATTTTAATGAGGTAATGCAGAATACAGTCAATAGTCCATAATCCTTGTAATTAAAAAAAAAAAAAAAAAAAAAAAAAAGGGCAGAAATTGGAGTTCTAAAGCTGACTTTACCCACTGGGATCTGAGAACTAGGGTTTATTATTAAAATATGACTCAATGACACAGGGGATATTCTGTATAAAATATGTCACGTATGCTTGGAAATTCAGAGCAGAAACACTAATCTCTATACTAACATTCACTGAGCCTGGTTCATATCCCTGTTGTGTGATTTCTAGTAGCATTGCCATTAAAAAATTAGTCATGTCCATGGAACAGTCTGCAGGTTGTGAAGCCTAATTTACTATCTGTAATTAGAGCTTTGCCTGTGTTAGTCAAGATGTAACACCAGGCACTGGAAAATGATCCAGTAATAGAAAGCTTTACTTGTAAAGATCTCCGGAATAAAAACATCCACTCTGAGTATTACATAAGAGAAAGCAGCAGCTGTAAAAACTGCAGTTACCTCAGAAAAAAAACTAAATCTGAACAAGCAGGAGAACACAGCAAAGGCTGCTCTGGACTTCAACAGCTCCCTTGAGAGTCTGGCCTCTCCCATCTTAAACAAAATTTCCAAAGTAATGCTCCACAGACCAGAAGCCTGTTTCTGTCCTTGCCAACGATTTCAATGAATGAAAAAGCAAAATATCTGGACTGGTTACATATTTTTTTAGCATCTGATATAGAGGAATAGACCTAAGGGAATCTGCTGTGGAAGGCAAGTCTGGGAATTGCAATGTTTTAAGTACATCAAGGACAGTACAAGAGACAGGCAAAACACAGCAAAAATAAAGATGGTAGAAATATGTCAAAAAATAAAATAGACCTGACAGGGGATAAAAATCCTTATTCAAAATTATTTATATCATGAAGGCAAGTGCATCTGTAGCTGCAGATCATCTGATTACCTATTATTAAAAATAAGACTTTGCCAGTGGGACCACCAAACATTGCCGTTTCTAAAGAATATTTTCCATAAGTGTCATTAAATAGCTACTCAGTATAGCAAACTCATTTTACAGCTGATTTAAGAGCCTTGTTACAGCAAACTCTTTGAAAATAATCTTTTATTTCACATAACAAAATAGAAACTAAAACTCTCTTGCCTGTCCCTTGAGGGATACACATGTATCTGTCTTTCATACATATATGAAAGAACTTTTCAACTCAAGAAGTAGATATTTTAATTTTTCTCATGAAAAAAAGGTATACAGGTATCACCAATAGGATTTAAGCAGTAAAGTATACTAAGGTAGGCAAAATTCAACATAAATTCTATGTTAAGAAAAAAGGACTACTACCGCTACTGATGACTGAAAAGCTATGTTTAAATAACCCCTCCACTGGGAAGAAGATCAAAAGAGTTGCATTGTTAGTAGTGGTTTTGAAAGATGGTGCAGTTTTAGAATTCTTCATTTTTTTCCATGTAGTGTATGTTCTGGCCATGTAAATACCATGGCTCCTAAGGACACAGTCCAATTTCTGGCTTGGCAGATCTCTTTCTTATCTGTCTGAAAAAGATTAATTCCTCCAAGACTTCCTTGTCCGTTGCTGGCAGACAGCACAAAACAAATAGAAGAGCTTCAATTTGGTCCAGTGAAAGTTTCTAGTGCTCCCACATCCAAAGTGTTATTGTTCTATGGGTGCTTCAGGCAAGGACAGGTAGTAAGCAACATTCTTAACAGGAACACAAAGTCCACTTTGGAAAACAAAGATCTAGTTGCCTACTGTTATTTTGTACAAAGACAACTCAATAGTAAGTATTACAGTTTTTTTTAAAAGATAACAGTCATGTGTAAGGGGAGAGTTCATGCTTCTAAGATCATACATTTCCATTCTCAGAAAGATTGACTACTGAAGCTACTGATCCTAAAATAGTCAAATAAAGAATATTTAGATTTTATTAACAGGCATTAATACATTGCCACTTAAAGCTGAAACTTCCTCCTTGATTGATTTTTCTCAAATACCGTATTTTCAAGTCTAATGATTACTGGCAGTATTCAGCTCAAACAGTAAGTTCAGATTTCTCCTAGTTAGGAAAGGTAAAATGATACCCATGACTGAATGGAAATACAAATATAAAAAGCTGCTTAAAACATGCTCTCCAAGCCCCACACATTGACAGGAGTAGTATGGATTACTGGAGATACTTCTCTGAATCCTTTTTACTTTTGTTACGTCTCGTATAGACAAGAGAAAAATTCTATACACTAATAGTTCCATTAACAAAGCACATGCTAAAAACATTCTCTCTGCTGCTCTTCACATCCACCTGAAATCTTCTTGTCTATACAGTTAGGGATAGGATGGTCTCTCTCTCTCTACGTGATGGCAAGAGGGGAACATGAAAGCAGAAACAAAGGAGGAGGATAAAAGACAGGCAACAAAGGAGGAGAATAAAAGCATCACACAGTGACAAGAATCAGGAAGGAAGTCAAGAAGATTTTTGTTTTGCTGAACATTAATGACGACAAGAAAAGATTCTACAGATACTGTTAGTGCAAAAGGAAGTTAAGGAAAACAGGAGTCTTCTGGTGGTTGGGTAAAGACAACCTAATGACTATTGCTACAGAAGAGACTAAAATACTTGATGCCTTTTTTGTCCCATTCTGTAAGGGCAAAGCTTGCTCCCAGATGACTGCACATACCAATAGGGTTTGGGAAAGGGTGGGGAAACCAACAGTATGTGACCAACAGTTCAGGAATGCTTAGTGAAGCTATATGCAAGCTCTTGGGGCTAGATGGCATTCACCTAAGGGAGCTGAAAAGGTTGGACAATATGATCACAAGTTGTTATCAGCTATCAAAAATTCTAGCAGTTGAGGGTGTTATAGGGGTCCTAAAGATTAGAAAAAGGCTAATTACCGAGAAAGGCAGAGAAGAGACCCATGGAACAACAGGCCAGACAACCTGAACTAGAAAGTATCAGAGAAGACCATGGAGCGTGTCCTCCTACAATCCATTTCCAAACACATGATGGACAAGAAAATAACTAGAAAAAGCCAGCATGGTCTTACCAAGGACAAACTACACTTGACCAACCTGACTGCCTATTTTAATGACATGACTGCTTAGGTAGCTAAGGCAAAAGCTATAGATTTAATGTAACCAGATCTCAGTCAAGGTTTTTGGCACCATCTTACACAGCATTGTCTGGAAGCTGAGAAGCAATGTTAGACAGACTGAAAATTAGTCAGACTGCCTAGATCAAAAAGTAACAATAAATGACTCATCATTTACTTAGCAGCTCATAAAGATCAGAATACCAAAGGGGTCAGTGATCAGACAGCCCAGACTCCAGGAAATTTGTGGAGGGCATTAAATTAGAGGGAGTAGCTGAACTGATCAATGTCAGAGATTCAACCCAGCAACCCTCAGAAACTTGAGGACTGGCCAAAATTACAAGGGTGTCCAGCAGATCCAGGCAAGTTACTGTTCCCTTCTACTCAGCACTTGTGATCCCGCACCAGGAACAGTGTGTTCAGTTTTGGATTCCCTAGCTTAAGAGCAATGTTGAAAAATTAGAGAAGGTTCAGTAGAGAGCACCAAGGTGGTCAGGGGCTGACAGCACATACAGAAAGACAACAGCCTGAGACAGCTGAGCTTATTCAGTCTGGCAAAGAGGAAACTAAGACATTACCTAATAGCAACTTACAACTGCCCAAAATGGAATTACAAATCTGATGGGACAATGGCAATAAAAATGTGGCTTGGCTGTTCAGATTGAACATAAAACCTCCCAAGGTTCCATTCAAACATGTAATCAATCATATGATTCCATAGGATAGCTCATTGTTCTACAAAATCTAGAGACCGTGACTACTCAGGTTTTTAAGGTAGGCAAGATTTTCACCTCTACAAATGTATACTGCTGTATAAGTTACTTAAAAAATGCACCCATTTCACCCTAGCTTGAGCTCAGGAAACAGCAAACAGATCTTTTTAAAAGCCAAGAAGCATTTTTGTTACTTTTCTCTTGGTAAGGGTTGTTACATGGTGCTTCATTAGACATTCAAGTCCGAGATCTGTAAAAAGAATGAGTATTTTGTGTTACAGCATGAACAATTCCACTGAGATCTGTCTGTAACCACTGACCCAAAAATTACTTTCAAACATGCAAAGCCATGTTGTAGCAAAATAACTTCATTAACAACACAGAAGAGGTACTCAGCACATTTAGACAGGCCTTTTCATAATTTATAGCAATCAAATGTTATTACTGATGTTTTTTACAAGAATTTTCTTATAGTCAAATCATTGGCAAGTATTGCATCAACTGGTCAGAGGGACAACAATCAAGAGGTTTGAGCAAAAATTCAGTACTACTGCATTTCTGGAGCAACAGGCATGCTCCCTGCCCTGAAAAGCCACTGAAAACACCTAAATAACTAAAAGCTGAAGGAATAGAGTAACAGAAACGTACAACTGTCACCCATTCTTTCTTACAGATGGTATTACACCTTTGTGTCTTGTCACCTTTAGACTGCTTGGATAATATTTCATATTATATACAAACACATTGCAAAATGCCTGCATATTTATAAAGTCTTTTACCAAAAATTAGCACTTCAAAAATTTAAAACATGCCAAAGGCATGCTTAGCATTATAAGAAATGTTTTACATTTCACACATGCATCCCTCTCGAAACTGTCTTTTGATACCACCTCTCAAACTGTAAAATTCTAAGCAGAAAATGAGCAGAACAAGGGGTTGCATTTTTTCAAACCAAAGCCCTTCATCATCTGTAGAACACAGACCCTAAAATAAGTCTCAAAAAGAGCACCGCAAGCAAGTTACAGTGTTCAAACTGTTTTTCATGAAATGCGAACACATTTTTGAGGTCAAGAAATCATAGGTGATTCTCTGACTATACTGCAGACCTGTTCTGTGTACTGAAGATACCCACGGCAGCACTACCCCACACTGGTAACAAAATATCTGCAAAAGAAACCTTTAAAACAGATTATAAAGCAAAATAAACTCTGTTTGTTCAGTCTCTTGCACAGAACTACAGGCTGCGACTGTTCTTGAAAAACGTAACATCAGCTCCCTTTCATAAAACTACCCATACCCTGCCAAATTTATGATGGCAAAATTTATCAGAAAACCAGATCAACTTTGTTGCCTCTGAAGAGAAAACCATACTTTGACAAGTAATCTGTATGGCTAAGACTCTGAAGAGTGATGTTCATGCAAAAAATGCTGGAGGCTTTTTTTATAAAATGTTTTTTGAAAATACTTTAACCTGTTGTTCATTGAATAAATGATATCTACCCTAAGACATTTTTTCCCATGCCTAGAGACCAAACTGTAGTAAAATGATGGTTATATACAGCAAGGGAAGCTTATATTGCCAAAATCTCAAGGCCAAGATTGGAAGCAGGGGAATGGGCATCAAGAATAGTGCCAAGCCTTCTATCCATCTATTACTAAACTGGCAAGAATTTCTACTACTTGATTAAAATAAAACTGATCTCTTCTACTTCCTTGCCAAAATTAGGGTGAAGTCTATAGCAGAAGGCAAGAAGCCAGTGTTTACAGATGGTCAACGTGCTGTGCAACCCTGTTCTGGTTAAGATTCGCATTTTCCTACACAATCCTATGAAAGAACGATGCTACAAGCTGGATTGCATGAGCCAAGGTCTACCCTAGAGTTCTGAAATGCACAGTTAAAACAAATATAGTAGTCCACATTATTATTTATTTACAGGCATTTCAGACCACATGAAAGCTGCCATGGGTCTGCGATTGCTGAATACGCACTACGCACACACCAGCCTACAACACAAGTCTTTCACCAGAACCAAACGAGACAAATGCCTTAGCACCATTTCACACCTAGGCTAGTTATGGCACTTTCTGCCTTCATCGCTAAAGGCAAAAGAATGTGTGGGAGATGCAGGTGATACTTTTTGCATCCACCATTGTCGTCGCACTCCATCCTCACACTGACTGTACTTTTTTCACCACCTTTATTGAAGAGTATTATATCTAAATCAAATCCTTCATTTGTGGAACACGGTTCCCAGGTTCAATTTCTCTAGCTGCTCTGCAGCCAGGCATGCCTTCTGTTTGCTACTCCTGATTTTTGACCCAGATATATGACTTTGGTTCTAAAAACACATACATAATTTTAATTTGTAAAGGTTACTCAATATAAATGCTATCAATACCAGCCATACACAAGTAGCACAGCATAAGGCAGCAGAGTAACACTCTGTGAGAAATTAGCATACTAGGTAAGACTAAAGAGTTTACAAGTTCCTCATCTTAAAATAGTTCACTGCTGAAATATTTTCAAACTTGTATGTAAGTCTCAGTATCTTTTACAGCATCAACAAAACCTTTGTATAAGTGATTTACAGCTGAAGTTTCATATCTGTATTTGTACTGAATTCAGAAGATGCATGTTATAATATGAAACTGCAGTTTATTTATTGTTCAAGGTGTGAAGATGCTAGCTGTTAGCTCTGTAGGTCCTGCAACGCAGACTACTTGCATACTCTGACCATACAAACGTGCTGTTACTTTCTGCTCTGCCAACTGTGTTCACTTGTTGCCTCACCACTTAAAGTGCAATCCTATGAAGACTTACATATTCATGTCCCTTGAAAGCACCAAACTGTTTAATTGAAGTTAATGGGAAAATTCACAACACAATGTTAAATATGTGCAAGTACTAAGTCTTCACAAAGCTCTTCCGCTCCTAAATTTAGAACATTTAAGCAGAATTTCTTCTAGTGTAAATATAGTTATAACTGTAAATATAGTTAAAACTGTATTTAAGCTTCTTTAAAACAAATTAGACAGTGATAGTACTTGCTGATTCTAAATATGACTTGCATTGCAATGGCAGTTGGTGGTCCCAAGTTAGATTAGGATTTATAATCTAAAAAGACAACACATAGACAGACAATTAAGCAAAAAGGGTTATATTACACAAATAAGACTCAATAAAGAGTGTGATGTTTTGAATTCATATTAATTCCAATTTAGGGTCAGTAACAGTTGGTGTTTATTAGGAGATTCTTCTACAAGGAGCTTAGAAAGCAGCATAGTAACACTCAGCATTCTCCCAAGTCCTTACATTCTATTTCTGTCTTTGGCACCAAGTACGCAGTCTATACTTACACAGAGGAACGTCCAGTGATTCTGACAATCCTAGAAGTGAACCATATTCCCAACTAAAGACAAAGAGTCCAACTGTTTTCATCCTAATGCATAACAAAATTCCTTCCTGACCCCAAGTCACTAACTCTTGAGTTTAGAACTAGGACTACCTGACCCCCAGTCACTAACTCTTGAGTTTAGAACTAGGACTACCAGTAAGGCCACAGAGCTTTTGGAATCAAGAACAATGGGAAATACTCAGTTTTAGTGGTGATCAATATCAAATGTATGTTACAGAATAAGAAAGCATTTTTCAAGATCTCAAAAAGAAACCAGTAGAACCTCTAAATATCTGCCATTTGCCGATTTCTTTTTTCATACCCTGGCAAACACAGGTGCTAATTCCTACAAAATTATGTAAAAACATACAAGGCACATGTTACCTTGAGTCTTAAAATGGCAAGCAAAGTCTTTTGACACCTACTGTAAAAAATTACCTGATCACTACTACATACTATTACTATAGAGAATAAAAGTACAAATTTTATCTGAGTATGTTAACTTTGAAGCCATTGTAATTATATGTATAATTAAAACTACTAACTCACTTTCATTTATGCCTCCTACTACTTGCAATATCAGAAGCAGTAAGTAGCACAGAAGCTGTTTTTCATTCTCTTAAGTTAACCATGACAGCTTGCAGAGCAGATCTCTACATGATTCTGTTGGTAAATGCCTCTACAGAGAAGTCTGACAATTTATTCCTACACTTTTCTGATTATTAACCAACTATTAAAAAGTGGAGGACTTGCTTCTTATTGCAGGGCAGTTTAATTTCTTCAAGAATCTTTGAAAGCATTCTGATAATGCAAACTTATTATTCATATCACTTATATTGAAAGCAAAATGAGACATTTAAAAAACTCTCCAGCAGACTGAACAAAATTAACCTCAGGAAAAGCTGTTTCAGCTCTTCCCTAATATATTAGTAAATATGCTGAAAACATATTTTTCTCTGCTACAGCTTCTGAAGTGTGCCCAATGCAGAATTCAGATTTCCTGATCTGAAGCTGCTAGAATGACCACAAGTATTCCCTTAAAAACCCAATCAAACAACACTTCCTTTCAGAGTTCTGTTACTTCAGAGTTAGTAAGGTCTGCTAGAAAACCTTCAATGTGAAATTCACACCATGTTTAAACAAACAAACAACAAAAACAAACAAACAAAAAAAATCCAGAACCAAACCCCACACTGCAGCATGGTAAGCTCCTTCATCCTCTCTGTACAGAGGACTAAGGCAAAGAATATGTTTAACTTTTACATGATGGTTTTATTTTCCTCAACTGCTCCTTTTATGTCACGATCATTTACTGACCCCACCACCACTCTGATAAGCTTTCTGCTCCATCATGCACATGAACGATGGTTATTATTAGGCGTCATACCTTTAGCAAGTTGATTATCAACAGTCTTTTCTGGGCTTGCCTTATTTAGTTGTGCATTTAACTTCACAGCATCTCTGACCTAGTTTTCCCCTCTGCATTATGTCTTTTCCTTACTAATAACTTCCTTTCTCCTGAAGTTTCAATATCTCAGCTTTTATTTCTTGGTGTTCTGATACTGTATCAGAACCTGGGGAAACAACAATACTTTGTAGTTCTTACAAGTGGCTCATATGATAGCTGCTTACCAGTTCCATACTGAGGGAAACACAGGACCACTCCACACTTCCACAGCTCAGTTTCCATAGAATGGAACAGAAGGTACACAGGCTGAATGGAAGGTGCAAGGCAGTGTGGTAACAGCCTTCTGATCTAGACAAAACTGAGACTAATACACTGAGCCCTTCGAAGTAGCTAGAGGTCAGCTAACTGAAGCCTTTCCATTTGCAGCACATGCTCCAGTTCCGAGTCTAACACAATGACTTTAAACAGATTGCACAGCATCACAAACCATTCAGCTGCTCTTTCTGACTTCCCTTTAGTTAGTTGCCTCACCTTTATACACTCTTGCTCTGATTTTTTTTTTAATTTTTTTCCCCTTTTATGTGAGCTGAACGTGACTAAAAATTACAGAGTACATCTGTAGTTAGCAGATCCTAAGTGAAAAGTTGTTTCTCCTCCTACAGTTTGTCAAACTATTTTTCCCTAGAAGCAGTCACATCTAGAATTTTTGTCTTTGCATTCTGCACCAATGTAACCTTAACCCATTGTATGGGAGTAATCCAATTTCCTTTGACAACTACTTTTTCTGCATTTTTGCCCCACAAGTAATTGCAGCAGGTGAGGAAGAGGATTCAAGTGGAATGGCACATTACTGCTGAGACTGGGTGAGGGAGAGAATAATGGATGTGAGCATGGGAGTGATTGGGAGAAGGTATTAGAATAAAGTAAAAAAGAAGAAAAGCAAGATAAAAGTCTGATGTTGGTATAATAAAGTAGAAAATGTTATCACACTTGTTTAATGTTATGAAACTTCTGTAACACTTTTTAGAATACAGAGGGAGTTACAGAACATCATCTACAGCGAATATGGCATTATGAATAGCATAATAAGCAGCTCTGACACCTGCCAGATGCCATTCAGTCTTTATCTAATTTTTGACCACAGATATTGTATGGCAAATAGACTTCAAGATTAAAATCTACATGTTTGTCATAGTAACAAGAACAGTACATTAAGAAAGTCAGACAAACCCTGAGTCACTATTTTGTCTTTAACTTTTTAAAGTAAAACACATTGGAAGGGAAAAAGTGTCAGTTCCATATTTAGGCAACTTCAAGAAAAAACTCATGAATAACTAATTGTGCAAGGAGAGACAAGTGTTGGAACACACAGAATATAATCCTGTATTTGCTCAGTAAATTTCCTGAAAATAATAAGAGTATGCAATCCCAGAGTGTGGTTTATAATCCTTCACTGCAAAACCATAGATCAAACCTGACATTTTGGAGAAAATAAAGTTTAACTGCTTACTTTCAGCTGTCTTGCACTTGAGTACCAAATAAAATTTTCAATAGGAACCTCTTGTTTAAATAAAAAAGCTGCATCTCACCACTTGTGCAGAGAGACCTGGTTGCCTCTTGCTTCATGGTGCAGTATCTCTTCATTTACAACCCATTTCAATTTCTCATTCTATATAACAAACTGATGAAATGCATTCAGACTCAGTCATGTATCTTTTGAGTGCACAGTGTCCTGCAAGTCGATGTCCTGTTCCAAAAAACTCACTTGACACAAATGTGCCACAGAGATCAAGAACTTAGTAAGGCTGAAAGGGTCAAGCCATTACTACGAATAAAGGGAGCAAAACTATATCAATATTACATGCACACACTTATATCCTGCAGCAATTTACCATACTTCAGAAGAATACCCTCCCTGGAGGTGAACTGGCAGTGACTTTGAAATGTTTTGTACTGGCCACTGTCAATAAGTAAATTATAAAAAAATATTCATACAGCTTACATGGTATCCTAACAAGAAACAACCAGGAAAAGACACACACAAAAAATACCTATTTGAATCATCTGTGGTTCTACATTCAGTTCTGTTCATTCACTAAACAGAATTTCCATGAGTGATAGAACTAATTAAGTGTCATTTTCAGGTACTTTTGGTGGAATTTGGTGCTGCCTCAGAAGGGATGAACTCACATAGAAGCTTTTTCCTATGCATGCAATTCTTCTATCAAGCAAGGTATTTCATAGGTACCTTAAAATTTTCAATATTGTTATCCCTCTATCAAATTTAATTCAAAATAACAAAAAAGTTCAAAAATAAGGTGGCAGATCCTGTCTGCATAAGACTCTTTGACACAGGAAACACAAATTGAAAAAGGGAAGACATGCTGCTAAGTAGACACATATGCATATACATAAAAAATAAAATCTTGCTAAACACATACATTTGAGGCCTTTGAATTGATCAAAACATTACCTTTTAAAGATCAGAAAATTAACTGTGGCCATAAAAGTGTTAAATATATCAAACTATAAATGTACATCTACATTTTAATGTAAAACTCTAATCCATAAGTACTTGTGCAGTTTTAGCAGAACAAAAACTTTCAATGCAATACACCATAACAGAAACAACCTGTTTGTAGAAGTTTGTATATAATATACATACTGAAGGGTCCAGGTTAAACTGTATAGAAAAAAAAATGCCAGTACTACTTGAGGTTTCTTTACAAATATCACTTATATGATATTTTCTAATTAAAGGTGATCAAGAAACATCAAATGAAGGGCAATAACAGAACTACTGGATTTGACTATAAAATTCCTGAAAATGTATGTCTTCTTTGTGTTTCACTAAGAAGTTAAGCTGACATGCAAAAAAGGGGAAAATAAAAATACTAAGTAACTAACCCTAATGCCTATTACAACGTGATACTACACCACATGGATTCCAGTCTGAGGCAGCACAGTAATTACACTCTCCTACTGAACACAGAGAAAGTCAGGAAAACATAAGTGTTCCCTGCCTCTGGATATTATGTCTTATTTTTCTAGTCTAAGTAGAAAAATAGAAAAATGTGTTACATGCATGTTAAACGACGCCAGGACCACCTGATGAGAAGATTACTTACATTATACACTTTACAAATGGCAGGCTGGAAAATAGGAAATTTATCCTATTTGTAGAAACTGGCTTAGCAAGTTGAAATGCATGCCCAAACTCTTTTCAAATGAGAAGTGAGACATGTCAGAAGGCAATATTCTCTGTCACGTTAAAAATGTGTAAATATAACAGCATTGACCTATCATGAAATATGAAATAATCAGAAATACGGTGCTGGAAGATACTTACGTTCTTCATACAACTTAATGAGCCATATTTGCATTTTAACCCCTCAAATGAGTCCAAACACAGGCATCTATTGAAAAAAATAATTTAAAAAAATCGCCACCCAACAAAAACTACACCAATTTTTTCTCCCCTTTATGCAATTATGTTTTTCAGACAAAATACAATGAATTCAAATACATTAGTACCTGAGAAATTCTCATAAGGCCAGTCAACTACTTTTGCAGCATATAACATGAACAGACCCAAGTCTGGGAGTTGTATGACTAAAACAGAAGAAACCAAAACCCACCAAGTAGGCTCATTAAGAAGATGATCTAACCTAAAAATGCTACTGCTAATTTAATTTAAAATTTTTTAATCTCACAAAATCTTGTGCTATAAGAACTTCTCTTTAAGTATGCGGAACACATACACAGGATTTTCTCACACTGTGGGCTAACAATAAAAGGATAAAAAGCAGAAAAGTCGTATAGAGTTGCAAATAGCAACACCTCTTTATATCAGAAACATTTATTTCTCAATGTTTCAAACACATTCTAAGAACAAACATTCTTTTTTTAGTAAGTTTAAAGAGTGTCTGAAGTTCAGGAAACTCAGGCATTATGTCAAGTAGAAGGCAAAGGAGCTGAGAAAAAATTTCCCTTTAAAGAACCATACATAACCCATGAAAAACCAGTGAGTGGAAACAGCGAAAAAGCAAATTTTTGCCCCATCTGTCATTTCAGGAGGCTGCACATGGCTATGCAAGTAGAAACCTCCTTTTTGGGACACTCTGTGTCTCCACTAGGGCTCTGCAAGTATAGCTCTGCCAGCCAGGCCATTGTGGCACAGTTACTCATTTTTCATCAATCCATTTTCTCTTCAAAAAGAACAACAGATCCTTCATTTATTACCTCACAGTAGAGAACTTTAAGTGATTTTTATTAATTCCAAAGAAAAACTTCATTAAAAAAAATCAAGCAGACTACAGAAAATGCTGATAAATTACATCATCAAGACTAAATTCCCTGTATCCCAAGTCTTGAAAGCTAGAAGCAAAACATTTCATTAAAAAAAAATAATATTAAGGTAGCTATAGAGATATGTTAACTCATACAGACCTGTTGGTTTTTTCTGACATATCAGGAACTGAAACTACAACACAGCTAATTTAGCATTTCTGAATTAGCTGAGCAATTTCAAAAAAACAAATTAGAACATTTTTCTAAACAAATTATAAATGCCTTTAAACATGAAACAGTACTGGAAAATCGCACTACATGATTTCTAATGCCAGCATGCCCACATTCAAACTGACTGACAGTCACCTCGAGGATTTTTAACTATTGGCCTAGGAGTAAACTTAACTTCAAAAAAAGATTAAATAGTTTTCTATATACAACATTTACCAAAAAGTGACAGCAATAGAACCACTACAAAACAAATTCAGAAACACCGAAGAAAATAAACTCTGAAATAGAGTGCACGGAACAGGCCACGGCTTGACTGAGATGCCATGGAATGAGGCAAACATTACTGTTCACTCAAGTTTCAGGGAACCAATTCAACAGGCACAGGTTAACTACTTGATCTCATAAGGATTCTGTAGTTCAGGTAAGTCCCATTTCACGCTACAGTCCATCACACAATGCTCTGACTTCTCTGAAACTGAGCTTCAGAAATGTACCCCCATACATACAGTCAGCGAACAAGCAAAGTTCCTCAAGCTACACTGGTACTGAAGACCAAAACAATGACATTTCCATCCTTTAATATGTTAACTGCTTACCAGAACAAAAACCAAGAGCGAACACGTTAAAAAAAGCAAGTTATTTCACTTTACAGTATTACAGTACTTCTTCAAAAATATTACCACAAATATGTTTCAATTTGTGTTCAGCTCACATGAAATCCTCTGTTGGTCATGAAGGAAATGTTTCTCTTCATTCTTTTTCTCTTTGTTTTTTCCTCTGTGAATTAAGTATTCTGTATACAATACATCTTTCAACAGAAAACCAAGAACTACCCTGTAAGGCTACCTGTTCACAAAAAATAAACATGACCAAACCATATTATTTGAAGACTCGTGAGAAACTGCACCTTCTGAGTAATTCTGAATTCTTTGGGAGCTGAATCTGTACACTGCCTCCACCAGAATAATTCTTAACATGCCAAGCCTACTGCTAGGAAGGACCTTGCCAAAAAATATTCCTTGTCTGTAAAACATAGAATTCCAGTACTTACAGAGGGATGACTGTATTGGTTTATGGTCTTCATGTATAGCATAGAATACTTTGCAAAACTGGCATATCAACTTCCAGCCAGATAAAAACCCTCGTTTTACCTACAGCAGTTTTACCTACCATTAATTAAACCTTAAAAACATAACATTGCTCTATAGGTAAAATTTCTTTAGGACGTTTCTGTTTCTCACAATCAGTTATTTTCATATGTCAAAGGCTGGAAGACACTAATACTTCGAGGTAACAGCCTTTTAAACTTACCATAGCAAATCATTTAATCATGCAATTCTAACTACACACATATTCACTGCACTCATTCATTAAATAGTGTCCTAATTTTCTATCAGAAGGCTGCAGAGACCTAAAGATTTCTTACCTACACTTTCTTAACGTAAAAATAAGCAATCTAGGTGAAGTCAGTCCCCTCCGTGCTCCATTTGCCAAATTCTGATTATTCCCACAGGCCATTCAAGACATAGTGATGTGTTAATGGCACACCGGAATTACTTATATTCAGAGAATGGGAAGCTTGTAGGAAAGCGGCACAGAAAGAAGGTAAAAATACTCTAGTCTACCAGAAAATGTTATGGCTCGTGACTTAAACCTAGTACTAAGCTAAATATTTTATCTCCTTGTATTATATTAGTACTATATTAATATCTATATCTGTAGATATTATATCTGTACTATATTAGTGCACAGCTGTGCTGTTTTCTAAGTGAAATATAAAGCTACAAGAAAAGGTTTTCTACACCCAAATAATTTACAGTGTATGTAGCTGCATTTCATACCTTGAGTTAAAATAGAGCTGATCTGAACTAACAGATTTACAAAAAACTGTACTCATCTTATTAAGGTCAGGTCAACAAACATTAATTGTATACAGTTTCCTCAGACACCTTCAGACCCTTACATTCTGGGAAAATACAGAGTTGTCCAGAGCAGAGCAGTATTTGCAGCATACTGAAGAGTTTTCATCTCGAGACTTACCTGTTACAATCATTGTACCTCAAGTGAGCTACAGTTTCTTGACAAACTGAAACCAGTGTCAAAATAGGAACCTTTAGCAAAGAAATCAGAAGCTCTGCTATTCAGAAGATTTGATCATAAAAACACATGCTGCAATTTCTAACAGCATTTGAAACAGTCTTTGAAAGTTCTCCCTAATAGAAGTGGGGCCACATTCTGTTGTTTGAATCTGTTATATGGACAGATGTACAGACAACTATGAAAAACAAAGATTATATTGTTGTTTGGGGGTTTTTTTTTTCTGCTGAGTTATTTTACTATACAGATTAAATAATTACTTCTCTATTAGTTGTCTTTTGATCTCCAGAACATCATTACTTTGTAGGCTTTCTTCACTCCATTATTTTTGAGCACAAGATTAATTGTAATAAAGTGCTTCTGTCATTTCTTAAAATAGATTCTGAGTGGGAGCACATGCCATCATGATGCTGTAACTCATCAGGAAATTACGATGCAGTACCATCTTATTCTAAAGGCACCTGCTAGCTAAGATATGGCAAAGGTCATATCAGCACTTCTTATGTTTTTCAGGATGCATTTCCTTGTCAGATTTGAAGAAATTCAGCAAAGACACAGGGGTATTTTTCAAAAAGAAACACAAAAAAAACTTGACACCATTCACTTTGAAGTTACTTCAATTTCATTTTTGCATAGAAGCACCACTACTAAAAAAAAAAATCAGATACTATTTTTGCAGTTATCATTGTGTAAGTGTAACTAATTAAAAAATGCAGTGGACTACACCAAGGATTTATTTATCAAGTAAAGTGAAAAGTTGAGGTGAGGAGAACAGACTGCATATCTTGTTTCTTTAGTCTTTTATTTCATCATAGGGCATGCAAACAAGGGTTTGGGGAAGGCGGCTAAGGAGAGCTCCCTCAAACTTTTTTTCCTGTTTGTTACAATCTTCTCAAAGCCTACACAAATCATTTTGGTTATGGGAAGACATGGAACACAACTACATCAGAGAAATCATGGAAGCCAAACCTTCCTAAGTAAAACAGGCAGTTTTCTCTTCTTAAAAAAAATAATTTTTGTTATTTAATTTGAACAGAAAGGAAAACCTGATTGTCCAGCAACTCCATCCCTTCAGGTGTAGTAAGGTTTCCAAGCTGGGCAACCCCAGAACTTTCTGAATGCTGAGATATTTTCATTTAAATGTCAACAAAAAACAGTGCTCCTGCTATTACAGTATTCAAATACTTCATAAACATTCTTTGTATTTTCTCCTCATCTGCATGGCTTCTGTATCCATGGTAGCATGTAATAAATGCATTTCTGCATACAAGTAAAATTCAGGCCCTCAAGTCCTATACAAAGCAATCCAACAAACAATAGAGGATTTTCCTAGAAACAGAGATAACATATGCACTTAATTTTTATGGTGGAAACTTTATAGAGGACTAAAGCTCCACCTGCAAAGTAACACAGAGGTTACACCTGAGGCAGCACCACACATGCACGCTGTGAAAGGGTGATGGCAGATGCTGTGTAAGAGCACTGTACAAGGGTCTACAAATGGCTTGGAACTACCAACAAAGAACTTTTTCTGTAGATCCATACTGGATTACAGCAAGTATCACAGAGGCAGGGAACTTGGGTTTATTTCCCTGTTATCCTATGCAGAGTCAAACATACTAATTTATTTCACAGAAGAGTACTTTAAGAGACTAAAAGGCTGATGGTGACAAGCTTCTTTTTGGCTAAAGCTAAGTAACTACACAGCTAAAAATTAAAATGCTATGGCATCCAGACAATCAGCAACAAGGACCACACTGTAGCCTAATAGCTGGTGCACTCAGCTGGGAGGTAAGACCTAGATTCTACTCCCTGCTCCATGGACTATTTCTGTTTTGTTACTTGCCCTCTAACAGGAAAGAAAATGCAGCAATAGTTCAAAACGCAAAGATTTGAACCCTGTTTGCTCCCCTCCCACTGCATGGTCCAAACTGCTAATCAACTGCTAATTTTAAGATACTGAAGCATCACCACATCTATGTCTCTTTTTGGATCTAGCCTATGAACTGTTACAGGGACTTTTTTGATTGATTCTATATATCACTCAAGAAACACAAGACTTCTTAGAATTTGGGCACACCTTCAGCCATGAAGCTTTCTGAATTCATGAAGTGTATGATTAGGGGCGTAGCTCATAATAGCACTGCTCCACAGAGAGAATGGAGGCAATGCATTCCATTTTAAAGAATATATAAAGCTTCTTCTACTTTTAATGCAGCATTCACTGGAGCCACCATAATATCCCCAAATGAGTATTTGCAGAACTGGATGAAGAGAATATTCTCTGCTCTCTGGAGCGCACAAACTCTAGTAAATCCACCTCACTAGTCTAAAACAATGATTCAACATCTTCCTCTGGCCCCAGCATCCATCACCACATTACATGTTAACACTAAACTTTTTGTGTCAACTGCAGATATTTTTTTTTTGTTTTTTTTTTTCAACTTGCATCTATTGAATCATGTACTATTTTCTCCCTCCATTCAAAATATATCCAACCTTAAAACACACAAGAAAGGTTATGTTTACACAGGTTGACAAATATGATAAATTAACTGAAGTATTTGTTCGTTTTAGAAACCATTATATGCTTTCAATTACCACATTAAGGTAAAACTACTAATGGTGCTTTGCACCTTCAACTTCTCATGTCAAATTTTTATTCCCTGGAGAACGGAGGGATGCTATCAGAAGTAAAACCTCAGATGTAAGAAGGCAAAATAGCAAGGCCAAGTGCAAGGCCCTGCACATGCGTTGGGGCAATCCCAAGCACAAACACAGGCTGGGCAGGGAATGGGTTGAGAGCAGCCCTGACGAGAAAGACTCGGGGGTGTTGGCGGACGAGAAGCTCAACATGGCTCAGCAATGTGTGCCTGCAGCCCAGAAAGCCAACCGTACCCTGGGCTGCATCAAATGAAGCGTGACCAGCAGGTCGAGGGAGGTGATTCTCTCCCTCTACTTGGCCCTCGTGAGACCCCACCTGCAGCACTGCGTTCAGCTCTGGGGCTCCCAACATAGGAAGGACACGGACCTGTTGCTGCAAGTCCAGAGGAGGGCCACAAAGATGATCAGAGGGCTCGAGCACCTCTCCTGTGTGCTGAGAGAGTTGGGGTAGTTGAGCCTGGAGAAGAAAAGGCTCCGGCGGAGACCTTAGAGCAGCCTTAACTGTACCTAAAGAGGGCCTACAAGAAAGCTGCAGAGGGACTTTTCACAAGGGCATGTAGTGATGGGACAAGGGGGAATGGCTTTAAGCTGAAAGAGAGTAGATTTAGATTAGATATTAGAAAGAAATTCTTCTCTGTGACGGTGGTGAGGCACTGGAACAGGCTGCCCAGAGAAGCTGTGGATGCCCCATCCCTGGCAGCGTTCTAGGCCAGGCTGGATGAGGCTTTGAGCAACCTGGTCTAGTGGAAGGTGTCCCTGCCCATGATGGGAGGTTGGAACCAAATGATCTTTAAGGCCCCTTCCAACCTAAACCATTCTATGATTCTATATATCACTCCATGTATGTCATTTCCAGTGGATTAGCAGTGCCTCAGTAAACTTAGAGGTTTGCAAACCTTAATTATTAAAGAAATACACAGTTATTACTCTTAGAATACGATTTTCATGGCAAGTCTGTCCTTTAGTGACTGCACTTTAGCCCTTATCCAGAAAGGTAAAACTTTGGTTATACTGATCAACACAGATATGAGGGAAATCAAAACCTTCTGACTCCATTAGAGCAAAGTATACAACAAAAATATACATTACATACTTCTAACATTGTACTTCTCTGAATTAGCTAATTTGAACACACTGGTGAATTGATACAGATCTTTGTTTACTACAGAATAGACAAACTATTTCTACAGATTTTTAGTTATTTGTCTAATTCTGTACTAAAGTATTCTGCTAAAAAAAAAACCCAAAGAGAATGAGACCAAGGACAAAACTGTGTGCATGTAATGCTTTCAAGACATCTGATCGTGGTTACTTAATGTGAAAAGGCTTAGTAGAAACAATACTCAAGCACTGAAAAATCCTGTAATACTCCTCACTGTCTTTAAACACAGAAAAGCTGAAGCAAAACAGAATTACGATGTGTGTTCTTAGAACAACTCTTAACCGCTAAATATTGATGTTAAAAGTTACCTGTATGCCCTTTATGCAGAGACTGTTAGAAAAATACTTAATAAATTGCATCCCATTTAATACTCAAATTGACTGTGGCCTCTAGGGATCTCTATACTTTATATATAACATTATAATAGTTCTGTAAGTAATTCTTAAATAACCAACAAGTGTGTTTTACTAGTAAGCCATATTTTAAAAGTCAGGCTGGAATAGCCAAAGCTAATTACGAGAGTGAATCCAAGTTCATTCAAGAACTTAACATACCAGGTTAGTATCAGTTCTTGCCCTCAGAGTTTAAAAAAAACGGGGTTTTTTTAGCATGTAGCCTACTTGACACATAAGTTTCAGAACTTTCTTTTTACCTGAGAATTTGCAAAGTATTTACTTACATAAAAGAATTCTGCAAAATATATAAATAAAAATAATATACATTCACAGAAAGAACTTCACACAGATTTACACAGCAAGCAATGCTATCAGTCACAATCCAACATCTGAAATTACATCCTATATAGAATAAATCACAGAGCAGTGACAAGTCATGCAGTACTTACTGCAAGCTTTAAACCATGTCCTTACTCAAATGATCTCATCTGGGCACCCAATAAAAGGATTTTCTTCAATTACATTCATATAACATGGTTAAAAAGCCAGTTTGTATTTTCAGATGCATCAACCATGCACAGTAATTGACATTAGATAGCTGTGGAACAGCCCAGAGGAACATTACAGATGTATTACATTGACTTAAATGGCACTAACACAATTAAAATGTAAACCTTTCTTTCCCCATAAAGGAAACTCCTTGAAAGTATGGAAGCTGAATTTCCATTTCTGATTCCATTGAAAGGACAAGAAAAGGAGATGAATCTCCAAAGGCTCCTAAGCAGCTAGAGAAAGCTAACACAAGAAGTAAATTCTAGGAAAACAATTAGGAACAGTGTAAACTGACAATAGATGTTTATAAGTCTTTCTTCTTCCTACAGATCGTGTACTAGAATCTATGGTAAAGCCATACAGTAGGACATCGTTGCATTGATCTATAAAATGCGTGTACTCCTGAAGAAAGAGGACAGATAGATTAGAGGAACAAGCTACAAGATTTCTTACAGGCGCTTTTTGTCTAGCAGAAGGCCTCATACAAAGGTAAACTAGACTTTTCTACCTGTCCGACTAACAGGCAGCTAAAAAAATGCAACAGAACACAGAGTCCAGCCTAACAAAATCTACTTTCTACAAGGAAGTGACTGGCTTGGTAGAGGGAGAGCAACAGATATTGTCTACTTTGACCTCGGTAAAGCACACACAGCTTTCCTTCACTTACTAAAGTGCCTTTATCTCAACCCACAAGTTTGCTCACTTTTGCATTTCTGACTGTCGTTCATCCCATCTGGGAGCAGCAAGCAAGCACCTGGGTAGGGCCTTCACTGTTGGACAGTGTCAACCCACCACAATCACCTTCAGTGATTTCTTTCAACGACTTCTTTGTACCACATTAAAGCAGTCCGTACTCCAGACACATCCTCCTGGACAACCGACTACTGGCTGCAAAATGAAAGAAACACAGCAATCAAAATGAAGCCCGAAAGAATCAACATTAACACCATGGTCAAAAGTCATAACTTTTACAAGCAGTTATATAGGGAAAACACATTCTTCTCAGAGCTATGCTAACAAAAGGAAAGATGGAGTGGGGGAGATCAAAAGTATTTCATCAATTTGTCTAAGTCATCGCTCAGGAGTGCAAGGCAAAGTTGAAAGATGCCTTGTCACTTGTTAAATTTAAATTAAAAAAAAAAAAAAAAAAAAGACGACAGAGAGAGGTGAGACTACGAAACAAAGGTAATTATGAATATTGACCTGATAATCTGATAATGAAATCCTAAAACAGCAGGGGACATCAACTAAAAGCAAAAAAGTTCCAAGAAAATAAGCACTTGACATTTAGTAAAAATTCTGTAAGAAAGCTCCTGATCTAGTTGCATTCAAGAAGTTGACTTTTTCACCTAACACCAAAAATAATCTGAATAAGATACATGATCTATTTGATCAACAAACTCTGTATCAAGGCACATATGTTCAAAGGGGAAAAAAAATATTACAAAGGTAACCAAGACTGCTGAGAAGGATTTCAGTATAACTTGTCCCATTACAGGCAACAAAAGATATTACTGTCAGTTCCCAAGGAAGTATGCCAATTCACAAAGAACAAGATTTATACAAGAACAGAAATAACAGTAACTGAAAAGTATTTTCAAGACAAAAATAGCAGAAAAGCACTGAAAAGCCATTTCCAGTATTTAGCCAGTGCAACTTAACCAAATGCAAAGATGAAAAGTCAGACATGGAAGATGACAGCAAAGGAATCTGTTGGCCTCACTACTTTATCTTCCATAGTTTTAGTGTTTTATTTTATCTTCATTGTTTATCTTCAAAGAAGAGTGAAGTTATTTTTCAATGCTTTATTCTCTTGCAAGCATGAAGAAAGTAGCGTGCTCAAGCATTTTGCTTAATGCTGAGGAGGTGAAGTGAAAGATGAACAGCTGAATATCTTGGGAGTATATTTTTTATTTCCCCTCTCCTTTTTTCAAAACTTTTTTTTTATATTGTTTGGAATAGGAGCCATAATTAAATTCTGAAACCTCACCAAATATCCAATAGTTCTATATAGGTTAATAAGGAAAATTAATTAAAATAAACAGAATCTAATGTTATCCTGAAAGGAGACAAGACATTAGTAAAAGTAGCAGCAGATTCACAGATCAACCAGACATCACCAACAGTAGCACAGTCACTTCAGAAAACAGGAAGCCAATCATTCAATATCCCTGAAAAGGAGAAATATCCCACAAACAAGTACCATATGCTTCTGTGAGCACAATTAAGTGAATCGAAGGCAACCGAGTTTTGGGCCACTGTATGCAGCCACAGGTCACTGACTCTCAAGTTGTAATCAGTAGACAACAGATGGTGCACAAGGCAACCAGATGTGATCGTACCCATCCAGTCTTTTTTAAAGAGTGTGACTTCTGATTTTTCCAACTGAAGTTTGTTAAGAGTGCACTGCAGTAATAATATAAGTTTTGAATGCCTGACACCAGTATATTCCCTAAGAAAATGGGGCACTAATGCCTTGGCCAAAGACCAGTTTTTCTCATGCATTATTACTAAAAGAAAAAAAATCTCACCTGTTTTCTACTGGCAGCAACTTGTTCCCATCTCTACCATGCAGGTACAAGCATTTACTCATAGTAAACCTACAGAAATCAACTGAAAACGATCTTGGCAAAATACTATCATCTGGATCAGTCCACATTTTGTTCACCATATACATGAACAATTTTTCTGGGATAAATGAGATGTCATGGACAGGATTACTTCTCTACTCAGGATTAATTTCACAATTAATAAAATGGAGTAAAAGACAAATTTAACATAAAAAATTGCTAGAAGATTCAATACTTGTCAACTTTGAATAAGGCTCAGTGCGGGATTTTTAAATACAAGTATTTGGTATATTCAGTTTATT
Source organism: Falco biarmicus (assembly GCF_023638135.1). Classification (NCBI taxonomy): domain Eukaryota; kingdom Metazoa; phylum Chordata; class Aves; order Falconiformes; family Falconidae; genus Falco; species Falco biarmicus. Next base: position 19,739,723 of record NC_079294.1, on the reverse strand, counting down.
TCTCTATTCTTTTTATAAAAACAATTTCCTAATTTTGCCGTTGTTAAGCAACGTGCCAAAATTTTCTAGTGAACGGGATGCTTGAAGATACCTGCAGAGGCATAATCACTAAGCACACAAATCTTTTCCCATTTAGCTAGTCTGCTTTCCATTAACAGCCTTTATGCCTCCTTCATATAGCCTCAGTCTCTACATTCTTTGCTATAAGCTATACTTTAATATATGGTTTAGATTTATATGTGGCTATTATACCCCTCTATACTTTCTTTTTCTCCCGCTTCCCATAAAATTCAATTTTTATTATTAATCTTTATTTTTTTCTTCCAGAAAGACTGTTTTTTAATGTTAGGATTGCTTTTTCAGTTACTACAACATTTCAGTATTTTCTGCTACTTTAAAAAATCACACTTCCACTTAATACTGAAGAAGCTACTCACATCGCAAGTTATAAAACTCAGTTTAGCTAGCTACCTTTACCTCCAAGCACTGCATTTGGGTGCCAAAACCATGGTCAATACACAATTCATAGCCATGGAGACCACAGAAACATACAATATTGGAGAAAAGCAGCGGGCTTCTGATTTGCAGTGAAATAAGGCCTTAAATAAATGCACATGGTCCACTGACCACAACTGTATAAACTAAACTATCCTCCTTTTTCATCCCTGTCCCTCCCCCTTTTTAAGGAACTATCAATCCCAAAGCTTGACATACCCAACTAGCTGATGCCTATGACTGGTTGGTCCAGTTACCTCCATCACATGGGTAACAGTCCACCCAAAAGAAAGGTAAAGATTCTATTCAGGCGAGCAAGAAGGTGGTATGCAAGACAGAAGTAAGATTAGAAAATGATCTTGCATGCAGATGTTTTAAATAGTTGGTGTACAGACAGGCATCCAATAACAGAAAAAAAAGTCAATAGCATATCAACTTGCCATTTAGTACATATCAGGTTCGCATCCTCAGGTAGCATATTAGCTAATCACACTGGTAAAGACAGGCTTAGAAAAACTATACTGAGCCTAAGTAAGATGACAGACTGAATGGTACCAAAGAATTCTCTCAAACAGAAGGCAAAATAGATCTAGCAGGCATAGGTAATTTTTCATATACTTATTAATTATTATTTGATATATAATAAATGTTTATACACATTATATGTATATAGTCTTCAAACTGGTTGTCAGGCACACTATAGTCAAGACCATAAGTTACAAAAAATAAATGTTAGAAGTTTTGACTATTAAAAATTACACATTAACAAGAAGAGACCCTACTCGTGTGTAAATGCATAACAGTGTTCACCTTTTCCTAAGTTTAACATTGCAGAAGTCTAATGTTCAGATTTTCTCATTACCTACTTAACACATGCAAGTTACCAAATGTTCAGCTCTTCATTAAACATAAATGCCTACCATAGTCTTTACACTCACCTAGCTACTACTCACAAGAATCAAAGAAGTTTACATACAAAATGGAAAACTATATCTTGAGTTACCTCCTCCACAAAATAATTTCCTATAATGGACAAATCCTTCCCTTCCTTCACTATGTTTTTTTCCTGCTTGTTATTCAGCAGGGGCAGCTTTCACGCATCAGTCAGAACAAGCTAGCAAATACCACTGATAGGATACCTGGCCTGACAAAGCAAAACTTCTAAGAAAGGAGACAACACTTGGTTAGATAAAGGAGTGTCAAGACTATCTTCTGAATTAATGCAAGTGAACTACACAAAACCAACACATGATCACATGTTTGAGCTGTGATTAGAAAGCAGAAGTCCCATCTCCCATCCTTATCTATCCCACCTGTGCAGTCCAGCCCCTCCTTCACACTGGCACTCCTGAGGTCCCTCACTGAGTTGATTCAATTTGTTCAGGCTGCAGAAAAGTAATTCCCAAAAAGAAGAGCAGTTTTCCATTAGGTTAGTCAGTCAAATTTGTTTTGCACAGAGTGAAAAGTGACAGGATAGAAAAGCACTAAAGAAAGAACAGAGTCTAAAAAATTTGAGAGTAGAAGTAAAAGAATTGCCAGCCTTGTTCACCATTCTCCTACTTAAGCAGAAATCGGTAGAGCTCAGTGCTGAACCAGATCACACAGCTGATTCAGCTGGAAAGGATCCCTTTTTTCTGGCAGGTTAAGTCTTACCTGTTTCAGTTGCCTGACCACACAGCCACACAACAGGTTATGCTAGCACAGCACAGCACTGAACAAGCAGCACTGATGGTAGAACCATGACCAAAATCCCATGAGGCATAAGATTAAACCTTGGGCTCTAAAGAGGTGACCAGTTACAGCAGACTGCGTGGTACACCAGAAGAAAATTATCTCTGAATAACGCACATGGAGATGTAGTGAAGGAAGACAAAATCCCTGACAAAAGTGCTGTATGTATTTTCCTAACAGGCAAGTCAGCTAGGTACAGGGACGGCCTGTCCAAACTGTTAGTGTAAACATGCTCTTTCTGTCATTTTTTCATCTATAGATTTTATAAAAATTTGTAATTCTATGGGTTAATTTGGACATTTGAAATACTTCTACTTACTACTGAGTTTTACTTTAGGCTATCTTAAGAGTAATTTCAAGTCACAGGAACAGTTCAAGAGCCAGTATCTTTCCAGACACTTCCCATCATCAGGGAACTGTCCCCAGTGCTACCCACTGGAAGACCTCTCTAGCAGACACAAGAATTGTAGGAGGTGTGCACACAACACTGTGGAGGCAAATAATAGTCAACAGCATCTCTGTATTAGTGTTTCTGTTGGGTTCAAGAGTGTGGCTTTCCAGCTATCTCCTGACGGCCCCCAATCACCACACTTTGGTTCACGCTGCAGAGAAGGATCAAAGCACTAATGCTGAACTCGTTTTGGACAAACTAAATGCGATGTACTCCAAGAGTGCACCTAATGCACCCCAACCATTACTTAAGAGTTCAATCCATAGGTTTTCAGCTAGCATGAAGTAAAACATCATGAATAGTGTGGGTGTGAAACCCCCAGCAGTAAGTGGTTTGCTCTACAAATCTGCTTCTTTAAGGCTGTACTGCTTACTCAAATAGAATGAAATCACAAACGCTAAGTTAACTTACTGAATTACAGTCAAATGATTTATGTAAGTACAGGACAAAAGCAAAGATTTTTATTTTTTTTAATTGTCTACTTATCATTGCAGAATTGAGAGAACACCTGCTTACCCAAATATAAAGAATTTCTGCATCTGCTTGGTTTTTCCTGCAATGGCTGCTTGTTGAAATGTCAGCATGTAGGGGGTTAAGTTTAAATGTATGCTCTGAATTAATTATAATATATATTTTGCTACTGCCTCAATTGGCTCTAGGCTGATGTTTTCACAATATCTTAAACACAGAGGAAGCTCTTCAATGTGTCCTAATTGTTAAGATATTTTCTAGATGCTAATGAGACCTCAACCATTCATTTTAAAGTGGGTTTTGTCTGCGTATTTTTCACATGCACAGCTGAATTTACTTTCCAGAGGCTGTAGAACAGGTAGAACATTTTTAGCAGGTCTTTGTTCAGTGCAGAAGAAGGATACTAGGAATAATCTGAATATGAAGACTTGCTAAAATTTTGGGGAGGGTACCAGAACCTACTACTATTCTGCTAAGAAATACTGAATATGATTACTATTTCACATCTAAAATCTCCCTTATTATTTGATGAGTCCTCACAGCATCTTACAAATAACAATAACCAAATGTAAGACAAGCTATCAAGTAATTAAGAGACTTTTCTAATATTAAAGATAATCCATGATGTCCCAGTTTAATGCTATACAGAAATTAGCCTCAGATGCCTTTTCAAGAAAGAAGTTCTGTTCATCAAAGTACTCCAAAAAGTCTACTTGAACCCTTTTCTGACAAAACAATGGTGAAATGACAACTAGTATTTTCACTAATTCTCTTTGATCAACTGCCAAGCCAAAGAGAAAAGTCATGTACTGAAACTATTGTGCATAAACTAGAGCTATACCCTTTGGAATAAAGAAATAGGAACAGGCAGGTGAGCATCCTTCTTGAGGCTTAATGATCCCAGGAAAATTCTTCAGCAGTTGCTTTTTTCAGTAGTTGCTTTTAACGAGAATTTTAGAGTTTCCATTTTGATCTTTGATACTTAGGAAAAAAAACCCTGAGTGTCATTCAGGTAAGAAGGTCCTGCACACTGGAGACACTAGTAATAGTTTTAATTCTTACTGCACTAGAATTTAACTGGCAAGATCAAACCTTAAGGTTTTACAGCTTACCTCCCTACTGTGGAACAGAGAATGTTCCTAAATAACAGATGTCAGAATAGCATTAGATTCTGGAGCAGTTTAAATATACTCAACTTGAACCGTACACATCTTACTAACATGCCTGTTCCCAACTTCTTGAAGCTCTGTGCTTTGCCTTCTATCCAAAGAATTACGCCATATAGCACTACACTGTAGTCACATCTACTTGAAAAAGTTCAAAGATTTCTACAAAAAAATCTCAACACCCTCTTAAGTCTCCTGGTTTTTCTACATAAGTTTTACTGTTTTCTCCTTTTCTTTATTTTGCTAAATAAATGCCAGAACAAATTTCTGCATGTCCAGAATGGTCTGGAATCCCACACAATGGGAGGTTAGAAGCGAAGAAAATCCCACCCCCCTCCCAGACTTTTCAGTCTGTTCAATTGAAGTGATCATTAAAAAAATCTGCCATCAAGTATATTTTACAATAACTAGAAGTATTTTTGGTTAGATTTAGCTAAAGCTAGTAGCTAAGTAGTTATACCTCACTGATCTACTATATACATCTATTAGGGCAAAAGGAGTATCACTGGAGTGACTATCTGAGAAGGAATTCTTTCAGGACATCATAATCAAGTAGAAAATTCTGGAGATTACAAAAACATTCCCAAAAAACTCCACTTTATATACCTTTTCTTCAAAAATACTCTCTAAACTTTTTTAAAGTATTAAATCTGAGCCTAACAGCAATGCTGAAGTTTTAATCAGAGGGAGTTACACACATACAAGCACCTGTTGCAACTTTTTCCCAGCATCTTTCAAGCTTTCAGAGTATTATCTACAGAAACGCTTTGTCCCTGTGTGTCTTTTGAAGATATGTTTCACAACATTTGTCCTAAGTATGCTTAATTTACAGGTTATTTTTCCAAGGCAGCTGATTTTGAGGATCCTTGATTTGCTGTAGGCTTGCTTAATGTCTCCCCTTGAATATTCAGGCAACTAAAAAGGAAAATTAAGCTAAAAACAGAGGAAATGGGAAGTACCTATTCCCTTTAACATTTGGGTGTTTTTTTGCTGGAAACAACAGGCATTTTTCTCATCAGATATGTACTTGGTTTTAGGCATCTGGCTGCTTTCTCCTGATTTGATTCTGAGATGAAGATTCTGACAGGGAGTACATAGTAAGCCTTTGGCTTCTCACCATCTACACTGCTATGACGCTACTCTACAGCATACGAAAGAATCATGTCAGTGGGAAGATACCTAATACCTATTTGAGTTCCCAGAATTCTTCTCCTTCCAGAAACATACACTGCTCCCCAAACTTTCCTAAGACAAGATTTTCAAGTACCTAGGTAAAAGGATACCTACCTGCCTGACCCCAACATCTCTTTTGGTCTGGTCTGTCCTCATAAGCCCATGAAAATTGTTTCAGGAAGGGGTAAGAAGTATCAGAGTAGAAGTGTCTTGGTTTGCCAAATCCCTAACTAGTGCCACATTCAGTATCTCTCCAAGAATTACTGAACGAAAGCTTTACAGATTTCATCTCAGGCCTTCCTATCCATCTCTCCCTAAACAGCCTATCAGGGCATTAAAAGCAGCTTGCTAAGAGAAAAGGGGGTATTATTTTTTTAATGGCTATCTCTGTCTATTCTGTCATTTGTAGAGATCCTAGGAATCTTTCTCTTCTGAGTCAGATCTGCAGGATACTTCACTGCAATTTGTTTTAATTCCTGCAGAATGCATTATTGTTCTTCATCCATACAGCTTCCCATAAAATTATTCTGATTAACAGCTCACTTCCTAGATTTCAGCATGAATCTAAATCCCCCAAAGCATACATGAAAAAAAACCAAAACCTAAAACACAACAAAACCCCAAAAAAATCCAGAACACCAGCAAAATACAAACCCACACCATATACTTCAATTTCTACTTCCCACTTTTAGGTCTCAAAAGTTATATATGATACAGAAAAAAACCAACAAAATACAAGAAATACTTTTCAAATGAAAAATATTCCACATAGACTTCAAATTCCCGACAATATACAGTACAATGAAGAAATTGTAGAAAACTAAGAGTTTCATAACCACGCAGTAAGTACTCAAAAGCCCAAAAAGTAATATGGTTCAAAGCCCACATGCATTCGGCTTCTTCACTCTACAACATAATAAGCAATATAATTTAATTAGAAGAGGAAATAGTATAGCTGAGAAACATGTGGGCTGGGACAATCCCAAGCACAGGCTGGGCAGGGAATGGGTTGAGAGCAGCCCTGACGAGAAAGACTCGGGGGTGTTGGCGGACGAGAAGCTCAACATGGCTCAGCAATGTGTGCCTGCAGCCCAGAAAGCCAACCGTACCCTGGGCTGCATCAAATGAAGCGTGACCAGCAGGTCGAGGGAGGTGATTCTCTCCCTCTACTTGGCCCTCGTGAGACCCCACCTGCAGCACTGCGTTCAGCTCTGGGGCTCCCAACATAGGAAGGACACGGACCTGTTGCTGCAAGTCCAGAGGAGGGCCACAAAGATGATCAGAGGGCTCGAGCACCTCTCCTGTGTGCTGAGAGAGTTGGGGTAGTTGAGCCTGGAGAAGAAAAGGCTCCGGCGGAGACCTTAGAGCAGCCTTAACTGTACCTAAAGAGGGCCTACAAGAAAGCTGCAGAGGGACTTTTCACAAGGGCATGTAGTGATGGGACAAGGGGGAATGGCTTTAAGCTGAAAGAGAGTAGATTTAGATTAGATATTAGAAAGAAATTCTTCTCTGTGACGGTGGTGAGACAGTGGAACAGGTTGCCCAGAGAAGCTGTGGATGCCCCATCCCTGGCAGCGTTCTAGGCCAGGCTGGATGGGGCTTTGAGCAACCTGGTCTAGTGGAAGGTGTCCCTGCCCAGGCCAGGGGGGCTGGAACTAGATGATCTTTAGGGCCCCTTCCAACCCAAATGATTCTATGCATTTCTATAGTTGTGGTCCTGAAGACGTATGCAATACTTAACATATTACAATATTGGTCTACTATTACAATTTGCATGTTGAATGCGCAATGAAGTCTCATATTAAGTATAAAACTATTGAAGATTACTATTCTAGGTAACTCGCATACAGAGCTAAATTAACATTGAGTCAGTTCTTTCAGGTCTTGGTATACATTAAAAACCACTTACTCCGCAAAAATAGATTTTGTAATACGTAGCTATTCACTAAATCCCTGAAGTCAGCCAGTGGAAGTTTTGCTATTTATCTCACAGTTTGCGGAACAGACAATGCATTTTATTCCTTACAAAATACCATTAATATCATTCACCCACCTTGTAATAGTAGGACAGAGCCCTGTTTTGCAGGATTTTGCAAAATGTACATAGAAGATTATTCTTGAGGGTTTATGCTAATTTTTTTCCACTTGATGAGTAAGTTAGGCATAAAATAGGCCTCAGTAAATTAGTATGAAAACAAGTAAACAAAACATCACATACAAATCTCTTACTTGCAAAACGAGATTTTCTAAGATAACTGCCTAATTAAGCCTACTTTTCCTGAGCACTTTTTTAATGCAATTACTGTTCCTTGTAAACTGTAACTTACTTCTCTCAATTGTTTTGTGATTTAAAAAAAAAAAAAAAAAAAAACACAAAAAACTAAAAGGCTATGCTACTTTCTTATTAATTAAGAATATTCCACAAACAAAGGCTGCTACCTGCTTATTTCCCATATGGCTGTTTATTACCCTTCTCTTCTCCAAGAACAGCTTTTTCAGGCATTCTGCTAAGCTTTCAAGAATTCTACCATACACAAGACTGTTAATAAGACCATTTCAATTCAAGAAGACTTGCATACTACATCTACACATAGGCACAGAATGTAAATCATTTGTTTTATTTAATCTGTACTTCAAGACCTTAAGAAGAGCTAAAATTTGTTCTCATTTTTAGTTATCATGTCCTCCTGTTACATAATATCAATCTCACAAACTGCAGACCACAAAAAACTATCCTTATTTTAAAAAAAAAAATTAAAACCTATCAGCAAATAGGTTTTCAACCTATGATTTTCAACCATTAGAATAAGGTTTTCAGCCATCAGAATGATGGTTTGCAACCATCAGAATAAGAAAAAAAAATACTTTCCCACATACTCAGACTTTTTTAGCTTGAACAACTAAAAAAGCAGAAAGAAAAAAAAAAGAAAACTCAAAATCTTAACTTTCACTTCACAAAGGCACTGCACAGCAAACTTCTTTGCTTTTATAAAGTGTTATAAATTTCAAGATAGAAATTTTCCGAAAAGCTCTGGGTGAAATCCGAATATGATATAAAAGCACCTCTCAACAAAAGATGCTTTACTCTTACTTGGAAACAAGCAAACAGTCAGATATGGCTAAATCAACACTAAAGGTGAGAAATTCCATGTCTGTATCAGGCTTTTGTAGGCTAGACTTTCCGAAACAGGGACTGATGGTCATATAATCTGCTATTGTTCATCTAATGAAGCCAGCAAACCAATTCAGGGTTTCTCCAGAACTAAGCTGGTTGTCATGAAATCCACATTCACTAATTTTTAAGGTAGGTAGCACAAAAGATTTTTCCACATTACTGGAAAAGAGGACAAATGTAAACATAGAAAAGTAAATGAAAGCATAATGTAATGCATAAGCCCCGTACTACTAAATATGAACTGCAGGCATGGAGCATGGGCGAAGGTGGAAGTCTTTCAATTGTATTTGGGTAAGTAAACTCCAAATCAAGGAACACTGATTATTGCAAGACTTCTCACCCCTGCTCTATAAGAACACATAAACCTCCAAATTAATGGCCATTTCTTACATACGTAGGAATTAATTAAAGCATCCATGTACAGTTAGGAAATAATCTTGTTTTATATGCTTTTAACTTCAGTGTTTCCACTTCTTTCAGTTAAAAAGCACTATCATAGCAAGCAGATTAAACCGTAAGTAGTCTGCTGTATCAGCGAGATTCCAGTCACCAATTTTTGTTCCACACCGCACATTAAAAAACAGGGCGGTAAAAAAAATCCAGGAATTTCTTCCTCTTTAACCGTAAAAGGTAAAGGTTCCTATTCAGCACTGTTACACTATAAAAAGGAAACTGAACAATTGTACCGATCATTTTCACTAGCAAAAAGCTTATCATCACAGCCATATCAAAAAAATAGAAAGAAATGCTTTAGTGAAGACTTACAGCTACAAATGGAGAAGAGGGAGATCTCCTAGCTTCTACGGATAAACTCAACATTATGACAGCCTTGCAGCTGGGAAAGACAAAAACCAATGTTGCTAGACTCTAGAATGTTTTACTCTTAATGGAAGTACAGCATTTGTCTACTTCTGCCACTCATTCACTGAACGAAGTACTTGGAAGAAAACTAAGGATCCTAGGAAAAGTATGACTTGAACCTGTGTTTTGAAGACAAGTGCCCAATAAGATGTGGGTTTTGACACAAAGGCAGATCACAAGCAAAAAGCTAACCAACTCCAATTTAGACAATTAGGGCAATTTGGCAATAAGCCCTAGCAAATTTTATGTCAGTCCTTACCCTCCCACGCACACTCTGTAAGAAAGTTCACTGTAACTCTAATGCATGTCCAAAATGTGAATAGCAACACAATTGAGGAAAAAGATCTTTCAACTGGCTTGCTATTAATGAAGAGCCTTAGAAGAAAGTTGAGAGAAGCATACAAATTTTCAGTTGGAAAACCATCAGCATACATATTTCTAACAGTCTCAACCAACAAACAGTGACAGCGTAAGTATTTTGTTCCCAATGTTTCTCCAAGATAATTTTGAGGAACTTTTGTATCAGTGAACTTCAGATCTGCCCAGGTAATCCATTTGGATGATGTTTTCAAGTAGACGAGGCCTTCACTATCCGAGAAGAATACTTCCTTCAAAGTGATAAATTCAGACACAATGTGTACGTGCTGTGTCATTTCAACAAACAAAACTGTCTCGGACACTTAAAGATGCTAAGTGTTAAGAGGCTAAACAAAATCTGAGGTTATGCATTCAGAAACCTCCGTTTGCTTTGTTGCATAGACCCATGGCAACAACTACCATTCAAAATGTTTTAATCTCTACTTAGAAGAGGAAAGGAAGAATAAAGTACCTGAAGAAGAAATGATTAGTGAAGGATTGCATTTGTAATTTTAATTGTAAAAATGTTTCATAGTGGTAAAAAGCTGCATCACCACTTTTTAATCAATACTAAATACAATAGAACTATCCTGAAAAAGAAAGTTAGCCTGGGATATTTTGTTTTTTAGAACAAGCAAAAAACAATACAAAAAGAGGAACAAAGGCAGAAAATGCTGTTTGTGTCTAGAGATGACTCTTTCTCACAGACCTGCCCCAAGAGCAGACAAACACTGAAAGAAGCTTTATTAGCCAACCCCAGATTTGACAAGTTTTATCAGGAATATTCTGAAAAAAACATGTAACAGAACATCAAGTTTTGACCAGCTACACTAGATGCTTACTGGACAGAAAACAAAGAGAGAGGTAAAGAAGAAGAAAATGGGGATGGAGAAGAAAAATGACAACATAAAAGGGCAACCAGAGAGAACGAGAGTCTCTTTTTTCCATCAGGCTAGTGGAGATGGCAACATCGTTTAGATCTCTTTGGATGGTTCTAGTCAAGAGGCCACTTAGTCCCTCACGTAACAAGAAAGCTCACAGATTATGTAACTTTTACCAATGTCACCACCAGTGAACGATGACCTAATATTGACTCAATTCTGGGTACCACGCACATTGCCTTCTCTTTTCTAGCCAACTTTAGCATTACAAAACTCTGTACTTAGTAATCCATGTCCAATATCCTGACACCAACGGTAACTGATTAACAACCATTCTGTCACAGAAATCCCAAACATGAAAGACTTGCAAGGGGCAATCAGAGTAATTCTCTATCAAGATCTGTATTTTACTAAGGAAGCACCGGTGTACAACACTGCAGATAGCACATGCATATAATCCAACCTTTACCATAAGTAAAAAAGAGAGAAAATGACTACATTTATCTACTCCATGTTACTTATCTCTCTGTGTTTCATTTTTAAAAAGAAGATATTGAGAATATATAAATGACAAAGCTTTGGCCATTGTTAGCCCAACCCTGAAAACTCATTCTCCATAACAATATTCTCCCAATCTGACAGTTAGCATTACAGTCCTTTTAAAATGCATTTTACCATAAGCGTAACCCAATGACAACATAACACTGAAGCTCCATTATTAGTTCATGTGCATGCGCTATGTATCAGTGGTGGAAGAGGGAAAACTAGGTTTGGAACTTAAGTGCGCAGTACCTTTAATCTGAACACTTCATTAAACACTGGGGCTGGATATGACACTTTCATGGTTGCATTCTTTTCACATGTTGCAAAATGTCTTGAAAAAACAACACACAAAGATTAGAACTCAGTTTTCTAGCCACAAACTGGTGAGACTTCCTATTCACATAAGACATAGCCCTCTAGTTCACAACAAGTTTCATGACTTTGTAATCTGTCATTGTTTATATTTCCCCCTGTTCCATTAAATAAGCTTAACTCTACAACCTTCTGTATAGGGACTCAAAAATAAACATGAAAGACATCTGCAAGTCAGCAGATACTGTATACACTAAAGGACTTCCCCAGATTTCAGGAAGACAGCTCTTCCACATTGAGAAAAAGTCCTAATCATGGACTCCGTTCTTCTCATAGACTCTTAACTAAAAGACCTTGACAGTTTGGATATAAGAAAAGTTAACAAATAGTATTTTTTTGAAAACACGAGGTGCTGCATCCTGCAAAATTTTGCATTTGAACACAATAAGTTACTTTGGCTAAACCATAAGCAAACTTTCTATTTCTCTAATCCGTTGTACCCATCTTAATTTGTCACAGGTGAAGAAATACACATTTGCTTCTAGATAGGAAACTACCAATACACACAAAGATGCAAAGATCTATTAAGCAAAACTAAATACAATAACATGCAAAACAAAACTGAATGCAATGAAACTATGCTACACAAAAAAAAATTCACTCTGTATTAATATACTCAAGCCATGTGCATCAATCTTGACAACAGACAAGACTAACAGCATGCCCAAATAGTTTTTTTATATCCTCAATTAAAAATAAACACAGAACTTTATTCCAAATTAGTTCAAAGGAGTTACTCATAAGTAAATTTAAATTCCATCTGAACACTATCATAAGGTGCAGTAATTGTACTTTCTAAACTGAGTATACCATGTCTAATAGGAACATAAATCTATATGGCTGTGCTGATAAACCCACAAGTATATACTGCTGACAAAACAAACATATGGCCATGATCTTAATTAGAAAAACTAAAGAAGTCATGTTATGTTAATTATTAATTTCTGATCACTGAACTGTTCTAAATGATTAAACAAAAAGCAAAAAAAAAATAGTGCTCATACCTAACCTTTCCATTCCTACGCTTATTCCTTCATCCACCAGCCAAGAAGTGATTATTAGTTCATTTCCACAAGAAAAATTCAGAAGAGAGATTTTTTAAGTTTAAAAGAGCAGAAACAACTAGGGGGTCCAAACCCTCTAAAATAGAAATACTCTCTTTCAGGGGTTAAATTAAATGCCAGAGTGGAAAATAATTAATTTTGGCCACATATATGATATTACAGAAACACATTTATATAAAATTGTATTTCATGTCTACAAACATAGACAAAAAGGAGTCTAGGAAAACTGCAAACCAAGATGTTCCCTTTCAAAATGGCAAAAGAGTTCTCTGCAAAATTTTTCAGCCTGCAATTCAAAACAGTGACAGTGAGGGGAAAAGGGCTAAAACTGTTATGCTCGCTTATGCCTTTTAACAAAAAAATTAAAATCAGACCACACGCTCTTCTCAATGGAATTGCAAATTAGGATACAAAGTTAAAAGAGCTTCATAGTGCTCAAACAGGATTTATAGCACAAAATAAAAACCTATGTATTCTGAAAGATTATCCGAATCTATTGTGACTTAATCATTATTTAAATGATTGTAGCACCATATGTATCTGGTGCTGCATCCTGGGAACACTTACAGGTGAAAATTATTACAGCTCACTGATCAACAAAGAATAATAATCCAAGTTGTACAGCACGAAGCTGTGCAAAACACACTTACACCACTCTGTTAGCAGACACCTCCTCCTCACTTTAACTTTTACAATAATACATAATGCACGTAAGTCCCAGCTTTCGGGAACAAAAGGTACAAACTCCCCCAGCTGGACTCTTGCACCTGGTCCGGCCTGCTCTGTCCTTATTGAGGATACGACTGCCTGAAATCTGAATGCAACGCTGAGGACCTCCACCTCTGCCACACCGTGCTTTCCCAGCGCTTTCCCGTCAGAATAACCTTGCAGCCAACCGCTTCCCAAGAAGGGCCGGGCGCCCGCCGCCGCGGCACCCACGGGGCGCGCCGCGTTCAGCACCCGCCGGCGGAACAGCGCCCGCCGGGCCCCGGCCGCTGACCGCGGACACGGCCCCCCAGCACCGCGGGCACGGGGACACCCCCCATCCCCCAGCACCCCTCCTCCCTAGCACTGCGGGCACGGCCACCCCCCCAGCACACACACCCCCAGCACCGCGGGCACGGGCCCGCTTCCGAAGGAGGCGTGAGCCGCCGGGGGCGTTCGCGTTAAATAAATATCGCTGGGTTTAATGATTAACTTTCAGGTTAACTCCAGGCCTCCTCGCCCCAAGGAATGCATCCTCTTTCACTCCGAACGTCTTCCGATGCCTCAGCGCGCTCGCACCGCCGCTTTCAATGAACGGTCATGTCTTCCCAGGCTCCCGATAAAAGCTACTGAGCTTGACGCGCAAAAATTTCACTAAAATCTCTCGCCCTTCCTTCACCAGAAACGTTATTTACGCCCTTACACACCCGCACGCCCCGGGGCTTCATTTCTGGGCGGCCTACCGCGCTTCCACCGGACCGCCGAGCTCCACGGTACACCGGAATAACCGCAAAGCCCCCCCCGCCCCAAGGCAGAAGAAACCTCGGAGCCTGCAGCACTGGTACCGGTCCGGGAACCGCTCTGTGCAACCACTGCATGTCATGTGCAGGGGTTCATTAAAGCATCATCCATGCGCTGTGAGCAGCGGCATCACACATGCCCTCCTCCCCCTCCCAACACAAGCACACAGGCAACGCACCCCCACCCGCCCGAAAGTGCAGGCCAGGGAGGGGGAGGGGAAGGAGTCACCCTAAGGGTGCTCGCCGCGCACAGCGTGCCACGCTAAAGGCATCCCCCGGGGCCGGGAGCTCCGGCCGCCTCCCGCCGCCTCCCGCCGCCGCCCAGGGAAGGCAGGCCACGCTCCCGCCGGCCCGCAGCTCGCGCCGGCCGCGGGCTCCCTTCTCCCGAACGCCTTCGCACTCACAGCTCCACCGCCTCCGGAAGAAGCCCGGCCAGGCTCGGCCCCGTCCCCCGCGCCAGACGCCCCCCGCCGCACTCTGTCCCCTCCGGGCGGGTTACTCCCTGGCCAGTCCCCCGGGCTGCGGCGCCCGGCAGCCCCGCTCGCTCGCCCGCCTGCGGCAGCGGCGCCCGACGCCTCCCGGCCTCGCGCACACGTCCCCGCCGCGGCGCCGGTGGCCGGAGCGCCGCCCCCACGTCCCCGTCCCCGGGCCCGGGCCGAGGCCGAGGCCGCCGCACGCACGGCGGAGCGGCAGCTCCCTGCGCAGCGGCGGCGCCGCCACAGGGGACGGCGGCCGGGGCAGCCCGCGGGGCGGCCTGGCGGCGCGCACCGGCCCGCGGCCGCCTCCCACCTCCCCCCCGCCTCTCCCCTCGCCGGCCGCGGCCCGTTACCTGTGAGGACCCCGACGCGGATTTGGTGGTCGTGGTTCGTTAAAATCATCCCCTCCGACGCCATGTTTCCCGGCGCAGCCACCGCACTGACAGGGAGCGAGCGGGGGGGGAGGGGACAGGAGCGCGAGAGCGGCCCGAGCGCAGAGGGGGAGGAGCAGGGCCGAGCGGGGCGGGGCCAGGCGGCGGGGCCACCCCGGAGCGGGGCGGGCGGGGCGAGCGGGTGCAACCGCGCGCGGGGCAGGCGCGGCGCGGCGCGGCGCCCGGCCCAGTGAGCGCGAGACTGGCGTGCTGCGCGCGGCCCAGGCAGCACCAATCTAGTGCCGAGACCGCTGGGCCCGGCGCCGGCGCCCGGCGCGCGCGTCCCGGGGCGGCGGGGCCCGCGCAGCCCTGGCGGTGCACTGGCCCCTGAGGGCTCCGGCGGCGGGCTGGAACCCTGCGCCTGCGATGCCGTTCCACGTCACGCCGGCAGCGGCGGCGCTGGCAGGAGCTGTCCCGGCCCGGTGGCGCGGGGCGAGGTGGCCGCGGGGCAGCCGGCCCCGCCGCCCGGCCCAGCGGCCATCGGACCGCCCAGCCGGTACCCCGGGGCCGTGGCCGGCTGTGCCAGCGCGCCGCCCGAACCCGGGCCGCTGCCCGCCTGCCTTCACCCCCGGCGGGCCGCCCGCAGCCGGTGGGCGCCCCCCCGCGCCCCTCTGTGCCAGCACTTTTTTGTTCCGTTTTCCACCCGGAGGCTCCCGCCCTGGGTGCGGGCGCCGCTGGCCCCGGCGGGGCGGCCCTGGCCGGGGCGGGGCGGGCGGCTGGGCTGAACCCGCGGCGCTCCCGGGTCACCCGCGGGGTCTGGGCTCGCAGCCGAGTTGCTCGTGGTCCCCAGGATCCAGGGGGGTTGTCATCATGAGGTCATGCGGGGCCAGCAGCCCCGTTCTGAAGAGTTCCCCGGTCGGGGGAGGCGGCAGGCAGCAAGGATGGTGGTCACCCTTTCCTTGGGTCAGCATGAAATAGGGAGACACCACATTTTCCCGACCGCTCGCGACTCTCCAGGGCTCGGCGAGGTCTTTTTGCAGCCTTCTCTGCCCGCTTCCCTTCCTCCCCTCGCAGCCCTTGCCCTCTCTCCCCTGAGATTCAAGCTGCTGCTACACACAGCCTTTAGACTAAGCAGCTCGGCACCATATCATCTTTACTTTGTCTTATTTGTACTATGTGATCTAGGACACTGTCTGAAAGCAAGTATTTAAACTGGTTTTGAATGAATACGGAGGCACATGCCTTCCACATTTAATAGCAACGCCATCAACCGCGAGTGATAACCCGCTGTCCAAGTCCAAGCCCTCTGACTCCAGTGGATATTTATATTTTCAGATATTCCTGTTGAAGTTTCAATACCATCTTGCTAATGGCAGACTCCAGATCATTCTCCTTTTGACTGTGTGCTAACAAACAATTACTGAAAGCATTTGTGATTTGCATAGGCATTAACGAACCACTTCAGGAGCTTTCTCTTTAGCGCATCATTTTCTTCCATGGACTACTAGTGCAAAAACAGAGGCCTGAAGAAATACCCTACGTCTGGGGGAAAGTCACTCTAGTAGCACTTTGGTGGGGTGGTGCACATGCTATCAGTATTTCTATACTGGCACGGCAGTTGCAGCGTGTGCAGCCATAGAGACCGAGAATTAAGGCTCCAGAGATCTCTGGTTATGCAATGGTATAATACAACATATGTGGGTGGGTGTAAGCCTGAACCCAAAACAGCATGGTTACTGAAGATATGCTGCATTGCTGGTGCTCATGCTGCTGTTCCCTCATGTGTTCAGTCACTGTGTGTTGAATATTCTGCTGTAGACAAGACAAAAAGATTTTTTTTCTTAAATGTATCTGAAATTATCTAAAGTACAAGCAAGTAACTTGACATTTTGTAGCTTCCTGCAGAGGATTCTCACACCCTACACTAAAACCAGTATTGTTTATTCAGAACATCTCATAGTCTCCTTGTGTAGCCTGTTGATTTTTGCCCTTGTGGGTGTTAGGAAGGAGGGGCAGAATTCAGATTCCACTGGCAATGTTACCTTCAGTACTTCCTGGTTTATAAGTGCCTACTACTGGGATTTGTGTGGGGGTTTTTGTATAGAAATGTAGGAGAAGATTGTATTAATGTAATGAAATGGTGTAAGTTTACAAATTTTTAAAAGTCTGAGTCAAGAAGAAACTGAAATCAATAGGAGGGGGCTTATTACTGTGGTACGATAATCCTTGTAAACTAGATGATCGTTAACATAATGGTAGATCCGTAATAGCTTAGGAGAAGATTGTACATTGGATGATGTCCTGCAGTCGAGTTTTTGAGAGTAAGGAAACAAGTGTGTGTGAGCAAGAAACCTTTTACTGCAGGGAGACATTCTAGAAAATATGCTGGCAGTCCGTACTGGAGTTCACGTGGAGTGTCCAGAGAAAAACAAGGTTTCCCCAAGGTCAATGCACAACTGGCAATCACATTTTGTCACGTCAGCGCTGAAATAGAACTCAACTTAGTAACCTTTCAGGAAATTTTTTACATTACGTTGTCTGCCAGCTGTTAATTATCAATATCTGTTCATTAAGCTGGCTCTTCCAGCCAGGTTTGTTCCTTGTAGTCTTAGCCCACTGCCCAGCATAGTAAGCTTTCTTATTTTATCATGAGCACTATAGAATTACATATTTTAATTACTCATTCGGGTGAAACAGTTTGAGCATATAGGAAGCACTTGTTTAGTTACCTGTAGAAATCATGGTTAAAAAAAAAAAATGTTCACTTCAGTATGATTACAGGAAGATACTAGTTTGTTCTGTCAATTACAGTGTGGGCAAGGATAATCTAAAAACTCATTGAAAGTTATCAGAGACACTTCACATTTAAAGTAGGTGTTCAATATAATTTCTGTAATTTTGTTGTCCCAGGGGTCTGATTTTTTTATATATATATATATTAGTGGCTCCTTAAATGTAATTTCTTAACTCTGTTCTTTTTTATTTTGAATTGGTTGGCTAGCTGGATCAGCAGTGGGACACAGCTCTTCAACTGTGTGCCATTGGTACAGATCCAGCTGAAGTCATGAAATAGCTGGCTTAATGAATCATTAATGGAATTCAGAGCATTTTATGTCTATGCCACTGGTGCAAATCCAAGTAAGATCAAGAGACTAGCTGGCTCAGTGGTTCAGTAATAGGAAGCATACTTCTACCTCCAGCTCACTGGTGCAAGTCTGGTAAAGGGTCAGGAAACTGGAAGTTTTGAGACATTCAAATACAAAGCTTTTCCAATGCAACTGTTGGTTTAAAGTCAGTCTATTATACATGATTACTTTCTGATATGTTTCAATAGTCTGTACTGATCTATAAATTTTGAAAAAGAGTAGTATAAGCATTTTCTGTGTAGCCACTGATATAGCACAATATTCATTGCTCTAGAAGAAGATACAAGAGGTGATTTCTCAAAACAATCCCCTCCTGTAGGCAAGCACCTAGGGAAAAGATGGAATGTGCACCACATGTTGCCTATGTAAGGCTAGCAAACCATCTGAATGTTCCAGTGGCCCATACCATACTCCATCCTTGTGAAACCATCTTTGAAGAGTCCTCCTGAGAACCCTGTCTGGGTTTACACCTCCAGCCAGGAGTAGGAACCTAGCTTCAGTGACTGTCCTAACTATTAGTGGGAGCGAAATGTGTTTTGGTTAGGGTAGAACTGCATTATTCCTTGCGCTGCACCAACATTTGCAGGGTCAGATTTGTCGATTAAGCAAATAGCCTCTGTCTGAGATTACGCAATGAGTGAAGCTGTTAACTTGTTAACAAACTGTATCATGACTTAGTTCATGCCTAACTGCAATACAGGCATTTGCAGCAATGACAGGCATGTGGAACACTCTGAAGGTGGCCCTGACAGACATCCATGTGTACAGCCTCTTTCCCTCATTGCCTCCTCCTACTCAGCTACCTACTGTGGTGTAACTTTTGAAATGGCACCGTATGCTCAAGGATACAACCTCACATATACTCTCAGAAACAAGAACATCTGGAATAGTGACATTTACTGACCTTATATGGTATGATTTTGATGGCTCTGTGACAGTGACAACCATGTGAGTGGTCTCCAGTCTGATTCCCTTATAGCCCTTTTTTGCACTTATACTCTGGGCAACCATAAAAGCAAATGTTTCTCCTTCCCCATCATCCTGCTCAGGAAAATGGTTATAGGGAAAACATATCTTCTGATTATTTAATGCACAAAGCAGGTCTATCCAGCTTATCTCTTCTTTGTCTGCAATTTCAGATGTTACTGTTTTGCTGCTCAGATGAAGAAATGCTTCTGTCTCTACAAGCCTTTGGATGAATGTTCTGTAGGTCTCTCTCCAGGGCATGTTGGACCAGCGTGTTTTATTGCATTACATACATGTTTCTGCCCAGACATTCCCAGACAGAATTCAAGAAGTGCCAGGCAGGGAAGTTCCAAACTGAGGTATACCCTCAGCTTTGTTCCAAGGGTTTGAATCCATCACTAAAGAGCAGTGGAGGTCCTGCAGATCCTGTGCAAAGGATTATCTTTCGGTTCATAATCATTATCTTTTTGTTCATCATCCATTGAGCTGGTCCTACTACAAGTCTTATTTCTCTGTACCACCCTAAAGAAGGTACACCAGATATTTTGCTGTAGTTACTCTAATCTGCCAAAGTAGGCTTTTTGAGAAAAACAGTACACTAAAGAAGAGCTTCCGTTCTTTCAGAATAATTTGGAAATGGTGCCAGCCAAAGGTAACCTTCAAGGACTTTTGCAGGGATGAGAAGCTTGATGCTTCCCAGTATCAATTCTTCTGGGTCACTGCCCTCACTGACAACCCTCCAATGCACAGCCCATCTGAGAGCAGGACCAAGCTCTTTGAGATAGGCATTCAATATGTGTGACATCTGACTACAAATACAGTTCTGTTGATTCACTACTAGTATGGGTGCCTGGCACAAAATAAATGAATCTTACTGTGACTCCACGCGAGTGGTGTTGACACATTCAATTGTCTGTGCTTCGTTTGCTGCAAAAAACAGTAGCTATTTTAGAAAAGCAGTTGATGAGTTTAGCATACACAAAGAGTAGACAGATTTAAAAGACATCTTACTGGCACATTCTATTTCTGAGATTTCACTTTGACAAAACCGCCTCATTAAGGACTTGGATATGAAAAGCAGGAAAATGCTTTTGGATCTCATGTAAACTAAATTCAGAATTTTGATGAGCTGAATCAGTTCTTTCCATACATTATTTTCCTTTAACTGTATTTCCCCTTGTTTCCGTGGAAGAGATGAAATAAAACTTTAAGGAATCTTGGTCTTTATTAATAAGCAAGACATCTCCAAACTGTATGAAATAAGGCAGAAAGAGGTAAGAGAAGGTAAGTATTTTGAACCCATGATTAAATTAAAATATCTCAGAATGAATTAGCCACAAATGTTCATCACATATTGTGGCCAAAAGTGAACAAATGACAGCTTGCTTCTGTAGGAAATCTTGTGGTGTTTGTTTTGACTTAATAGAAGCATTAAAAATACTAGACCAGATCCCCTAAGGAAGAGGAGGATACTGTAATGGAGAAGGGCAGGTGCAATGTCCTGCCAGCTTGACTGAAGGCAAATTCTCCAACATTCATTGAAGAACACTGTTCAGAGTTTCAGCTCTGAACGACATGCTAGTGGGTTTCAAAGAGTTTGTCAGCCCTCAGACATATAGAACTATATCAACAAATAAAATTCAGGCAAAAATTGAGTAGCCATGACTTCCCCAGAAATATTTTTTTGCTGTGATCCATAGGCTATGCCTATAGAAATAGTCATGTGTACTGTCCTTGATGCCTAGTCAGTGATGGTGTGAGAAGATTTGGTCTCTGTTCATTTTTTATGAGATTACTTGGTTTTCTGCTCCTCAAGAACAAAATCAGTATCTTATTTGCTGTTTCTGCTTACACATACTTGCATTGTAGACCAGTGAAAAAGGCTTGTCACCTCTACACATATAAGGTTACCAGATGACACAAATGACATGGCAAGTTTATGAGCCTTTATATGTAGTCATGTTGAATGCAAGATTGTTTTAATACACAGGCCCTGTGTATTATTAGGGCTTTATGTATTTTTTGGTTTAGATAAGGCTAAAAAATGTTGGATGTGTTTTGCAGTAGCTTATTTAGTCTTGCTCCAGAACTCTGTTACCTCAGCTTCATCTCAGATGCTTTAATTCCCAATACAGACAGGCTGTTGGTATCAAAAATCTACTTCTCCCACAGTTAATCCAAGTTCAAGCAGAAAAGCACACAGAAAAACAAGCTTTCCAGTAACAGACC
Source organism: Falco biarmicus (assembly GCF_023638135.1). Taxonomy (NCBI): domain Eukaryota; kingdom Metazoa; phylum Chordata; class Aves; order Falconiformes; family Falconidae; genus Falco; species Falco biarmicus. Next base: position 19,718,290 of record NC_079294.1, on the reverse strand, counting down.
TTTCTTTAAGTCTTTTCATTTTCATCCTACTCTTTAGTCCTGTATAGGCTTAACTTCCATCTGTCCTGCATCGCTTATTTAAAATGCTAACGTAAGAGCTATTGCCTTAGTATCCAAGTATATCACAATCAATGTATTTATCCTGATGAGGTCTGAAAGATTAGCCACTATTACTCTGGGTTTACAGAGAGAGGGGTAACAGTTGCTGGCTGCATTGCAACTGACTCGCTGATGGATGCTGTGGTACCACGGTTTCTTGATTAAGGACCTGTCACAGTCTCCTTGGCTCCTGCTGAAGCAGCATATGGGCACACACTTGGGTCTTACCTCGACAGAAAGACAAACCTGGACAGGGCATTCAGCTGCGACCTGAAAGTTCAAAAGCGCTTCAGCTCTCCAGTCAAATAGTGGATTTAAATGTCCACCTCTGAGCGTGCTAGGCAGCAAGCTGTCAGCTTTTCTGGGTGGGATAAGGCTTTCAAGTCCCTGTTGTTCACAGGGCTTGTACTTCAAGTAAATAAATAGTTATTGCTAAACCAGTGGGTGAATACCCAAGTGTGACTGACTGTTTGTGGTATTAAAGAACTCACTTGGGAAAAGGGAGACCCGGGTTCTAGTCACAATTTTAATCAACATTTAATCTACAACTGAAACAGAGGCTGGAAGTGAAGTGTTTCTCTGTCCAGATCCTTGCTTCTAAGTCAAAGAATCACATTCATGACCTAATTCTTTTTTTCTCTCTCCCCCACTTAATTGAAATCCTTCTTTTCCCTTTTTACTACACCTGTCAATACTGAAGTTTTAAGTCCAACCTATATAAATAGATATACTCACATTAAATCTTACTGTCATTAATGCAAACAGTTAAATACATGAAGCTAAACGTTCTCACAGAATCAATCCCATCTGAAAAAAATTGATTGTTTTATCTTCTGGCCAAACAGAAAAGGTTTTAATAGATTATTCGACCAATGCAGGAGTTACTGGACAAAATTATAAATACTAAAAAGTTTTTTTTCACTGAACATTCAGTTCAACCCTAAATGAAAATTATTTCTCACTTTGATTTTAATTTAGATCTTATTTGCTTGACTTTTATTAACCCATATTAGCATTTTCCAAAGAGAAAAAAATTTGGAAAAGAAAAAATAAAGTCTCTTGAAAATGTTAGCATTTCAGGTAGTGTTGCTGTACCCGAGAAGCAGATTTAAAATTGCAGGTGCATCTCTACTTCATCCTACTCCACTCTTCTCACCCCCACACCCTCTCTCCACACCTGATCCTTATTCCTCTCTGGCACTGCACTCATCAGACTCCTCCATCAGCCAATGCATTTCACTCTTATGGCAGAAATCTGTGCAAGGTTTTAATATGGTCTGGCAGAAACCACTCACAGATGGGTCTGAGGAGTGCCAGAGACAGCACAGTAACCCATGTGAATGGGAGGCAGGGTCAGTGGAAACCTGGAAAGGTGAGAAAGGACCTTCCTCTTTAGTCTGTTTTATAGGCTTGCCACACCTCACGGAATGCCATCCCAAGAGACGACTCTGGAAAAAGAGTATTTCTGACTACACCAGCAGTTTGCATGGTCAAATTCTTGTTCCTTTGAGCCAATTTTATTAGAAAAACTGGTATTTTACCACCTCATACAAACCTTGTCTCATATTTGATTGCAACAAGTTTCATCTAAAGAAGGAGTGACAGTTAGTTAACAATGTGTACATTTATCTTTATTGTCTAATTCTGAGATATCACTTTTTGTTTATATGTTTTTAAATACTTAGAAATTAGATAAGATCTTTTACCCATCTTTTAAAGATTAGGAAACTGAGTCAAGACCATGTGTCCAGAAATCTTCAATCCCAGCCCAGTAGCTGTTTAGGCAAGCTGACTCTTATAAGCCACTTACAGAAGTTCAGAACTACTACCTATATGGTAGCCCCTGAATGTAATTATATCGTCACATAGTCAAAGGATCTGGAACAAACATCTTGAATATATACAATTTTTGTAATGCCTTCCTGTATGGTACTTTCAGTCATCTGTATCTTACCATTCCTTTGGGGTCTACCATCCTCTTTAGTGCACCTAAATTTGTGAGGCTGAATATTGCTCCACGTGCCGGCATGGGTTCACCACTACACTGTGTAAAGGGCTGTTCATCTAGACAGTAGCATACTGATTTACTGTACACCCCGTAGGTGCTGCTCAATTTACAGAATTACTTGAGTTAGAAAACAATCTAATTTTATTCCATCAGTTGTCCAGTTACTTTGTTTAGAATAGATGGCATTAAGGTATTTGTGAAGTAACTTTAGATCAATGTTTAAAATTCATAATGTAGCAGCACAAATACACTTTAAAGCACACTCATAACTAGTAAAAATACCTTTGTATGATTTAAATCCTTTTTCTAGGATATTGACTGCTCTGTTTGCTCTGCCTCTGTAAAACATGATGACCAGTTACAGACTAGCAATGACAAACTGGTATCAGGTCACACCATTTCTCTTGTATTCTACCGTTAACTGTTGTTAGCTTGATTTCTTCTTATCCAAACACATGATTTTTTCAATGTATAGCTCATAAATTGGCAATACATTGGTACTAAGAGTACAATTCTGAATATATTGCTACACTGTCTCTCTGAAATCAAAGGAACTATAGTATGTCAGTTTCCATTTTGGGTAAAAATAATGTATTGGTACATTTACATACTATCAAAATAAAAATGTTCTTATTTCTCCACAGTAGAAAGCTCAGCCTGTCTTACAATTTTGTCCCTGCAATTTCAAAATGCTCACTCTGTAGCAGTGTAGTCTGCTTCTGCCAGGTAGCTTCCTCTCTGGTTGCAGTATTAGCATCCCAACACCCATCAATCTGGTGGATTAGTCCCCTAGAGCAAGAAATCTCCTTCACGTTATTTCTGTCTTGGACATGGGCCTTCTTATTCTCTGAAAGAGCTCTGCAGGGGCTCTGCTTAACGGGTTTGACATTTCTAAACTGTCGCAGATTTTGAATTGTCATTGCAAAAAAACCCTCTTGGATTCCCGTTCACACAGCATTGCATTTTTTATGTTCACGGCTTACAACACAAGATCTTGGAGGCCCTAAATTTGAATACCACAGACAAACTTGTCACACTATTTGACAACTTAGAAAGCCCTTTTTTATCTAGCTGACCTTACGAAGTTTGTCACAGCTTGCAGATAAACCTGTTGTGGGAATGTGGTATCCTTTTACTTCCTTGCTGTTCTTAGACTATATTCAGATTTCAAGTGTCATTAATTCCAAGGGTGACGTTACCTTGAGCAGTAATCCAGATGTTTTCTCCCAACTATAAGAAAAATAGTCTTACTTTTTTATACGACAATGTTATGGAAGGGTTAAGATTTAATCTTAAGAATTTAGTAGTCGTCATGCATCCTAGGTTCAAACAGTCAGTGTTAAGGTACCGTGGTTGTTTGAAATTAATCTTTGTATGTTTGTAAGCAATAAATTCAGGTTCTAACAAAAGGGTAGCCCTGGAGGATGAAGGAAGACAGGCCCAAGGCCAGCGATTTCAGGCCAAGAAAGAGTAAGAGATGAGATGACCTGGTTTAAGACCGTATATGGGGACTACAAAGGAGAATAGAGAAGTGGGCGAATTTGCAGACCCTCAGGACCACCAAAGACCTCCACTCTGGACAATTAGGCATGCACAAGAAGAAGGATGAATATTATAATTGGGTTTGGGTAATCTCATGAGTCTGTATGTCTTTTCCAGGAAATATGCATATATATATTGCATATATTTACATGTACTGCATAAAATGAGCTACCTGAGAGAAGGAAGCCGTGTGCGTTAGGTGGAACGATCCCCCGTGCATCCAGCACTGCAATAAAGAATGCCTGCTTCTTAATGCTACATTGGTGTTCAGTTTTCTTATTCCTGATTTCAGTGACAATTTCATGAAATATGAAATACTATGTTGAGCGCTCAAATCTCTTTTTCATTTAGAACAGTGTCTCTGTGTATATGTAGACATATCTAAAAGCAAGGGTGTGCGTGTGTATGTGTGTGTATTCCAAAATTATTTTTCATTTCTGTTATTACTTATCGTACAAGTAGTGAGGAGTTCGGAGCCTTTGTCAAAATTTCCAGTAACTGTTACCAATTTTGATGCAAGCTGATCACCCTAAAACATAAATGACTTTATGAGATGCTGAGCATCTACCTATCAAATGTATAAATGCAATTGTGGCTTTGAGGTTCCCAGTATTAACAGACGTATTTAGAAACCGTGAGCTGCTCAAGATCACATAGTATTTTAGAGCAGGAAGCAGTATAAGCATTCTGATCTTCTGGTGTCCATGGTTTGTTTCAGCCATGTACACAATACTGTCCGTTTTAGTTAAACAGATACTCCCTACCTACATTTAGTACAGAATTTTCCAGTTCTTTATCTGAGATTTATTCACTTCTCTTTGTAGATCAGTTCCCATTGGTTCCCAATGGGAAAACTTTCTGCAGACACACTGGAATTTTATCATTTCCGCCTGTTCTTTCCAAGAGTAAGTAAAGCCAATAGACCTATAACTTTGAATTCTGTATTTAAATATAGCCAGGTGGTATGTATTTGTTTTACGTAGGGTCCCACCTCACTATTTGAAAGAACACTTTTCTTAAACATGATCTGAGTGTTATTTTCTCTTGTACTTACTTTTGGAAGAGATTGTTTGCCATTCATTTTCTGTGTACTTCAGAAGACTATCTTCATCTCTCTGGAAGTCCTTTTCTGTCTCCATTGGTCAGGCTGCAGTATAATTGTAAAAGCTGCTAAGTATAGAAAAGTATCTGTTTAGTAGGTGAGACCTCTGAAGGATTTTCAGCTTAGCTTTGTAGAAGCAAGCAGATTTTTTTTTTCTGTTACTGTTACAGTGTTAGGGATAAGGGAGGTAGTCTTTCAAGTAGAAAAAAACTGGTATTTCCACATGGTATCATCAGTTTTACAGATAAGATGCCTGTAGAGATGCTCATGTAAGAGACCCTTTAAAATATGCTCCATATATTGATACAAAGTATAATTAATATTAGAATTCAATTAAAATTTTATAAGCTGTTGTTTTTTTCTGACACAAGTTCTGGTGAGGGCAAGTACTATATGGGATCTTGAGTTTCAGACATCATTAAGCTTTGGAGATATTAATAGTTTTTTGCCATCAACTTGTGTTAAATTCATACAATGCTGTTCTTGATTGTGGAATGGATTCTTGTAATGATGACTTGAAATTTGCAACAGTTTGGAAGTACCTTTGTGCCCTTCATTGCCTAGGGCTTTTAGGGAAGCTCTAAGTCTTGGTAGATATTGTCAGTGATCCTGTTGCACAGTGCAAAGTAGAGCGTACTGCCTTAGGGCGTGTGGCAGTACTGCAGCCAAGCTGCCTGATTACACCAATGACTCACTTGTAGTCAAGAGTATTTAAAATAACATTTTCTTTTTCATGTCTAATAAATTTTGCTGGCATCCAATTGAGTGTATGGCCAAAGTGGATGTTCCTGGTTCTTTCACCTCTCACAGCTGTGTTTCCCCATGCTCTCTCTTGCATTGGCTCTAGCAACTACATATCACAGGAAACATCAAAGTGACTGAACTGCACCAATGGAGTAACCATATTTTTCTTTTGGTGGTTCAATATTCTGTTGTATCAGTGAGTTGATCTAATTCATGAGTGCAGTCGTTAGGAAAGGAATGGATAGAAAGAAAGAAAAAGGTGTTGGAAGGGAGGAAGAACAGGCTTGTCCCCTTCACTGGCAACATAACAGGAAAGTTTACCTCTAAGTAAACCTTGTGACAGCGGTGTTATTTTTAAACAGAACTGTGAGAAAATTATTGCTGTAATGTGAAACTGTGCTCTCACTGTGTCCTCCAAACATACAGTTCCTATGACCCTTTTTGGTTTAATCCCTTTCTCTCCTAATTGCCCGCTTCTCCTGTGTTGTGGGACTTCTAATTCACTTCTAGTGTGACTTGCAAGCTGTAACTCCCTTTTCACTCCACAGACTATAAATGGAGGATCTTGCAAGTGCTTGGCCTCTTAACTCTCCCTTAATTCGAATTGTAAATTGGCATTCTTTACACCTTTGAGCAGAACAATCACCATCTGCCTTCCTGAATCTGTAAGGCTCACTTCAGTGAACTAGAAATCTGTACTCCACTCTTCTCACCCTTGGAATCACAGAACAGTTGAGGTTGGAAGGGATGTCTGGAGATCACCTGGTCCAACTTCCCTGCTCAAAGCCAGATCAGCTAGGGAAGGTTGCTCAGGGATGTATCCAGTCAGGTTTTGAATATCTCCAAGGATGGAGACTCCACAAGCTCCCTGGGCAACCTCTTCCAGTGCTCAGTCAGCCTCACAGCAAAACATCTTTTTCTCATGTTTAATCACCCTGTACTTCAATTTGGTTCTGTTGCTTCTTGGCCTTTCATTGGGTACCACTGAGAAGAGTCTGGGTCCGTCGTCCCCACCTCCTCCATGGGAGAAATGCTCCAGCCCCTTAATGATCATCATGGCCCTGTGCTGGGTGCTGGACTTCCTCCAGTATGTCCATATCTCTCTTGCACAGGGAAGCCCAGAACTAGGCACAGCACTCCAGCTGGAGACAAGTTGCTCTAGAGAGTACACTTCTTGTAAGGTGACCTGCAGCATGTGAATCTATGAATAGAGGTTTAACAAGGTTTACTAGAGAAACTCTTGAAGCAAGCAAGCAAAACTGTTATAAAACCAAAAGAAACAAAGGCCAGGGCCAGTACCTCCATCCAGTCAGGGAAGTGGGATGACAGGAAGAGTTCCTGGGGACAGTGCTGGATTCCTCACCTCAGGCTTATTCAAGAGTTAAGGTCAAGTTAGGCTTATGTTAGGCCCTGGGAATGAGAAATGGCACACATATGGCAAATGAGAAGGGGCTTCAGTTGAAACCAAAGGCAGACAAAGACTGCTGCTGGACTTCTTCCTTGAGCATACCTTAACCAGGGTGCTCCCACTGTCTCGTGGTGTAAATCTGTCTGGGGATGGAGCTAGGGTTGGGGTGAGACTACCAAGAAAGCCTGATCCAAGACACAGAGTAAGAAAGGGGCTCACTGGGGATCACACAGTTATTTGAGGGGAATTCTCCCCACCGCACTAGCTGGCCTGAATATGTGGCAGAGTAACTGGTCTTGGGCTCAATGTACATTAACAGTCAAGATTAAGATTATGGCTCTGAGGAAGGGAAATCTAAGACATGCAGTAAGGCTGGTGCTCAGAAGAGGTTGCCGGCATAATTTAAAGTAAGGTTGAAAGCAAAATAAACACATTGCTTCTTAAAGCTGCATTTATTATTTTCATAGGATTATTCATTGGAAAATCTTTTGCTTTTACATTTTCTTCCTTGCTTTGCATCACATATCCGTACATGGTAGTGCATGACTTTTCTATTTGCAGTCATGAAACTCACGTTGTCACAGTTCTGATAGGTCTCAAAGGACCTGGTGTGTGCCAGCTGAGAAACTAAATCCATCTTGCTTCTCTCAGATGGGTAAAAGAAATTCCAGGTCATTAATTAGTTTTTATTTTTTATGCAAGGTCTCAAAAAGTTGTGTGAACTTTAGTAACAGAGGCTTCACCTACCCTTAAGTGGTAGGTACAGCTGTTAAAACAATTGAAGTAAAATGAGGCAGAATTTTCACAGAAATTTTTGAATGTTAGTGTCCTCTGGTCATCTCAGAAGTAGGCAAGCTGTATTAATTTCATTTTACAGTTGAAGAAACTAGAAAGGGAAAGATCAAGTGACTTCTTCAAGAACATAGAAAAAAAAGTTCTTTGGGACTGGCTGAATATGCTCCATACTCTTCTGTTCCATTTTCTTGCCTATAGACTGTTTCTATAGACAATAGAAATATTCCGCATTTATTTAAAAAAAATGCTTTTAAAATATGCCCCATAGTCTTAAAAGAAGAAAGGGCTTCTCAAATCAGAGCTTGAATTAAATGGGTTTGGATAATGGAGGCAAATGAAGAGACTGATTATATGTCCCACAAAGATGTAGGGTGCCCTTTCCCTCCAATGTTATAGCACAGGTTAGTTGTTTCTGACTATTTTTGCTCATCTCAAGAGCAGCGGGAAATGGTGGAATGGCAGCATCTTTCCCTCATCCATTCAAGCACGGCATGGCACTGCATAAGGAAGCAAAGCTAGTTCCAAGCACTTCTATATTTTTATGAGAGGTTTCCTTTCCTAGGTATTCTGGTTAATTATTCATCAGGCTTACTCCCTTTCAGGTTTTCCTTAAGAGTTATGCCCACTGGTTAAAATTCCAAGTTTTGAATCTCCATACTAATTAGACTAATGACATATTTCATTTGTTGCCAGAAGATCATGGAGAACTAGAAATGAGGAAACAGACTATATGCCTTGTGTAACCCAAAGGAGGAGATGAGGAGGTGTGGAAAGGTAGGGGGCATTACAGGAAGATTGCTGTGATAATGGAACCTATGATCTGGTTCAAGGTAGAAAGGAAAGAACCAGAGGAGGAGGAGATGACTAAGAATGAGTGAGAGGAGAAGAGGTAAATGAGGATAGTGTGGAGGTAGTAAAGTCAGACAGTGAAAAGACTGAGCAAGAGAAAAAGACAGCTATATCACATCCAAAAACTGCAGTGAAGAGAGAGGTGGAGGGATGGAAGAGGTAAAAGTAGAGAATTTTGCTATTGTCTTCTGTTCAGAAAGTAATGGGAAAGGGAAACAGACAAAGGAAAAGGATTAAAATCTAGAAAATATCTGAAAATGTAGAAGAGGCTACAGTGGCTGATGACAGGGGAACTTTAACGGAACAGTAATTTTGACTTTGGCCTTGTGAGTTGTAAATAATATATATTGCTTCTGTGAGTGGAAGTACATTATTTTCTATTGATGGCGTAGGGGATCTGCTTATACAGTTTCTGCAGCAATATATGAGAAGAGGTTTTATAAGTTATCCCTTCTTTTTGTTATCATCTGCATCATTCTTACATTTACTATTTTACAGATGCCAGCATCCATTTGACACAGTAAAGGAAAAAGACATACACAAGAATTCATCACTCACTGATTCCTTCAAGAATTTTGATGGATTTTTCTTTCTTAAGAAAAACCCTTGTTAGAGCATTTTAGATGGAAGTGTATGGATGTTTTTAAGTAGTGATTAAACCATGCCTTCATGCCTCTTTAACTAATGTAGCACAGGTGATTTTGCCTGTAATTTACAGAGAGAAACAGATTATACTATCCATGTAGTGCTTTTTTTCACCTTTAGAACAGGAATTTTTAACAAGTCTGATGTGGAGGACTGTTTGCTATACAAAGAAGCAAAGTCAGAGGGTATTTGACACTGGAAACTAATTTTGTTCTAAGGCATAAAATTAAAATCATGATAAGGTGAGGAAGTCCCTACCTCAGCAAGGCATGCACCTGGATCCTGGATCAGAAGTAATTATAGATATGAGTGATATTTGACGAAAGAAATATTCTGAAACAGCTAGCAGTGTTCAAAGTGGAGATTATTTAGAAAAAGCCTTGTTTCCACACAGAGCATCAGCTTTGATCTTTAATGATGTCCTTGTTTCACAGTTGACATTCAATAGCCAGGAACCTGATCACGTAGGCATCCCCTAAACAGCATGTTTTCTATGGAAGCTTGCATCAGGTAAAGCTGCCCATGGCTGAGATGAGGTTCCTACTCCCTCTAGTGCAGCAAGTGTGAATTCAAGCACTGTCTGACTGCTTTTTAAAAAAAGCTCAATGACCTAAAAGAATTTAATAACAATTTTTGTGACAGAAGTGGATTTAGGTTTGGGCATTGATTTACTGAGAATTCAGGCAAGCTGTCATGAGAACAATACTTATAAATTCTCAAATGATTTGACTGCTGTGGTCCTTAAAGATTCACATCAGCTTAAAAAGTGAGGTGGTGTTCTGACTAAAACCAGCTCTGAATAGTGACGAGGGTCTGGAAGTTGTGTTTCAAAGGTGCTATAACTCGGGAATGACAAGTCAGATGTAGATGCCTTGATCCTATGTATGGAAAGTAGATGAGAGACCAAAGATGCAGTGACTGGAGTGGAGAGCTGCCTGCAGGTAGTCAGTACAGATTTGGATTTTTAGGAAGGGGAAAAGGCACTCTATGTCCAGTGTTAGCTCTTGCCTTTCACTTCCCTGCACCTGTTCTGGCATCACTTGTGTAAGTGGAGCTAGAGCACTTGTACGTGCACAAGAGTAAATCTGCTCTCCTAGTCCTTTCTGGAGCGTACATGCCTGACTCAAGTGCCTACAAGCATTCTTTACATTAACAAAGCAGAGATCCCCATTCACTTCGAAAATGCAGTAGGCGGCGAACAGAGACCAAAAGTGTTTCCCCTACCCTTTGCCCTACCACTAGGCTAAGTGCTTTTTCACTCCTTTTTTAGGTTCCTCTTTTCAGCAGAAGCGGAGGGATAGCCAGATTTGTTAGGGACTTGTCCTGGAAGGGAGGAGCTGGTGGTCTGAACACCTACCTCCAGGTTGAAAGGTGTAAACTCCTGCTTCTTGGGTGAGTGTTTTAGTCATTAAACTAAATATATAAAAACTGGGTATGTCATTACTGCTTTGACTGAAGGCACTGAGTGGGCCAGTCCTCTGAATTTGCATGAAGCATTCTATAGGCATACTATAGACTTCTTGGGGACGTAAGTGATGCTCTGCCTGGTTTCTGGACTGCAACCAGCTTAGATGGGAACTAGGCGACTAGTTATTCAAGCTGGAGTAGTTCTGGGCGTGCTGAAAAGCAGAATTACAGCCACCTAAGGAGTGTTCATGTTAAAAAGGACACATGCAGACAGCTGGTACAGCTGCAGGTCATGGTTTTCAGCTTAGACAACTAAGTCCGTCTGTCATAGATGCCATGATTTCTCTTTGGATTGGTCTTTGAATTCTTCTTTACCACATTTTTATCTCCTACAAATAACTTTTGCTTTCCAAGTAAAAAATGCTTACTCTTATTGTTTCATGTGAGAGGTTGGCTGTTGTATTTCACAAAGAAGTGAACTGCAGCTTGATTCTGCAACACTAACTGCAATTAGCAGTTGGGTCCAATGCAATCAGTCCACTGAACTGGAATCAATTGTATGTCGTGATGCAAAATTACTTGAAACCTCTAGAATAGGAATTTTAGAGAGCCTGCTGACTGTTTCCTGCAAAGCTGTGTGGTTTTGGCTAAGTTTTTCTGAAACTGCCAGCCCACTTCACTTGCAAATAGCAGCATAGAATTTTAATGGAACTAATGGGCTGCTTTTCTGCAGAAGCTTAACTACACTTGCGCTTCAGAGACTGGCATGTACCATATGCCTGTGAGTAACTCCCCACATACCAAAAGTTGCAGATCGAGGCCTCTTCTACAAAAATCTCAGCGTACACTGGCTGAGGTCTCATGTTAATCATCCCTTCCTGAAATGAAGAAACCACCCAATATTGAAAGTAACTTGGGAGGTCAGGATGATAATTTAAAAGAGTTTCTAAAAGGTGATGCAAATGCCAGGCAGCGGCTCTAAGTCTCAAACCCATTCAGTCCTTTGAAGTCTCTGATTGCTCTCTGTTGATGTTACTACCAATACCTCCCCTTTCCACAGCACCTACAATCCTAAAGAAGCCCCAGAAGTGGTGGTATGATAAAGTGGGCTGCAGAACAACCAAGACATCACTAGAAAAACCATTTCCTTTCTTTACATTCCGGTCATATGGTACATATGAATAAACATTCATATGGAAGACTTGTGTTAGAAAGTAGTGTTACCTCTGAACTTTCAGAAATATTTTGCACGTCAAACCAAATCAGTTTAATGTTACTGCCATCTTTCATTTCCTTATGTTATTTTTTCTGTGCCTCTCTATAGTCTTCTTCCAAACAAATCTTTTCTTCTCCCTGTCAAACTCCTGTCCACGGCATCTGGTGGCTGGCCATTGTAGACACAGCAGGGACAGACAGTTCTTGTTTTGCCGTTTGCTGTGACCTTAAGAGTCATTACATTTTCTTTCCCTTCTAATTTTAAATTATCTCTTATCAGAGGTTTTCTATAATTTATATATCTAATCCCTTCTTAGAGATCTATTTCTGACTGCTTAATATCATATAAGACATTTTAAACACATATTCTGTTAAATTAATGATCTCTTACTGGTTTTCCACAAAGATTGCACATTATGCATTGGCAATACAGGTGTAAATTGTTACAAGATGCTTTGCTCAACCACTTTCTCCCCAGCTACTGCCAGTAAAAGGGACCTCATTCTCCCTTACAGTAAATATTTTATTACCTGAGTCACCTGTTGTGTCACCTGAAAGGCTGTGCCCTGGAGATGTGGGGGTAGGGCTCTCTCAAAGCTCCCTGCACAGAGCACTTCACCAGGCTTTGCTACCATGAGGGAGACAGGGTCAGATGGGCAATCCTAGCTCATTGTCAGTGACACGGCATTTGGATGACAAAACAACAAAAAAAAAGGCTTTTTTAGTTATATTGTTGTGGTGGTCATCACGGTGTGAAGAGAGAGAATACCTTTTATTAGGTTATGTGAGATATCTGGAAAAAACAGGTGGGGTTTAGACCACACAATTTAGTAATTATAAGCCTAATTTTGGGAACCATTTCACAAGTTTGGGAGCCAAATCGGTAAAACAAGCTGGAAAATTAAATGACAGCTTCAGTTTGGCAGCCATGTTCACTTCCACCTGCTTAACCTCTCTCCAAGAATTCCTGATGTGTGCTCCAGGTCTTCTCCAAGTGAGGGGCTGTTCACAGCACCAGCACATTTTCAAGTTTTGAATTTCAGTTCTTCCGTTTCAGTTTGTGGATTCGGGCTTTGGAAAACAAATGCAAATGACCTGGAACCAGGCACCTGCGCTGATTATTGTCTCCAGATCTTTCTTACTCAGGCAGGAATATGTCAGCTATGCCAATGTCAAAGATGGTTCTCATCCCTGTCAAGAGGAGCTGGAGCTGAGCAAAACAATTGCATGTGCAGGCAAACAGAATCATTGAATTGTTTACATTGGAATTTTAAGATCATCAAGACCAACCATTAACCCAAGACTGCCAAGTCCACCACTAAACCCTGTCCCTAAGCACGGCATCTACACATCTTTTATATCTCCAGGGATGGTGACACAACCACTTCCCTGGACAGCCTGTTCCAATGCTGGACAATCCTTTCAGTGAAGAAACCTTTCCTAGTATCCAAGCTAAACCTCCCCTGGTGCAACTTGAGGCCATTTCCTCTTGTCCTAGCACTGGTTCCCTGGGAGAAGAGACCAACACCTGCCTCACTACAGCCTCCTTTCAGGTAGTTGTAGAGAGTGATAAGATCACCCCCACCCCGAGTCTCCTTTTCTCCAGGCTAAACAGCCCCAGTTCCCTCAGCTGCTCCTCGTAAGACTTAATCTCTAGACCCCTCAGCAGCTTTGTTGCCCTTCTCTGGACACACTTCAGCACCTCAGTGTCTTTCTAGTAGTGAATAGAAATATTTAAGCATTGTTCTGGTGTAAGTGGTCTGGTAGAAGGGCTAGCTGCTGTCACAAGTTGCTAGCTTTTGTCTAGACCAGGTTTCTGATTTGGCTGAGCAACAAGCTGCATGAACACTGCATCTAGGTGACAAGAAGAACTGAGAGGAGGAATTGTTCCTTTTTAGCAAGGGTGGACTTTTGCCAGGTTATAAAGCCTGTGTAGTGATGGCCTGAGAAGCTCAGCACAAGGTAAGTCAGAAATTAGTCTGTTTGGTCAGATGCTTCCACTGAGACTGCCATTAAAAGTGGGCAATAAATGCTATCATTTTGGTAGTCTTGGTAGGCTTTTTTACATTGTCACTATTTCTCAAGTAACTAGGTAGATGTTAACACATCATTGAGTAGAAGCCCCCAAAACTTATCAGGTGGAAGTTATTTTGTTACTTTCTAAAGAATGCCTTTCCTCAACTAAATGAAGTCCAGTATATATTCTACATTTCTTTTTTTTCCAAGTTTGTATGTCATCTGATCGGTTAGCAGGGAAAAGGTTGTTAGAATAGCTAAATTCTTTTTATGGTAGACATCATCTGGCTTAGCCAATGACCCAACGTAACATACACTACAGAGATGGTTTGTCTTGAGCTGGTCCCACCCCAGCACAACACAGACAGTAACTCTGGACTGTTCTGAAGACCCATCATACATTTCTTTCCTTGCCACTGTCATTACCTGACAGGTTCATCCCTTTTTTCTTTAAGTCTGAAGGGGGGGGGGGGGGGGGGGAAGTCTTATGAAAGTTCTGTACAATCTGTCATTCATTTTCCTGTGTCAGCGTTAAGACTGTGGCCAGATATTAAAACAAAAGCGATACTGTGCATCTACAATTTCCAGGTGTCCCCAGAAGCTGCAGGTACTTAGTATCTCAAAATCTGGGCCATGATTTCTGTATTTATGAGATTCAAAATTCTCTCTGAGGTTTTAACAAAACTAAATTGTGTTTTACTGCCATCAGTATCCACTGTGATAAAGCGAGATCTGATAAAGCACTAGGAAGTTTTCTCTTTGTGTATAAATATTTATGTATGTAAATGGGTGTATGGTTAATTAAAACTGTCAAGAAGAGACTGACACAAACCCAGATCCTCTGTCCCAATGGAGGGATACAACTTTGCTTGTTGAAGTGTTGTGGCATATCTCATGGGCTGTGTACTGAATCATTGATTAAATGCCACAGCATGTGGATAACTAAAATGCCAGTGGCTGTTGAAGAGGGAGGAAGGAATGTGCACTGAATAAGAACACAGAGGGATCATCTGGTCTATATTTCTTGATACTTCATAAATTGGTCAAGAGCTGAATTGTTTGATTTCCCTTATATTTTACTAAAGACTGGATGGAAATCTTCTTTACTGAAGACTGCATAGGCTGTCTAGCTCACGTGCACATAGAAGAATAGGAAAGAATATAATAAGAAGGTAGGACAGGCTGCACTTGACAGGAACAGGGCAGTCTGAAAACAACCCCTGCAACTGACTCTTTCAGCATAGGCACACTCCCTGAATCTGCTCATATATTTAGAAAAGGCTTGCATATAACTAACACTTTTTAATGAGGTTTGAATGTTTTTTGTTTTCTGCTTTTTTTTCATTCCTTCTGTTACTTTTGTTACTATGCATTTTGTTTGCAGGTAAGCTATTGTCTCTTCTGCCAGGTACATCAAAAAGATAATTGCATTTTTCTTCTGCTTTTACCCTTTAATAGTCTTATCGTGCTACCTGAAGGGAAAAGAAATGTTTAGATTAAATTTACGGTGCTGCTTGGAGTCATAAATGTATATGTGTATTTAATTCAAAAAAATACATCTATTTAATAACAATATGTATAAATGTTTAACGATGTGTAGCTGAAAAGGCAGACATTTTTGGGACATGAAAGAGAGGTATTTCCTTTTAATACTTCAACTTGCTTTTCCAGTGTGACATCACACACTGCTTGTGCATTCCTTAAAATAGTAATGTTTTTAAGTGTGCTGCATTTGGGGTTTGTTTATTTTTGTCATTTCACAATAAAAGGCTGCATGATTTCTAATATGACAGTGTGATAATAACATACCATCATCATTATGCATGTTTTCTGCAAGACATTCTTTTATTGACTAAGGCTGTTACTGATGTTGGCGTTTTTGGAATAACATAAAGTGTGCCATGTGCTCTATCCCTGTTTCAGAGAGAAGTCTCAACAGTCTTTGAAAACCTGCTTCAAGGCAACATAGAGGAAAGAAGATCATACCAAAACATATGCTAGCATGAAGTTTATTCTGGAACTAAACCCATGAAACTGTTTTGAAATGCATTGTTCAACAAATGTACCGCACGTGTGTGTAATGTAAGTAGATGTCAGGAACGTGGTAGGTGGTTTGCCTTAAGGCTGATCCGTGTAGAAGCAGAGATGGCTACCGACCAAGTTCATGGCACTTTCCCCTCCCTTTCTCTATAGATTTTTCTGCTTGTTTTTTCTACACGTGGCAAGAGACAGACTCAGCAATGAGTTTTCTGAAACAAAGTAGAACTAAAAGATGTCCAGCTACGAAGTCAGCTGTTGCTCTTACAGATCCAACATTTTGCTTATACTGGGTTAATGATCTACATGGTCTCCGGTACAAGGAAATCGGTACCTAAGTGCTGACAAGTGCAGCAGTGCCTGATGGGAAGAGAAGAGCATTACGCTGCAGTTTTTCATGCGTTGTGGCTGCCTTCACCCATTTCTTTTACTTTGAACCTTCTTTTCCTTTCTCACCATTACAGTTGTTAACTAGAAAGGTGTCTTTTACCACTGGTCTCATTACACCTTTCCCTTTCTTTCTTTTCTTCTTCTGCAGCTTATTGGCAGGTATATTCCCTTATTGCAAAGGCAACGGTAATAGGTTCTTTCTTACTCCAGCAGGAGGCCTGTGTATACCTTCAGACTTTGCTGAAACCCTAATGGGCCTAGAGAGGCAGAGTAACTCTAGTAGTATACTCCTGCAAAATTCACTCTTCATAAAGCCAAACAAATTTTTAATGATAAAAATTATTTGCAAGGAAGTGCAGCTGGCTTTGTGGCCCCTACTCCTTCAAAGCCTTTCTTCTCACAACCTATACTTCACACTGCACACTTCATGTAAACTGGGATGTCAGTCTGTCTTTTTCATGTCCTTCCTGAAAGTCTGTGATGTTCTGGGTTCAGAAATTACAGATTTCACCCTTGAACAACTCCTTTAGGTATGGTGATTTTCAAGGCAATCTCCCCTTTGTGTTTTTGCTGTTAATGGGCGATTTGCTGCCACGTTTGTACTGCTGCCTTGTCTTGTTGACCTTTATAGCCCTACCAACCTTATTTCTTTTTACCCTCCTACATCAAGCCAGCTGACAGCAAAACCTTTTCTTTCTAGTCCTTGCCTTCATATTCTTCTGTGTGTAACCTGTCTGCTTCTATTATATAGCTGTCTTCTAGAGCTCAGCCTCTTCTGCTGTCTTTAATTTGCTTTTTCATATGACCCGCATTCCATAGCGGCTTGGGTATTATACTGTTGTGTTATGGGGCTTTAAGGAGTTCATCAAGTCATATTGTCTTGTGTGCAGTTTATTTAAATTGGAATCCGTGAGAGGAGATGCACACAGGGCAGTTCATATTTATTTTTTGCTGACTTTGAAGCCTCCATTTGCAATTTACTTAATTGGGTTTTTTGTATACAGCAGTCTTACAGAAACTTATATACTGGGTGTAGCCAAAAGGCCTTATGAGTCTTATGCACATTAGGAAGATGCATTAAAATATTGTTATGGAAATCGAGAAATCATTTCCTAGTGTAGAAGATAATATAAAAATATTTCAAGACCTTTGTTGTGAGTCAGCCTCAACTTCCAAATGTCACAAAATTAGTTCGTCATTGCCACGTATAAATCCTTTGCTGGTGTTTTTAGATCCCGCTGTAAAATGTATGTATTACTGTTGCTAACTCTTTCCTAATAGGTGTAGTTGCAAATTACCGCTTAAGGGAAGAAGAGATAAAGGCTCATGGAGTAAAATCATTAAGATTGGGGAACTGGTGGACTTGACTTGTAGAAACCCAAATTCAGTACTGTTTTGACTGCAGAGTCAGGACTGTAAATACATAACAGCTACAAAAGGGGAGAGATTGCTTAAATTAGCAGCTAAAGCTTTATGAGACCCCAAATCTGGAGTAATGGAGAATATTGCAAGTTAGGATTGAGGTTTAATATCAGAACATGGACTATGACTGGAGTAGCTGTCCTACATTGAGTAAGGATAGATGGAACAGAGGAGCATTGGCAAACAAGTCTGGGGACACCAGAACTGGATGAGCAGAAGGCAACACATAAGAAGTGAAGAACTGCAGCAGAAACGTGCAACAAAGAGCGCTGGATGGCACAGCTGCAAGGAGCCTCAGGGCCCAGGACCAAAAGCCCAGAGATTGCTGCAAGTTTAAGATGCATTAGCAGAAAGTACAGATTTATAATGCCTGCAACTGAGAAGTAATGGCTGCTACACCTTAAATTTAAGGTTTCAAATTTAAGATTTTTAATCTGTCCTTTGTGATAGAAGAGGAGATGATCTCAGTCTCAAAATTGCTGAAGTGGTTGTTGCTGCTCATGTCTAGTAGGAACAATGGGATACAGAGTCTTGTGAGATCTTACTTTTTTATAGAGCTGCCTAAAAATAGAAACAGAAATCCTAACTTTAGTTTTCACTGTCCCTATTTGGAAAGTTTGGTCAAAGACCTATGGCAGAATTGTGTAATATCCTCTGAATTAAAATAGCTGTCAGTCAGAATGCTTGAACAGTTCCTTTCTCTTGCAGTGGAAATAACTGGTACTGGGTTTACATCTGCTCTAGTATCCACCAGCAGTAAAATCATCCATATCTTTTATTTTAAAAACAAAATAAGTAGCCACTAATTTTAACCCTTTTTTAACAGTAAAGCAAGTGGCAAGGTATTTTGACAGATGTGGCTTTGACTACATTTGGTATGATAAGGTGTAGATTCCTCTTTGGCTTCATTCCAGAAGAAAATGTGGGAGGGGGAAATTATTATTGTTTTTAAAACACATAATTTTTATCACAAATCTAGAAAACTTTTTCACCCTAAGAAATTTATAGATGTCAGCTGATGGACAACTCCTAACATTATTTTCCCATGTCTGTTGGTATCAGATTTGTTGAATAAAAGACATGCTAAATAACCTTGGGAAATGTATCACTCTGCTATTTTTGGTGGGGACGTATATATAAAATGTGTTGTAAATGATGCAGGAGTAATAGAGTTTCTTTAATTACACCATTATTGCTCCACAATCTTTTATTTTATGCTCTGAATATAAGACAATTTCCAAATAAGTCGCCTGATGAGTCCAAAAGGCTGTTGTATTTTGCTTATGTGTGAAGTCTCTATCTGGCTCTGTTGCTACCCGTCTCTTTTAGACTGGCCAACTATTAGATTTAACAAAGTAAAGGATCTTGTCTCAGCTATTTTGTGAAAGCTTTTTCAGTTGTGGTAATACTGTTTCAGCTCTTTTCAAAACAGGAGGAAACAGCATCTTCCTTGCTGGTTATGCAGTTCTTCTCGCACTACAATAGTATTTAGGACAGTAGCATCCTTGGATATTAATGGATGCTAGTTAACTAAATAAAATGAGATAAGCTTATCTTTTATAAGGAGTTTTAGATCACCTAATGTTTCAGTTTAAATCAATTACATGAGATGCTGATTCTTGTACTTATTCCTGTGACGCTTTCCGTAATAACTGGATCAGAACATAAAAAACCATTTCTGATAGACAGGTTGGCACATCCTTTTCTTTCTTCTGCTCACCAAATGCTCAGGAATTTCTCACATTAATTTAGTGTATGTATTTGTGAATTTGTTTGGAAAATGTTTTCACTACATGAATGTCTTGTGAACAGTTTGTTGTGAATATTTGTTATCTAACTTCTACATTATTCAGCGTTCGTTAGTCATTTGAGTGATAGTTTCTGTACTGGGTTACTTTTGTGTCTTACAAATACGTTTCACATTTAAAGTTGTCATGTGAATAATCAAACTCAACATTTATGTCGCTACTACTTAAGCTTTTGCTTAAATTCGCTTTGGAAATGAAAGTAAACCTTGATTGCTTCTGAGTTCAGATGAATGTTAGTGGCATTTTTCCCATTGCTCAGGCAGCTCACGTAATTGCATTCTCCTGACCCAGATTCTCCCTGCAGACTTAGGTCAATACAGCCGCCTTCACTTGGTCTTTTACACTGCTGTGTAAAGTCCCTATGGGCTGTGAAGAAGTTGTCACAGTCCACTCCAGAAATGGCTTCGCTGCAGTGAAATGCATTTATTAAATCCATTGTGATCCTTCCACGTAGGGCCCTGAGTTGTAAAATTTCTTTCACATGCTTTGTAATTAAAGAATACTATCAACCACTATTAATCCTAAGAAGATATTTCTTAAAGTCAGGCATTTACTTATGTATTTATATGGTTAAATAGAGTAGCTTTATTTCTCAAACCTTCTGGTCATCATCTTGTTTCTGTAAGGTCAGTGACAGATACATACTTCACACTTACTAAAATAAACAGGGCTTCAAACTGTTGTATTTAGGCATTCATGCCTGATAATTTCAGCTCTAGATTGCCAGTGCC
Source organism: Falco biarmicus (assembly GCF_023638135.1). Taxonomy (NCBI): domain Eukaryota; kingdom Metazoa; phylum Chordata; class Aves; order Falconiformes; family Falconidae; genus Falco; species Falco biarmicus. The sequence goes on along the minus strand of NC_079294.1, from coordinate 19,698,072 downwards.
TGTGTGTTCACTAGTTGTAAACACTACATTTCTTTCATTACAAGGTGCTGTGAGGGTTATATAATTGTTTAGAAAGTGCTTTGAGATAAATGAAAGACAATTATAGGAGTGCAAGGCATTTTAATGTGGCTTCTCTGCAGATTTATCATGGACAGAGACTGTTATAATAATTTTTTGTGGACAATATATTTAATAAACTGTAACTGAATCTACTTTAAACTTTAATTGAATCTGAAAAAAAGTTTGTTCCTAGGGATTGTAGAAGGGAAACGCAGGATGGTGGTACTCAGGTATCTGGGAATGTTTTCCACTGAAGAAACGGTAGAACAACAGACTCTCTGCTGATGAACTATCTTGCTTTCTAGGTGGCTGAAGTCCTTGCTGGTAGCCAGCATTTCTGGTTTATCTCGGCACAATTGAGACCTGTCTCTTGGGGTGGGAATCAGAAATTAGCAAAGTCTTGGAGTTATTTTCCAGATGATGAAGGAACCAATAGGGAGGGCAAAGGATGGAATTTGGCAGCAAAAGAGAGGGAGCAGAGTACTAAACAAGGAGAAGAATCTGATGTTTGCATTAGCAGTGGAAGGCTTCTACAAAAGAATAACTGGGAGAGAGAAAGAGAGCTTGGGATTTGAAGTCTGAAGTACCTCAGGATACAGAAGGGTGCTCAGACAGAGAAAAAATTTTATCCCTGCACAATGTAACCTACAGTTACTGATTTACTTCACACCTGAAATTTTGTCAGCAAAAGCGTCAGACAATATTATCAGCACTGTTGTAGAGATGCTAAATACTTTGTATTCATTAATAAAGTCTCCTCTTCTGGTGTTTTCAGCTGACATATTCACTGCCTTTTATTGTCACATAGGAGGATGTCCTGGTTTCAGCTGGGATAGAGTTAATTTTCTTCTTAGTAGCTAGTACAGTGCTGTGTTTTGTCTATAATGTGAGAACAATGTTGATAATGTGCTGAGGTTTTTAGTTGTTGCTGGGTGATGTTTATACTAAATCAAGGACTTTTCAGTTCCTTGGGCCCTGCCAGCGAGAGGGCTGGAGGGGCACAGGAAATTCCAAGGGGACACAGCCAGGACAGGTGACCCAAGCTAGCCAGAGGTATTCCACACCATATGACATCGTGCTGAGTATATAAGCTGGGGGAAGGAGGAGGAAGGGGGGGACATTTGGCATTATGGCATAGTAACCGTTACGCATGATGGAGCCCTGCTTCCCTGGGGATGGCCGAGCACCTGCCTGCCCATGGGAAGTGGTGAATGAATCCCTTGCTTTGCTTGTGTACATGGCTTTTGCTTTACCTATTAAATTGCTCTTACCTCAGCCCCTGAGTTTTACATCCCTTTCCGATCCTCCTTCCCATTCCTCTGGATGAGGGGGAGTGAGCAAGTGGCTGCGTGGTGCTTGGTTGCTGGCCGGGGTTGAAGGACGACAGAGGATTATACCATTTTCATGAAAAACCCATTTATGAATCAGCCTGCATCTCATACATCTACAGGCGATCAGGGCATCTTGCCAAGATCCATTTCCTACACACACATACATACACACACACGATTTCACTTATTTTGGTTGTCTTACTATTTATTTCACAACTGCAGTGGCAATTTTTTTCTCTCTGACATTTTTTTTATCCATAACTATTGGGTGTTCTCCTCCTGGACATTGCTGCCTCTGCCAGGTCTTTGCCGATGACACTTGCTTGCACTCACCCAGAGACAGAGCCAAGCTCACTGCAAAGTGCCACAATGTCTGACAAAGAACAGCCCTGGCAGAAGGAGCAGCTAACTCCAGTTCAGCGTGGGCAAAACTGAATTGTTACTAACCGCTATCTGCGGGGTTTTTTTCATAGAAAAAGTTTTTCCTTCCTCTTAGCCAAGGAACCAAAGCCGGTAATCCACAAATTGACCATCTTCAGGCTCCATTAGAAGAAGCTAACCTCTGAGGATTTTTGCCACCACAGACAACTTGGCAACAAAAAGCATGGGAGAAAAGGGCTACAGAAAGAAACACAATCCATCATTGCTTGTATGACTGAACTTCATCTCCCCTGCCAGAGCATTCACACTGAATGAATCGCTGTTAGCCACCATTCCACCATGCACACCAAAGCTGCTTAGTGTCCAGAAGAGGGACTGCAGAAGACACCAGAGCAAGTTATGTTCTCACGACAGAATTTACTGTGTGAGGACATCCATGGACCTTTCAAGAAGTTCTTCAGGTGGCTCCTTTTATTTAGTAATAGAGAATAATAAGGCAGAAAGTGTTACTAACATTTCTGAGCGTTAAGACTTTCACTGTGAGTTATTCTGTGACCCTGCTGTCTTTTACACACAGCTTCTCCCCAGTTGTTTCTCCACGCCTTTGAGTCTGAGTGCAGTATTTGTGGGGAAGTTCATGGAACTTTCCTGTGAGGAACTGACATCCAGAAGCTGACTTTCCAGATACTAAACACTAATAACGTGGTGTTCAATACATCTATAGCTTATTTATATAGCATTTGTATACCTCTTCTTATGGCTACTTTATGCAACATTGCTCCCATTTCACTACTTCTAGCGCTGCCTCAAATCCAGTTTTGAGTGCCAGAGTCCTAGCCAATACACTGCTTTTAAGGATAAATGCAAAAACGTGTAGTTGTCAGTGTTTGACAGCTTTTCCTTATGGGCACCTGTGTTTCCTTCATGCAGTTTAATTTCTTTATTACAAATACCACTTTTTCCCAGCCCTGTTGTTTCTCCATATACAGAAATTCAGACTAGAGGAAGAACTGCACCAACCTCCTAGTTTATTTTGTCCTGGAGCAATTCCATCCAAATGCTTGGTATTGCTGGACAGTTTGGAGATGTAATTTGAGAGAAATGAATTTCTCAAATTTCTCAAATACCCTCCCCATTTCTCAAGTAGATGAGGAGATACACCAGACATCCCCATCAGCTTCTGTTTGAGAGACAAACTCAGATCAGAAAAAAAAAAATCTGGCAGACAAATTAGCATGTCTTGTCAAGTTACCCTGTCGGAGCTGAACAATGGCAGCTGGTGCTTAGCCACAGGAGCCACCCAGCAAATTAAATTTACAAAACCCAAACAAGCAAAAAGTAAAGGGGCACAGTTAACGTCCTAACCCTATTGTTCCATGATTTTAGTTCAGTCTATTTTGGACCAAGCTCCACATCATTTTTCAATAATCTTTCCATTGACAGAACAAATGTGTAGTTTATTAAGTTAAGAAAAGTAATAGAGATGAAGATTAGAAGAAACAATACAAGAGCTTCAAGTAGTGGAAACATTACAAATAGGGAAAAGCAGAAGAGAAAAGTCTAAAAAGAAAATCAAAGAAAATGGAAACCAGATACACACGCTACTCATTTTCTGCTTCTATACTGTATAGCTTTCCCTTGCTCCTTGATTTTTGTTTACAGAATAGCGGTCCATTTGGCAGAGAGGTGTATCCCCTCTTTTTGTGACTGATGTAGTATAAAAAAAAATCCTAAGCCAACATCAATATTTTACAGAGTTGAACTTTGTAAGACACTGCTTGCCCCCACAGCTTACAGCATAAACTCTTGTCATTTTTACCAGAAAACATATCAGTTACTTCAGAATGTTTTATGGCCAGTGATTCTATTTAAATAACAGCCTTTGCAGCTATTGGTGCTTGGCCTGTGCCGTACAGGGATCACGGGAACTGCGTGTTCATCGAAGGGGAGAGCAGACCAGCAGCTATTGGCAACAAAACAGAAGCAAGGAATCATTTTCAGGTTGTTAACTCTACAGATCACATCCATTCAGTTAAGATGGGTGTTCCATCTTAACTTCTGGCCCCAGAGCAGTGGCAACATATGTTCAGCAAAGGGTGAAAAAGACCTGCATTTCACCGTCTGGAGGCTGTGCCCATTGTACAGCCCAGCGGCTGCTCTGGGGACAGGGACAGAGCAGCTATATATAGGTGTGACCTGGGGCATGGAGGGGGAACACGCACAGGCGCTGTGATGCTCCTCAGAAGCCAGATGAAGCTGCTGCCTGCGTGCATCAGCTGGTGAGTCAGCAAAGCCTTTGCCAGGAGAGCAGCAGGCACAGCTGTGGCTGAGGTACCATGGTTACAACACAGCAAAAGGGACACTCCATGTGTTTCCTAAGTAATAGCTTTTATATTGCACTTTTTGGGTCGCAGAAAGCAAAGAAATGTTTCATGGACTGATTTTGCCTTTGACCTAGCAAATTCTTCAAAAATTTGAGGAAGAAGTTGCAGTGCTATTAGGACCGTCTGACACATTACCCCTGCAAAGGCATTTGAATGGTGTCAGGCATGCAAGGTTGAAAGGGCTTGATTTTTGAAACTTGGGAACTGCTGGCAAACAGACATGGGAGAATCAGCAGGGTGCTCTGAAGTATCTACATCCAGGGCAGGTACAGGAGACTGACAGCTAGGAGCAGATTTAGTTGAGAAAGCTTTTGGGAAAGGAACATGGTTCCCCAAGACAGACAGTCATGGTGCTGATTTTTATCAGTGGACAGCTGGTCACGGCGCAGGGCCAGTGACACTCACCACGTACCTGTGCCTGGCCTTGACAGACGCAGAGTGGAGGCGCTTGCCTTGGCACATGCAAGGTAGGTAAGGGGAGGAAGCAAGGGTGGGTTTGTGGGAGACGGAAGCTTCTGCAGCCATGGTGTGATGAACAGGAGGTGCACAGCTCGCCAGCACACAGCTTCCTGGAGCCAAGGGGAAGCAAGGAAGCCTATGGGTCTGAAGGAGGATCAGTACCATAATTGGGAAAGAAACACCAATGTGAATGAGCAGATGCCTGAATAAGTCTGTGAACACAGGTTTACTTTTTCCTATATGCTTCTCTGCACGGAATAAAATCATACCAAAAGACAAAACAGAAAAGCGCTATGCATCTACTTAACTGTGCTTGCTTAGTCTTCTGACTTGATGGTACATATGCAATTCCTTCGCAACACAGCTAAGGACCTTTGCTCTCTTGGGTCTAGCAATACTGAAATAATTTCCCAGCTGTACCCTCCTGTCTTCTGCTTGCTCTACCTCAGCTGCTGAGAGACAGAAGTGATATTGAAAAACATAAAAGCAGAGCCGTTCCCTCTGCAAATATCTGCTGTCCTAACATAGCTCTCATCTATTTTGTCCTCACAGCTTCGATTCTAACAGAAACCAGGAAATAAAAAATGTGGAATTAATTTCCACAGTGACTCACAAAGATAAAAAGCAAAGCAAGAGCTGTTCTGTTGTACTTAGATGTTTGACCACAAGAACTGTCCTGCCCAGCCAAGGGAGCAGATAAAAAGCAAAGCAAGAGCTGTTCTGTTGTACTTAGATGTTTGACCACAAGAACTGTCCTGCCCAGCCAAGGGAGCAGTCTAGATTCCATGGCCATAAACTGTCAGCAGAACAATTCCCCTGGCTCTTGGTCCTTTTTTTCCTCTTTACTGTTACTAGGGAAGTGTCTAGAGAGCAGGTGATTGTGGCTGGTGGGGGCAGCCTGCTCCCAGCTATTATTTTACCAGGATGCACAGGTGCCTTCCCCAGCACACCGGGCTCACTGCAGGAGCGGTGCAGCACATAGGGACAGCTTGTCCTTTGCCACCCAGATCAGAGTGGCAAATAATCAACCATGAAAGACAAAGATTCACAAAAACTCCTCTCACACATCCCTGGGCTGGGCAGGGATTTGTTAAGCACGTACGTGTAATGGTCACATGTACAAAAAGCAGTGGGAATAGCACTCATACAGCAAGCTCAGGCATGCGGTAGAGGGGGGCAGTAAGCACAAGGTCCGTGAACCATCTTGCTAGATAAACAGAGGCAACATAGGTTAACAGAAAGCCGATAATTTTGCTTTTCCTGTGGCTGGAGGAAGATTGAATTGGCTTGCTTATGAGTCGTGTCATTAGCAAGTATCTGAGTGTTAGCAGCTATGTACTGGGAACCTTCCCAAGCTCATTAAACTAGGCCTAGGACTTGCATAAACATTTGGATTTACTGGAAAGCACGCATGCTTTAGTTGACTGGAAAGTGGTAAATTAATTTGGAGCTGGAACCACTTTTCAGCTGCAGACATTGTCATTTGCATTTTAAAATAATGTTGTAAATAACACTGTTTCAGTGTTCTCCATGAGCAAATGTGTGATATTATTTCAACTGAAAAATTGGGAAGCTTGCCTAACATGAAGCAGCAAACCCTTTCTGCCCGAAATAGATTGTTCTTTCAAGCTCCAAAGATTGGAAAGAGATTTATTTTCTCTTGGACAGCTGGTACTAACAACATGGATGGCAAAAATAGGACTTCTTTATTACTAAATAGTCTGAAGCCTTAAAAAAATAGAACTGGGATCCTCAAATGTTTGAATTTTCTGACCTGAGTTGTATTATTTCTCTTAATTCTGGTACAAAGCTCTAATGGCATCATTATTATTTAAACAAAACTCTTAATACTTTGAGGTTCTCCTGCCTGCTGACCTGTAAAAGGGATGATGTTTTATTTGGCTTAGAGATTTTTAAAGAACACAGTGAAAGCCTTGGGCAAATTCTGCAGAGTGACAGGGAGACACCCAAGCCTGAACTTGAAAAGGATGTAAAAAGTGGATGGTAGTTGAACAAACGGCTCTTTATTGTTCATTTATGAGGAAGTAGAAAATGTAAGTTAAAAGCAGTGGGAAATTGCAGCAGAGAGTAGGATATAGGAGAGATCTGAGAAAATGGACACAGAGATATGGGAACACTGACAACAGATACTCAAGCTGTTCTTCATTCCTGGACTAGAAGTTCAGTTGTCAGCTGCCCATGGACAGTTCACCTAATCTGCCAGCTAAACTGTAGATTTGAAGATGCCACAGCTGACTCCAAGCAGAGCCAGCCCTGGCACCCAGAGTGGGCTACCTCCCACCAGCACCACATAGACACCATGCAGCTGTGGCCCACGATCCAGTGTTTGGCGAGTACCACTTAGTAACTCCACAGGAGAAATTAAATCCATTTCTCCATCATAGCATATAACTACCTAACCATGGGACTGTTACTGCTTCAGCTTATTTCTATCACCCTTTACTTCCTTTCTCTAAAAAGGTAGGTACACTGTCCCCCAGACAGCGCTCCCTCACTATATAACTGCATAATCTCCAGAGCACTTCTGGAAGGAGACTAGGCATAAATTAATTTTATGCAATTTATTTTGCAGATGTGTATTTCTGCGTTCTATGTATAGCTGAAGTGAACTTTCTCATGGATTTCATCTAATTACCTATGGCCCAGTTCTTGGAAGAAGCTGAACCAACTGGCTGAAGCCTGGATTCAGGATCTGTATTTACGTTTGCAGTTTAAGGCTGGCCTCGGTCATATCTGGAGAACAGCATGTGTTCCAGACACTGTCAAAGGCAGCAAAATGCTGAAAAAATCCTGCCAAAGCAACAGCTGAAGCAATGAGAGCTTTCAGTTTCTTACAACTCCATTTAACTGCGTGCTTCCGAGCAACTCATTAAGAAGCAAGCAACCATGCAAAGGGGTGCCAAGGTTTAAAGGAATCCTGTCATGAGATAGCAGTGACTTTTGCCTGCTGCTTTCCAAGTGACAGCGCTTGCCAAGCCCAGGGGAAGCTGGTGACAGTGCCATAGTAGCAACAGTGATTTAACTGGCAGATTGGCAGGAACAGGGCCTGCTTTAAATACAAGAGAGTTCTAGCCATACAAACAGCAAGCCCAATTTGATAATCCAGTCAGGGGAAAGAATATTATAGAAATCAATTATCTTTTTATACATTTGTGTGTGTACACATTCAGATGGTTCTAGCTCATATATTTACAAGCCTCTTGAGCTGGTATGTCAGCCCCCATTGTGGCAAGCACAAGTGACAGGGGTTGTTGCATTGCTGGTTGTCTCAGAAGTGAATACAGGCAACAGCTCTCTCCCACTTCACAAGTTCCCAATGACTACTGTGACCTGACTGAAACACAAAGCAGCTCTGAATTTCCAACCTGTGGGAGGTTAGAAGATATCCAGTGCTCCAGACACCAGCAGACTCATCAGGACATCATCAGTCCTCTGGCTGGCTTCCCCAAGTTCTCTGAATGCCAGGATTTCCAGGCTTCACTGCCTCTTCATCTGTGTGGCTGTGCTGCAGCATGCTGAGGTCTGGGGTCTGTTGACCATTCTAATAATCCAGTGCACATGGTAGTCACCTCTCATCCAGGATGAATGAGAGCAGTTAAATGGCGCTTCATTACAACAATGAAAAACTTTGCAAGGGGGTGGGTTTTTTCCCTGTTTGTTTTTCTTAAGTACTATGTAGGAAAGCCTTGCTGAATTTATGAACAATACACCTTGCTGCTGTTCCTTACAGTTAGCCTCAAGAAAGCAAAGCTTTTTCTTATGTTCTTACTGAGATGTACTGCTCTAGACAAACAGCCTGGAAAGGCCCTGAATGCTGGGCAACTGCTCATATCAAGGGTCAACACTTTGATTCATAAACTTTTCATATGATTCATAACATTTCTAATTCTAATAGCTTTCCAACATTCATAGTACTCCCAGCCTTCTGCTCCAGTCATTGGTCTTAGGTACACTCAGTTATTTTTAGGGATTTCAAATGCTTAGTCCCAAGGTCCAAACATTGGGAAAAACACCAGGGGTTCCTGCTCTGTGTGACAGAAGGCACTAATTTAGCTCAGTGCAAGAAAATTTGCAAAGAATTGAAGGCTGGAAGACAGAAATTAACTGCACAGTTGCCCTGGAAAGGGTAATGAAATCTTTGGAGATAATTCTACCACCTAGAGAGTGAAAGCAGCTACTCAGAACAAAGCATACATAGCAGGCCTGCAAACACAAGCATTCTCTGAAATTTCTTTCCTGGTACCTATTTTTCTCTAAACTCCCCATCCTGTTTCTTGCCTCTTTGCCTTGAATTCTCAAGCTAAATTTGTGCCCAGTGATGTCACAGGATGGCGTAGGCTAGGGTAGTCACTAGAGAACTGGCAGGTGGAGCTATGTTCCCAGCTTCCACAGCTTTTTGTGTTCTGAGGTCTCCAGAGCCCTTGTTTTATTTTTTCAGCTGGTTGAGAAGATGTCTTGAACTCTAGTTAGATTTTTCTGTATATATACACAACAAAGATAAGAAGAACAAACATTTTTCCTGTAAGAGCAAGAAAGAATTTCTCTCCCTCTGTAGCAACACTAGCATAGATAAGTACCTCCGTATTAGAGAAGCCCCTGAGTATTGCTTTAGTTGCTCAGATAAGAACAATTTATCCCCTCAGATAATGACAAAAATAGTGTATAGTGTTGGTCTAGAGAGCACTTTCTGGAAATAGGAAACAATACATCTTCTGAATGAGAGGTAAAACTAATGTGGCTTCTAGACAAAGAATCAGTAATAATTCCCTTTCATTTTACATAACAGATAAGACAGCTTGTGATATTTTTTTCTCCATTTGCCATAAATCTCATTGATTGAGAACAGTTTTGTCATTTGACCTGAGCTAGCACTGAATTTGTGTAGTTACCCACAACGGCATTCCTGCTGACAAATGGAAGCTGTATTTCAGCTGCACTTCAGTAGTGGCATTTATTCCCATTTGGGAATTAACCCCATCTGTCTTCATGCAGCAATTCAGCGAGGGCTGAGTGCACAAGGTGACTGCAGGATCAAGACAAATACCCTATACGTCCAACCTCTTTTCAGACACTTCCGAGTGCAGTTGCAACCCATCCATTTTTTCCATAAAGCTGTGCTTACCTGTGGCTAATGCAGACAAACTGGTTCAGCCTTGCTTTGGACTCTGCTAACTTTTTATGATGAAGACACAGTAACATTGTTGAGTATATTTCAATTACTTTAGAACTCCACTGATCATGTCTCCAGTAGATGGGGATGGGTTATGAAGGTTGTTATGGTTTGTTCAGCAGATTCAAGATGGCTGTGCCTAGTGATTATATAACAGACAGAGCTGGAAATCACTCCTTAACATGAGCTTCTAAAGCTTTTTAACTTAAATTATTATAGCTACAGTTTGCCTCAGTCACAAGCTGCTATTGTTTATAAAATTAGGCAATTTCAAGAAGCAAAACAGTTATTAAATAAAAAAAATTGGAGGTGAGACTTGCCCTCTATTCCTGTCTTTAGTTCATGCAAAGAAAAATCTTTTCCTGCCTATCCTAAATAATTATCTCTGATGTGAAAGTGAGCTCATACCAAATGTACAATAAATGGAGAATCCTGTCAAAAATATAAAGACAAAAAAGAAGACCTGAAACTGAACTCTTCAAGTGAGAAGCAAACAATCCATTAGACACCAAGGAGAAATCTACATGGAGTCAGTAGTTTATTTGTCTTCAGTGCTTGTTGTTCAGGATAGGAAAAATGGGATTTCAGCAACCAGCACTTTCACAGTATTAGAACAGATATAAAGCTAGAAATGTTCCTAATTGACACACAAGTGGAGGCTCTTCATCATTTATTTCATCTTCAGGCCTCAGACATAATGAGGTCATATCTGAAACTCATACTCACTCAAGTGTTTGACATAATTTTTCATTTGTTATGAATGCCTAGAAAAACTTTGACATGCAAATTTTGCCAAGTTCTGTAATCTCAGGGTCTTAAGGACTTCATGACTCCTCACCTAGCATCTTTAACTGTGCTACACCTTATACTCCAGAATTGTGCTACTCACTCTGCACCAGGTCCAGTGGCCCTTGTGCCTTTCCAGTATGCACAATTCTTCATCTCAGTCTAGTATCCTACAGGTTTACACCTAACCCCATGACATCTACATGCAACTCCAACACCAAATACTGAATATCCTCCTTTCCCCCCCGTTATCAAGTTCCCTCTGCCTTAATACAATCAGTTGCAACTCTCATACCAACATTTCCCATTGCTTTTGGTATAGATGGCATGGATTGCACCTAGCTCTATGCAACATCAGTATCAACCCTTCCATGAAGCTGGACTTAGATTAGCTCACGTAGCCTAGAAGTGTCCACCAAATACTATCTTACTATCATCTATTCCAGTCAACTTTTCTCTCTCCCTCAACCCATATTCTTCTTTATTATCTAATATGCTTTCTTTAAAATATACACATAGATACAAGGAGCAGTCTATTGTGTAGTACCAGAAAAAAGTTTACAGGAAAGGCATACCTTAAAAAGGGGGAAATTTAATGAAAGTGCCATGTATTATTCTATATACAGACCTAAAGAAGTCCCTCTGAAGCATGTCTGAAGCTTTGATTTAGTGGTGTTTGGGCCTGAGAAAGGGTGGTACACAGCAAAAAGCAATCATTATAGAATCTGACACACCTGATGGGCAAGTTTCTGGAGAATATTTTGTTTCTGACAAGCTCAGCCATAAAGATTGGAAATGACATCAAGCTGAGCCCCTGCAGATGGCAGCAGTACTTCAAGTTTCAGTGCCACAGCACTGGATGTGGTGGAAGGTAAGAGATTCCCATACTGGAGGTACAGTTGACCGTCAGACTCAACGTGACATGTGTTGCTTACTCATCAGCAGGTTGCTGATGCTTTTTTCAGTTGGAAGGGGAGATTTTTAATATTTTCCAAGTAGCACAAAGACGTTCCTGTGCCTTGTGGAATCCCTCTTGGTTCCCAGTGTAATCAGCTCTTACCCTGCTTTATCTCAAGTACTGCAGGTGTCATTTTCAAAACAATTAACATTCTTCAGGCTTGCAATAGCAGTTGACTTCGTTGGCTCAGAGGAGCACAGGCTGGTAAATTCAGTTGTAGCAAGATTGCTTTAAAAAAATCCTTTTTGTGGCAGATAACTAGTCCTAAAGACTGTGCAAGAGGCAGAATGATCAAACAGACCAAAGCATCTCTTTATTCATAGCACACAAAAAAAGGTTTGAAGTGCTATAATTCAGACATCTGGGATTTTGCATGCTCTGCAAACTTTAGCTTTGTATGGATTCTAAAGGGTTTGAATTAAGATGTGAACAAAAACCCCAAGACTTAATTTCAGCCTAAACATCCAACTAACAATGGATTTGGTTTTGAGTAACAGACGAGGTTTGAGTAGAACCATACTCTTCTCCATTATCAGCAGAAGCAAAGGGAGGACCAGCAGTTCATACTGTGATATCCCTTTTGACAAAGTTCAAACCGGGTATCCAGTCTCATGTCTGTTGATTTGTTCAGTGAGAAGGTCAAGTAAAGAACTATACTCACCCTACAAAGCTGGCAAGCAGCTGCCTAAAAACCCTCTGTAAAATGCTGCTAGATACTACTCAGCTCCTCCCTGACAGCTTCCCCAGTCCAAGCCTGAAAGCTCTGCTGAACATCTAAGCCTGAGAAAAAGTTTGACTCCAAACCTTACTACTTCTCAGAGACATGTAGAGACTTCACCTGAAAAACATGGTCCTCAGCCATGGAGTCTGTCAGAAAGAGACCCAACATCCTTGTCCATGTGCCCACTCTGGCTGCCTATAAACAGGGAGGTGCCAGCAAGGAGAGACATCACCACTTTCTGCAATGGTTCTGGAGGAGGACCAGGAATTCCTGTATGAATTACCTATAAGTTATGATGTGAAAACCAGTTCAAGTGACCTGAAGTCAGTGGTAGTTATCGATATATACAAGCTTTCTAAGTCCTGTCAGCCTGTGACACACATTGGAAACAACTGCTTTATTCTCCTAAACTGCCATGGGTAGCTTTCACAGCTGTCTGTTGCTATTAGACAAGACTATTTCAGTTGCAAGGACCGACAATGGTATCAGCTCTTATTCAGCTACAGATAAAGGAGACCTTGTAGAACAGTACAAAAATAGAAATTAGGGTTTCAACTCCATCCCTGACAAGATACCTCTACTTATCTAGTTGAATATGAAGTAGTTTCCCTTCCTTTTTCTAGCTCTGTTGACCTAAGCTGACATCTTGAGCTTGTACGATTACATGGGCTCTTCCTTGTTCTTATGTCTTTCCTTTTTGTCCTTCTATCTCACTAGTAATGATGAATCTGTAGTTTTTATTTCCTACCCTTACCTCTTCCTCATCTCTTCAATCCTAGCACTAAATTTTGCTGTTACAAACAATCCAGAATTGTAACAAGCAAGCAACCTCATACAAGTAAGCATATTCAGGCAGCCTTATCATTTCTTTCACAGTATTTTTCACTAGCTTTATGTACCTACTTATACTGTAATGTATCTAGGGCGAGGCTAGTACCTTTTTATTTCAGGCACTAAATCTTTGCACAGCAAGCATGATTGCATGGCTGATCCTTAGTGGATAGTTGTCTATTCCAACTTCGTTACTGGGGTTCATGCCATTTCCTAACTGAAATCAAAGGGACAACATAAATGTAATAAACAGGAAATTATTTACTAGCAGGCTAAGTAAAACGGACTATGAAGTCTGAACTTTTGATTGATGTGTGGACTTCTTTAGGGCAGTTTCAAAATGGGATAGGACAGAGTTGTTGGTTTATTCAGATTTGTCTGAGGCTGTAAACTTTTGCCCACCACTAAGCTCTGTTCAATAAACAACTATGTATCTGCCAACTTAGTTTGGACTCAGCATTTTTGTGTTCCATTCTCTGCCCTGTACCACTTATGTTGTTGCTGGGTGCTTTTAGAGATTGTGCTTCAATAGTAGGGGAAACTATCCCTGTAAAGCCTTGGGATTCATCAAGATGAAAGGTGCTATGCAAGATGTTACCAGTTTTGCTGTTTAATATACTGTGAACTGATGAAAGACAGCAAGGGGGTGATGGTTACCTCTCAACATAATATAAAGTTTGCATTAGGTGGGAACACAGTTTACCAAATGCTTCATTCACCCATAGTGGAAAACCAGTGATTGTGTTTGCTGCTTTCGTAACACAGAACACTCACTCCAAGAGGCTGCTACCCCCTGATGGCTAAGTAGCTAAGAAAAAGGAATGTGAGAAACAACTCTGCTGAAAATAACCCCAGCCATTGTTACTGAAGCACATGGACTCATTCCTGCCACAGGACTGTCTTCCCTGAAGCAAAATTCCAATTCCCCTCCCATAGCAATAGGTTGCTGCTCAGGCTCTTTAGTATTGCCACTCTTTTTGTGGGTTTTTGGGTGTTTTTTTTTTTTTTTCCTTCTCCTTTATTTCAACTGTGTAAACTACAGCACAAAAAGGAAGGGAGGAGCTGTCAAAAGCAATGTGCCATTCTGCTTCTGAGCTACTGAGCAAAGGGGATATTAATAAAGAAACCAAACTTAGGTGCCTAGATGTTCCAGGAATAGGATTCAGAACACTGTTTCTAGTCTATTTCCTACTGTGATGGAAAGTCAGGCAGAAAAGAATTAACAAAGGCAAGAACAAGACTGGAAATCTGCATGGGACTAGTAGTACAACCCAACAGAAGACCCCATCAGCATTCACATCAACAGCTAATTCCAGGCAAACCTATGTATTATCTACATTAGTCAGTCTGCAAGTATAGAACTAAATGAAGCACAAAATCCAGGACCTCCTGCAAAGTAAAACTATGCTGAAAGAAACCTAATGACAGCTGCCAGAGCTGAAAAGTTGTCCCAGATAAGGTAAAATCCTTTTCAGCCAAAAAGGATGGAAAGGGCAGATATGGAGCTTGCTTAAACAGTTTGGCTCTACATTGGTTATTACATTATGCAAGTGAGAAGACTTGGGTATCAAGAGCAATAAGAAATTCCCAACGCATCAAAGCAAGAGTCTTAAGGGGGGAAAAAATAGCTTCCATTGTCTCTGAACAGTTTCTCTTAATTCTGAGAGAATGAAAAAACCTGGCAAGCATGCCAAGTAGCAATGCAAGATCTGAAGGTATTCCTGTGAAAAAACCTGTCTGTATGGGCAAGAGTGGTTATACACAGCAGGATCAGAGCTAGGTTTTTTGAAAACCTCAGCAGTCAAATTTTGCAGGCTAGCGTATACATGGTTATTTGCAATTTTATATAATATCCTGGCTGGTACTCCCATAGAATAGCTAAAAGTAGCCCTAGAAGGCACTGAACTCCAATGAAGTGCAGAAATAAAGCAGAAAGGGCTATACTTCAGGACATCTACTTTCTACATATAGTTTCCTACCTGACATTTTCAGAGTTTTTAAAAGAGCCTCCTTACACTCAAATTACAGTTACCTCTCTGAATGGGTAGCATGAATTAATGTGTTTTGCCACAGATAATTTGAAAACTATTCATGGGAGGGAAGCAGAAATACAGGTGAATTGCTTGGGGTTTCTTTTTAAATGACTGCTAAGAATTTCTTTTGCTTGGTGCAGAGACTGTATATTTTGGCTGATGAGTTAGTCCAGGAATCTACCTTACACCCAAAGAATAACCTGCTTTAGGAATAAGAAAGAAGAATCCCTTACATTGTTTACAGTGTACATTCCCAAGCCAAGAAACACAGATGAGCCCGATACAGGCCATCTGGTATGCTCCAAGAATTGCAAACATAATTAAACCGTGCATCTGTGGGACAGTTAAACCTTCTAAAGGGGCTAAGTAGTCCTATTTTCCATACCTTCCTTGCATCAGCACTACTAGGATTCATGAATACTTCAAACTAAAAAAATATATATGTTGTGCCATCTTCTCTGAAGAAGGAGAAATGAGAGCATATGGAAAGAGTGAACAGGTTTGGAAATAATTTGAGTGACTGAGTAGAAATTATTCCTGAGGAAAAGCACTCAGCATGCCAAAGAGACAGCTAATACCTAACCAACCTGAAAGTTATTTAAGAGAAATCTGGTGGTCAGAGGGAGGCAGCAAATACGCTCTTGCCGGGGATTTCTCAGGGAGAAGCTGTTACTACAAAACAAGAGGTAGGAGGCTCTATTCACTTCTGTCTTGCACAAAGTATAATCAGTTAAACTTATGCAGGCATGCACAAATGAGTTTTACGCACTGAAATGTTGTGTCTTACATCAACAGGGCCCTGAGCAAAACCGAGAAGGTGGCCTGGTGCAGTGCAGGCACAAGTGCACTGCTAGAGAGCCACTGAGAATGGAGCTGGGCACTGTGTCAGGAAAGCTGCTGGGAGACTGGGGGGGAAGGTGGCACCAAGAAAGCTCTGGTCAGCCAGCACAGGAGACAGGAGCTGTAGGAGTCAAAGACCCCCAGGAGCTCTGCTGCCCACAGCTCTTGGCTACTCAGCCATCCCTGTGTGTTGCTGTCCCAAGGCTCCTTGGGGGATGCAGTAATATTTACTGCCAACATGGGCTCCTTCTGCTCTTTACCTTTCAGAGTTTCTCATGTAATCTTTTCTTGCTTCTCAGTCCTTTTCTATTTCCTTACTTAGCCCAGAGACTTTCCCTTGGCTACATATTTTCCTTCACTCTTATCTCTACCTGCCAGCCACTGACCTAATTTTTTTAGGAATAGAATTATAGATCATAGAATAATTTCAGCTGGAAGGGATTTCCAGAGGTCATCAGGTGCAACCTCTTGCTCAGAGCAGGGCTACCTTTTGTGTGCAGCACCATAACTGTGGCAGAGGCCAATGACAGAGTCCATGCCTGAGGTGAGTTACTACTCCTAATATGCACCAATTCCAATGGCTACTCTTCCCACCAAAACCAGTCACATACACAATGGAATTATTAAAAACAAATTAAAAAAGATATCCCACTCCTACTTTTTTATATACATTTAAACAAAACTTTAACCTTGCAATGACAAATTAAATTCTATACAATGCTATACACATTCCTGCTGCACAGCTTTCCAATTGATAGTCATTTCCCCCACCACACCACTTGATTCAGTGCAGGCTAAGCTACTTTAATTTCTAGTCCTTTGGCACCTGTTGAGGAAGACAAACTCTACTATCCCCATCATTGCCCAGGTGTACTAGACACATCCCTGACCACAGAATCATAGAATCATTTAGGTTGGAAAAGACCTTTAAGATAAAGCCCAACCATTAATACAGGACTGCAAAGTCCATCACTAAACCACATCCCTAAGAACTGCATCTATGCTTTTTTTTTAAATAAATCCAGGGATGGTAATTCTTCCTACAGGAAAGCTTCCTCTGAGTCCTCCCACTCAATGAACGCCTGAAAGAACCACCAGGCTTTCAGAAATAACTCTCCATGTTTACAGCTATTCCCCACCTCCTGCAGGCTTTTTACATCATTACCTACCTGATGTGTTCTATCGAATCCAGATGGTGAGCTGTTAATGCTAAAGAAAGTAATCTCTGTAAATTAATAGGATAAAGCCAAATGGTTGTGAAATTTAAAGATCACATTTAAAAGATAGGTTTTCTTCAGGTTGTTGTTGTTTTTTTCATTCTGCTTTGAGCCTTACCAGCCACAGCTTTTAACAGACAAGGTTAATACATGCACAAAACTGCTGATAAGATAGCGAATCCCTCACAGTCCAGCCCCAAGCTGGGCTTCGATGCCACCAAGACCTTTCTTTTCTCTAATTACCAGTTTCTGGGGTATCTAATTTGCAAAAGCTTCATGAGTCCCTTCTGAGATGCTGATTGAGTCTACTGATTCAATCCCATATTTCATTCATTCCTCAGATCTGAGCCACACACTAACACCCTGCCTGCTTGTGAACCAGCCAGAGCTCCACACCCTACTGCAGTTGTGTTAGAATGCACACAAATATGCTGGCAAGAAACACGTAGCAGCTCCTAGTTATTTCAGCTTCTGTTCTCCTCAGTGGTAGGTTGTCAGTGTTCATTCCTCTAACGAAATCTTCCCGAGTGATTCCACTCCAAGCAACAAGAATGCTGCAGAGACCATCCACATCAAGAAGCATTTGCTGAAGTTCCCTCCGCATGCTAAGGGCTCCTCTGAGTGGAAATTTACTACCACACTTGGACATTCCGAGATGGCTCTTGGTGTGAATCTAGGCTTGTAATAGCTCTAGGCTTATAAGAAAAGTTATTCCCTAATGCCTGTCCTGATTATTTTAAGTACAGATGAACAGTAGCAGTAGCTCAGCCAGAAGCAGCAGCAAACAGGCTGGAGTAAATAGAGTGCTGACAGCTGCTGGTGTTTCACATAGGAGGTCACAGAGCCCTACTTTGAGCTGGATTGCTTCAAATGTTAGTTGCTGCCTCAAGCACTGTTTACAGTACCACTTCCTCCTCCAAAGTGAACTGCTGTTAGCAACAATGGAAAATTCTAGTTGAAAGTTAAATATCATTAGATACAGCTAAAGAAAAGCCATTTAAGAAAGTTACAGTAGCGCTTTTACTTCTAGAGGAACACCGTTCCTTAGAAGTGATGTTTGTACAGATTAGCCAGTATTTAAATTCAGTTCCATAACCTCAACTATTGTTTCAAGGGCAAAGAATCTTCCAAGTGCAGTCTAGCTAAATATATTTTCAAAACAATGTATTCACCTGATGTAAGGGGCACCTCTAACAGCTTCTCCATAGTCTGTCCATTTTGCTCCTTTTCTAGCTTGATGTCTCCGAGTCCAGGTGCCTCCTCAGCAGGGCAGGGCTGCTAACCCAAAGGCAGGAATGACACCCCTGAAGTCCTGCCACTAAGCCTTCCCACCTCCCAGGGCTCTATAGTTAAGTGGTAGTAACTTGTTCAGGGGCCTCAAGCAGCCGGTGGCTGCCAATGGACCAGGCTGTCCTATGTGAGATTTCAGAATGCGCGAATCACATGGTCAGAAGGCCAGAATTTCAGGCACTGAGACTCTCATAACTTCTCCATGCACAGGTGGGCTTGCCCGGCAACTTAATTCCTCTTTGCCTTTTGCTGCCCAGCTTAGTTTTGACCCTCACACCAAATCACAGCTCCGTTCTCCCCCAGCTGCAATGAAAGTATACTTTTCAGGGTTTATTGCAACAGATCAGTCTTGAAGAGGTGGCATTTGAAAGTATTTAATTACAAAACCTTCTCATTTCAGCTGAGCTTTAAAAAACCATACCTTAAAAAACAGGAGCTGAAGAAGAAAGTTGTGCTTCTACAGGAAGGAAAAGGCTGAAAGGTTATCCCTGAAAGCTGGGAATAGGGAAAAAAGGACTTTGATGTCCATGAGGCAATTTGAAGGATTCCTAAAAAGGCTGTGTCCCATGCTGGACAATATCACATTGCATTTGGATATAGATTGTGACATTACAACTGGCTTTCTTACTATGAATTACCCAAGCCACAGATCTTCATGGACTGCCACAGTGGATATCACAGGAGTCTAATACACAAGGACGTGGAGGTGATTTTCTGCTTTACTTGAAGTAATTTGTAATAAAGAAATTCAAGTATATATTTACATATAGGCACATTCATATATTATTTGGAGGTGTTACTAGTGCCACACAAACTGCTCCCAGGAGTGAGGCTAACTGATGATAGGAAAGCCTCTCTTTATGGGTGATCTTCATCAGAGCTCATCATCAGCCATATGCCCTTGGTGAGGGTCTAGCCTGTCCAGGAGATCTCACACAGAGGAGCTCACCTTGGGTAGATAGTGAGGGGGTTTTTTCTTTGGTGTAGATACTCAGTGGGTGTAGGACAGTTCCCAGGGCATGTTACTGGCCTCTGCTTTCCTGGAAGGTCAGTTCATTATCACAGTTTTTGTTCTGTGCTTGTTGAAAACATCTCTTCTCCCAGTCAAGCTTATCAGGGACCTCTCAGGCTCCCAGCTTGAACAAATATCACTCCTTGTCAGCGTGCTTCCATTGTGACTGGGTCACCTTTATGTCTGTTCCATCACCAGTAAAAGCCATATGGAACAAAATTAAATGATCATGCTACTTTGTACATCTGTATATGCAACACCTTAATGAAGCTTTGTTGCCTAAGCCCTTCGCTATGAGGCAGTAGCTGGAGTCTTATAAACTCCTAGTTACAAAAGATTAGTCTCTGCCCAGAAGTTTGGTTCCAATGGTATGACACTTAGAGTTTGTACTGACTTCCTCTCACTTTCAAAGCATCAAGAAATTTTAATGCAGGAGTATTGTTTAAAACTATGCAGGCCCCCTGGGAGGGGAAAGTCTTGTCCACAATTAGTCAAAGTAAACATTCCCACAAAACATGAAGCTACATAGTCGCTGCCACTGAATGCTCTTTTCTTTTGGCAGTGGGGATTCAGGTTCCCGTATATTTAGTCTCAGAGGAAAAGATTTACCCTACATTTAAGGATGCCTGGAAGACACAATCAATGCAGACTGATTGCTGCCCTACAAATCTCTTGACAATTTGATTGGGGAGGAAATGTGAGACTCATCTACTGGCAGCTTGTGTCACTCTGTCACTCAAATGTCCAAGGTATAAAATCAAGTTACACAACACCTTGTTCCTTTGATTTCATGGGAGAGATTCCAGTCTGAGATCATGCATCACACAGCTTTGCTCTGACATTTCAGGCCTCTAGCCCATTTACTCTTCCCCTTATTGATAAGCCACCATTTTTGCCACTTTTCTGCTAGAACTCTCACAGGCCAGAGTAAGAAGTTACCTTGCAATGGTAACAGCACTGGATAAAGAATGTCCATTATGCTGTTCTTCATTCAGCAGCTGATGTGGGTTCACTGAAACAGATGAGGTCCTGGTACAGCCTAGCTTTCCATCTTACAGTTCATAGGGGTGAGGGAACAAGACACTAAGTCTAAGAACTGGAGAACAATCTGGGAAGGAACATCACCCTCCCCACCCTACACTCAAGTCTCAGGTAAATATGAAACAGCTTAGTTCATATCAAAGGAAACCTGACTGCAGGACACTAATTCTAGTGACTTTGCCTCTTCCAGGCATCTCTGCACCTAGGGTAGCTTTTCTCAGAGTGTTTGTTCTCCTCTGGAAAACATCCTCTGTGGAGCTCTTCTGTCCCCAGAATTTCCTCAGTACAAAGTGATGTATTTAGCACAACCCAGGGAAAGGAAAGACTTCATTCTTTATTTAATTCTGCAGTTTTGCACTCATTAGTGAGGAATTATTTGGGATGACTCAGCTCCCCTTTCCCTGAAGGAATATTCCCTTTCCACTAATTAAGCCATTAAGACACTTACCTACAGAAGAAACTCCAGTTGTCCTGCTATTTTTAATATCTTTCACAACTCCAAATTCTTAAAGAAATTCCAGAACAAGACCTTTAATAAATGCAGAATTTTGTTTTAGCTTCTCACATTTCTGAAGACAGCTCAAACAAATTCAAGCCCGGAACTGCATACTTACACAAGGCAAGAAAAATAAGAAATTCAACATTCCTCAGTTTGGATATTACATGTCCTAGACCTTGAATGTTTCTCATTTTTACACTGTGCTACAAAGCCTCTAGAAAATAACCTAAACCAATCCTACAGAATTGCCCTAGACATGTAAAGCTCAAATTTCCACAGTCGATCAGGGAGCCTTTCTAGCATCAGATCAGATAAGAAATGCGTAAAAGCACAAGTAGCCTATAGGTTGGCTGCTCAAGCTTAAAGTGCCGCTGAGGAAGGGCTTCAACATCTTTTTTTGCCCTTTAATTACAGAAGAGTGGAAACAGCACTTCTGTGGCACTATAAAGCCTTGAGTTATTTGTTAATGCCTGACCTGTTCTCAGCCACTGACCTTACCTGGCAGTATAAATTTAACCCCAATAGGTCAAACAATACTTGTGCCAGCTCTATACTTTTTGATGGCTTTGATATTTTTAGAACACTACCATCACCTGATCTGGCATGCTTTTTCTGGAATAAGTCAAGTCTAAACCAGAAGGATGAGTTTGAGAGGCTTAACTGCAGTGAACCAAGACTGCAGTCATAACTTACCCTGGGTACAGCTACGGCTGCCTCAGCCTGCCTTTAACTCCTTGCAGCTTCACTTCTCAAGCTGCAAGAAACTGCCATCCTTTCTGATGTGCCAAAGCCACGCATGTATTTTCTTCCTAGTCTAGCCCAACTGGAGCGATCCAGCGTTAAGCATTCACGCTAGCCCAGGTCATTTTGGCTGAAATGGGTGAGGGAAGCAGTGGTATGGGTAGATATCAAAGAAAGTTAAGGACAGAAAAACAAAAGTAGAAGTGTAGCATTTATGTTTAACTGAAACCTAATGTGTTATTTAGAAAAGGGGCTGCTGAAACCATAAGAAAACAAAAAATGCCAAGCAATTTTGCAGGGTCCAAGCTGTGTCGTACAGTGAAAGAGCAGGACTTCATATGACTTAATTTACATCCACTTTTATTTTTAAGATTGATAGATTACTTGTGTCTTAGCTATGGAGTTTAAAGGAGAAAATAAAGTTACTGTGATAAAAGGTTACAGACAAAGTTGTGACATTGCAAATTATAGGAACAAAGAAGTTCTACAGTTTCCTGAACCTCCCAGTAAATATCATCCTCTTCTACTCAGAACTGAATAAAGCTATACTGGAGACAGTAAGTCTTCAACCCAAAAATGCAGGACATGCTACTCAAATAGGAAGAGCTGTTTTTAGAAAACTGACTCTGAACGGACTGAAGGTTATATGGTATAGTCTGAAGGAGACCAAAAGTAACCATAGACCACCCAATGTAATTACAGCGTTGTTACTACCACAAAACAGACAGAAGAAAATAAAAACATGAAGACTGTTATCTGTAAGCTGTACCAGGGTTGGGTTTGGTTTTTTTTGTTTGGGACAGGGGAGACTAACTACAAAGCCACAGACCATCTCTATTTGCATACAAAACACTGTCACAGCCCTGCAGATTTGCTTTACACCAGTTACAGGTACTTGCCTCTAAAACAGAGCCAAGTAAATTGATTGAACTAGCATTTATACCACCCTTAAATAAATCAGACAAACAAGGCAAGACCTGCCTTTGTCATCATTTGGTGTCTAGCACAGGTCACTAAGGCAAGGCATGCAAGACAGTTTTATTGTTGCAATGCATTTTCTCAGAATCCACACAGAACGATCTTATTTACTCTAGCAAGTAGACAACAAACAGTATTAAATGAGTCACCATGCTCTCTCAGATGCAGCTTCCTTCCTTTGGTGTATCATTTAAGATTACTCATTTTCACACTTAGCCCAGTGTTTCTCTCCATTTGCAGTCACTACAGGAATTAGCACAAACTAGACCCTTTTTCAGCCACACACTGAACACCTAAACCAACAGAACTGATATTTCACTTCCACAGCAGTAACCCAAGCCTTTTTTGATATGACTTACAAGTCCTGCCAGAGAACAGCAACAGGCTAGATAGCAACAAGATGACACACCACCACCACCCTCTAAACAGAAGTACAGGCAAACCATACCTAAGGAAAAGCAGCCCAAATAACTGTGTAGTAATCATACTTGTAGAAATCAGGCAGGTCCAAGGGTAAGAGAGCATCAGGAACACCCAGACACAGCATACAGGCAACACAGTGCCAGCAAACCCTGAGCCCCAGGCCCAGGTTTAAATGCAGCTCCAGGCTCAATGGGTGGGTGGTACACAGGTGGAAGCCCCATGTGAGGCTGATCAGGGTAATTAACACCTGCTGACCTGCTTGGGTCCCTTATAAAGCCATGCACCAGTCTTATTGTGCTTTCTGGGGAGGGAAGAGTGTATGTAGGTTTGGAGGGAGCTGATACAGCATGTTTATGCTATAGCTCCACTTAGGTACAATTAATATTTTTGTGATGTCCCTATATAAGTATGCTCTTAGATGTTATTGATCTGCTGACCCTCACAGATGATGAGAAACTAGAAATGAATACCACATTTGAAAGCTCAAAATATCTAGATGTTTTTAAACATCCCTTTTCTTCTACTGGTTGTGGTCTTCACAAGCCTGTCTTCCTGGTCTAGGTTATAATCTGCTGCAGACACAGAGAATGCTAAGCATGGGGGGGTGGGGGGGGATCATCTGTACATAGGCAGCTAGCATCGATGTGCAGGGCAAGTTGCTGGCTGCTTGTGTATTACCAGACTCTCCAGACCTTTCAGAAGCTGTCCAGCTCTGAAGAGCATGTGTTGGTTGGTGTTTGTGTAGCATCCAGTACCCAACTGCTTGATTGTAATATGTTTGATGGGGTTGCAAAAAAACAGCTTTATGGCCTGTTTTACCTGTTTAGTCCTAACTTACTTAGAAAAGGAATCACAGTCCTGTGTGATGTGCTGTGCTGACTATTCTGGTTGAGGCTTTATTGACCAAGTGTTCTTCTGGGCTGAAATATTGCTGTGCTGACAAGTTTACTTGAAACAAACCTCATCTGCCTTGGTAACACTGAGGGAATTTGCAGTAGCTTGTAGCTAATCTTTGTTCATTGCTTTGAATAGCACTGTGAACATCAGCTGACCCTTGTTTTCTGCCTTAGATACAGTTGCTGGTTAGTAGTGCTGTGTGGGATTTGCTGTAGTGTTGTGTAATATCTCTGATAAAAATGTGTAGCCCCTAAAATACATATAATAATGATGCAAGCAATAACAGATAATAGATAAATTGTCATAAAATAGAGATGAATTGTATAACTATATTATTATTTATTATATATATTCAGTTATCTCTGACAATATTTATATGGATAATAGCAATATAGATCAATAACACTTCTGTATAGTTAATATATAGTTATAATACTGATAATCTCTATAGAGATCTATTATATATTTAGGTGGAGAGTAAAGATCTTTATAGCAAGAGAGATATAAATCTATATATACAAAAATTTGTTTGGAAGCTTCTTCAGACCAGTGGTTGGCAGCTTGGAGTGCATGACAGAAAATATCCTGTATACAAGAATGTCTACCTTTTTTATCTGCATGAATCCTATATTGTCTGCATTTAGGAAAGGAATTAGAAAGTACATGGGTTTATTTTCACGGAAGCAATTTACACTGCTGAGCTAGGACAATCTACTAAATCATCTTTTTGTAAGACCTGTGTGCTGAGCAAAAAAAGTCAGGAGTCTGCTAGGTGGATTCTAGCAGCTGACACACCTTTAGTCCTTCAAACTGTTGCAAAGTTGCTATACTACCCAGTGTCTGAAGAGGAATGATGTATCACACTACTCTGACAATCCTGCCTTGGGCAATGGCAATCATGTGTCTTGTGCTGTTTAAAACTATCTAGGAAGTCTTGTAAAGGCTGATAGGAAATGTTACACTCTGACTGGCTTGTTTATTTTACCAAGATGATTCAAGCTAGATTTGAACCGCCTTGTGCTTGCAAGGCATTAAGTCTAATAATCTAGCTGAGGGCATAATATTAACAACTTTGAGACAGTTATGGAACATCATAAAGGATGTTGGAAGACTTCCTGTAGGGACTGATACATCATCTGTGGCTTATCAGAAACATTTTGCAATTTGAGTGTGTAAAGGCTCATGTCTGTGGCTCAATCTGCGAAGGAAACTGGAACACCTGAACCTCTCTCCTCCGGCATTCTGCTTGCAAAGGAGGTAGCAAGATTGCCAGAAACTGTGTTGCACAGGCTGAGTCTTATTAAGACTGTCAAGAGAGACTGGCAAGAAAGGCACACTTCACTTTCTTGGGCACAGCAAGAAATGGGTTATGCTGCAAAGTTACTGACCCGATTTCAGGTGTTGATTACTAGAAAGTGAATTGGCTTTTGACAGCTTCCTTTCATCTGAGCAAGTGATGGCTTGGGTTGTGCTGAGGTGGAGGCCGCTTGCTAATTGCCCTCTCACAATGCCTGGCAAACCTGCACTGTCTTCATGTCAGCAATGAAAGCGTCAGCTGGAATAGCAGCTTCTTGGCTCTGTCTCTGAAGAGAGTTATATACAGGTGACACAATCTTGAAACGCTGTTTTTCCAACTCAGTAGGCAGGTGAGGATTCATGGTAGGATTTTTTGTAATAAATGAAGAACAATACAAGGAAGGATGTAGGACAGGCTTGCACAGACAGTAAGTTCCTGTTTGTTATTAAATATTTTTATAGCAGTATCTCAAAGACACCTCAGTCAAGAGGAAAAAAACCCTCCTTTCAGCTGTTCAGGCATGCTCCTAGAATTAATTATTTGGAGATGTCAAGTGATTGAATAGCTCAAAGGCTGGATACTGTGTACTCAGGATGTTTAAATAGCCTACATAGCATATTCAGAATTTCATATAAAGGAAAACTTTTCGGTCACTGAGGTGATAATGTTTTAGAAAGAGACTCACAGCAAAGTAGCATGGTGTTCCCTTCCCAAAGCTGCAAACTGGATCAAACAGAGACTGAAAACTATGAATCTCTTATCCTTTATTTAGATAATTGCATTATAGCTGTATGCATCTATATCATCTACCTACTTGTATGACTCTTCAATACAGATTAAAAAAACTGCATCAAAATAACTTCACGGCTTCAAAGTTCAGATTTCAAATCTTAGGATATTTGAGAATTCAAGCTACGTATGCAAGTCTGATTTAGCCTTGGTGCATATGCATTATGATATAGCTACACCAATGTGCAATTATCAGACCTCCTTGGTTTTTCTCAGAACATTTGCCTCATCTGACCCTAAAAGGAACTTGTTTTTCTATTGAGTGATGCTGAGAAACATCATACTTAAGTAAAAATACTGCTAAAAAATGTTATCAGCATGGGTGAAGTAGGTCTGTTCTTGCCTCTTTCTGATTTTGAGTGTGATGGGAGAACATTGCATTTTGCTACTGCAAATTGCATCATCCCTAACTAGTATCAGGTAAAACAACCATTACCCTCTGGTTTAAATACCTGCTCTGGGAGAGAAATTCAGAAGAGATCCTTAACAAGAACCAATTAACTAAGTACCTCTGATGAGCTTCAGTAACATCCTAAGAGTTATAAAGGCCTACCATCCCATGGGAAAGGAGACAGAAGAATCCTTTGGCCAAGCATAAGTCTCATTTAAAATGAGATTATAAACATGCTGACTAGCTGACCCACTTTTACTACTGCATATAATAAATACCGTATGCTGTTCCTTGCTTACAAAATTGTAACCCCTATTGATGTCACCAACAGCAGTAGTTATTTTATTTCTAAAGCAGCAAAAGCTATTTTCTCTATCACTGTTACAAGAGAACCCCACAGGATAATACGATCATAGTTAAAAGAATAATAGATCTTTCAACAATTTACTTCAAGCAGCTCGCTCTTGCTAAAAAAAAAAAGAGAATAAGGTAGTAAATGTAGGGAATAAACACTTCAGGGGCAAGTAAAATGTTCTAAAATTTATTCAGTCTGGAAAATATAGCTTCTAACCTGTGCTGTATGGGAACTGGGAAGGGAGGCAGAGAGGAGAAGTTTTAAAATCGCAGGTGAAGCTGACACCTGGATGCATCTCTTCAGCTATGTCGTGGCCTCTGGTAAACTAAAATCATGTATGATACTTAGGGTGCATTCACCCATTTAGCTTTTTTCATGTTTTGTCTTCAAACTATGGCCTGTTTGTTGTTCTTTTAAAAAGCTTAGAAATTTCCATTTTTAATAATAGAATTTATACATTTTCAGATTAGAATTTCACCTGTTATACTTTTCCTCTGCTTTTTCCATGCTTTTATCTTTGACAAATATTTTCTGTCCTACTTATCTGCTTGCCTCTCACCCCTTGCTTCCTTTTGTAAGTGAGAACAGACTCAAGATATCTTAGCTTGATGATCATCTTTTATTTCCACCCTACATTCTCTTTGCTTTGAGCTAGCAATTACTGGATAAGTAAGAACCTGCCTGGAGAATTATGTCATTTAATTAACGAAGGATACAAAATTCCCAACGTGTTTGGAAAAGACAGGGAAAGATAGAAAAAGTAAAAATAAGAGTCTTGTATGAAGCAGTTTAGTACTTGGTAAGACATTGTTATCGCAACCGGTGACATGCCCTCTCGTGGTCATACTGCTACCAAAGCAATCCCTTATTTTAATTAAAGGAGGGCTACTGTTCAGCTAGTACGTAAGCATTTTATTTTGGTAAGACTGGCTTTAAAACCTGTGTCAAAGCTCTAAAGTGTGGGCTTGCTGGGCAGAACTGTGCTACAAAGAGAGACACATCAATTAGGAAAAAGTGAAATTGCACAGTTTTGGGGTATAGTTTTTGTGGCCGTATCTTGGAAATACACGTCAACATCCCCCATTCAGAAATAAAAAGGACTTCACCAGACAGTTTGTGTATATTGTGTACTTTCTACAGACTCCCGATGGTATATATTGAATGCTAAAACTAAATAAGTGGCCTTGGAAGACCTAAGAGATAATGACAAGACTCAATTTCTTTCCAAATGTCAGATGCCATTTCTCATCTGCAGTTGAATATAGATCAGAAATACAGGTTTAGTCTGCAGGAAAACATTGTTGATTAGTTCCACAATTGATTCTTACTGAAAATAACAAGGTATGCTTGTTTTCTAGGATAAAGTACTCCGATTTAATTAGGAGTATACAATTATGTTCTTCTTTGGGTTTGAATGGATAGCACACTACTTTCAGAGACTGAATCCAAAATTACCCGTATGAGATGAATTATCCATCTTTGGTTATATTCAGTTTGAGCTAGGCATCACATCTTTGAGTCATCGTAATTTCTGCCAGAATTGAAGTCCTTGATTGTTCTTGCCATGAGTGTGTTGAATGGTGCAGAAAGCAGCATTACATTTGCTGTTATACCACTAGTGAAAAGGTGTTTTAATTCCCTAAAAACATCATAACGCTCTTTTCATTCTTTATACTTACACATACCAATAGATATATAAGAGGAGAAAGTTCTATTTACAACTTAAAATCTCTGGAAGTGATGACTATGGTGCACACAATCAACAGAACATTTTTAGTGCCCATTATTCAGGAACTTGGCCTCCATGGCAGGTGCAGTCATACAGTATCAATAAAAAACAACTTGCATCGGCTGAAGTTTAATGCCCTTTACACTAGAAAGTGTGCTAAAGGTTATTAAATAACAAATATCTAGATGTTCGCAAAACACAAAGTCAGAAGCTCTGCAACTTCATTTTTGTCCCGCTCTTGTGGATTCTTCCAGGAAATCCACAGATTTCTTGTAAAGGGTGCCCCAACATGGAAACAAGAACAGCAGTCCCCCTGAAATCTTCACCTTAGTACTAGGGCAATACAGCAGCAAGACTTCCATTCAGTGTAAAATCCACCACAGCACAATGCCATTTTCTGCCTATTACTACCTCAGCTGTATTTGTACATTTTACTAGTCTTGCTTGAGGTTTTTAACCAGCATTTGTCTACCAGGTTTCTCTCACTTTTTGCCCCCAGAACTTATCTCCAATCTGTAAACAGATCTTGACTTCTGATTCTGTCATCCAGCGTGTGTTTTTCTCACCTGGGTTTAAGCTGGTTCATTGCATCAACCCATGTACCATCTCCACATACATTTATCTTACATTATTCAAAATTGTTGCAGGCTGGAGCACTCCTAGCCACTGTTGGAGGTGAGAACCTTGCTATCTCAATGAAGTAGGATTCTTTGGATTAGAGTCTAACTGCAGCCCTTCTTGTCCTTTTGAAAAGATGTTTTCGTCAAGCTGGTTTATTCCTACTAGTTTATTGCTGTCCATATGCTCACCATACGTGCACCAGTGGTACCAGCTTGCTCTAATAGTAGCCCAGTGACACTGGAGCTTAGGGAGTCCTGACTGCATTTGCTGGATCCCAGTTGCCTTCCCTGCCAGCAGTGTGAAGGGCAGGGGAGAAGGGTCTAATGCATCTGTTTTTCCATTTCAGTGCTCCTGGAAAACGCTCCCAGAGCAATCCTATGGCTAGTTATATCAGCTGTGCAGCTTCTTTGTCTTTACAGGACAAGACAGCAAAGCAATGATTTCAGGACAAGTTCAAGACTGAAGTTAGAAAAATCATCATAATGCAAATCATCTATTGAATCAAGCTTCCATGTTTTTCATACATATGTCAGTACAGCAGCCTGGTATCGGTGGCTGGATAGCCACCATTACTGAATATTTCTAGAGAAAAACGTCATATAGTTTTATTACTATGGATACTTTCTCAGCTAAAATATAACAGATGAGCCTTTCAATCAACCAAAACAAGATTTAAATCGATGGACTTAAAATAAGACGGGAAAATAGGTGCATAAAACTGCTCTGAAAAATCTGGGCCATAGTTCATATAGCTTTGATTATGCACTTCTAAAGAAGGGAAGTGCTCACTGAAGTTAATGAGTATTTTGGTTCCTTATCAACTTGTGGATTAGAGGCTTGATATAAACACAGCTGGTGCGTGTTCAACCACATCTTCTACTGGTCCACAAGTTATAGGATGTCATTTAATGAAGAGGTCTTGTGAGGATGTTTATCAAGTTAACTTGAGTTTGGCAGAAGGAGATGATGTAAGCACTTCACAATAGAAACATAAACAAAATGTGTCTAAAGCTTTTTAACTCCCCCCCCCCCAAAAAAAAAACCAAACACAATTTAAACACAAAGTTGTAGATTACATACTGCATAAAATATCATATTTATAAATTGTATGTGAAATTTGTGGGAAATAGTTAATCTGTTGACAAAGAAATAACTAAAATTTTTATTTGCTTTCACATCATAATACATCTGTTTTATTTGTTTTTAAAATTCTGTTGCATCAGATTAACATTTGATGTCTGTCTGAGCTTTCCATATGTAACTTCTGTGGGAACAGTGGCCGTGCCTAAGCCATTGCCATGCTGTACCATGTGCTGCAGTGAATTGGATGTCTTATCCATAAATAGTTCAATGCTGTTTCAAAAGAAAAGGAATCACTTCTGTTTATGGAATTTCTCTCAAAAATCTGGAATTTGGTTGATCTCAAGGTTAGGCACTATAAGAAGAAATACGAAAATTATCTTGGATTGGGGTTCAGGTGGGTGCAGTCCTGGTTTCTCGGTTGTCACTACCAGGTAAATACCAGTTCCCTTCTTGTCTACAGCTCCATTTTTCTTTCAAAGAAAACCCAGACATCTGGGACAATGATGCACTGTTTGGTCTCTCTCTCCATGTTCAACACCAAATTACTGCAAGACAAAAGCACAGTAAGAGACTGTGGCCATGGCACACACCAAGCATTGCCACACCTTGCAGCCAGAAGCACTTGAAAGATGCAATAACTATTTTGTCAGAATTTTGTTGTTGTTTAACAACGCTTATCCTTGCATTGGGCACCCAGTCTGTGATGCCATTAAAGTAGAATTCAGTAAAGGAGCAAACAAACAGCAGAAACTTTTCTCACCAGCCTAATGAGAAACAGTGAAGAGAGAAATAAAGTTTAGACTCTGTTCTCATCCCTCAAGCGTAACTGGGGGGGACCATCTCACTCTATATTCTAGATACTGGTTTCTCTAGAGTTTAATCAAACCCGATCATCCCTTTGCTCTTGAAGAGCTCGGCACACTGAGCATGTGTTTCCACTATAATGCCATCCTTGTTGCCAGGAGCCAGGCTACTTTTTAATTTAATTAGTGGAATTCAATACAAGTTGGTAGAGTAATTCCTGATTTTATTTGCATTCCCAACCTTGAGACTGAAGGTCAGAGCTCCCTTGTGGATGAGTTTCCTCTACATGGGATCACAGGCTGTAAATCATTTCTATTGACTTCAAAAATGACAATGCCGAGATAGAAATAGGGGCTGTCTAAAATGAGCAGTTTATCATGAAAGAAGAATTAAGTTGAACCTCATTTTATATGTAGGTTTATTACACCAATATCAGGTTGTGGCCGAGACAAAACCTCTGTGATTATCTCATTTCACAAAACATGCAAATTAAATCTCTATATAACTGATTGGGATTTTCTGTGGAAATTAATAGTCTGTGAGAAGTCTTACCATAGTAAATGCGCTCTTACATTTAGTTCCATCTAGTACAGCGTTATAATTAATTAAAATCTATGTAAATAAAGCTACTTTTTATTGTACATTTAAAATGGCAAAAATGCACTCCAAACAGCTTAAAATCTCACGTCATTTTAAATGTGTTAACACATATGAGTACATACCTACACCTACAGATATATCCCATAATGTGTTTATTCAGAATCTATACACAAATGTTTCTGCCTGTCTTTTGTCAATGGCAATTATCAGCTGTTGAGTGGAATATTGATATTCACAAGCAAAATACGATGTAGAGAAGGAAAATCAGGATAACTCTTCTAGGAATTCAAGCTTGACAGTTTAATTAGTGAGCATTTAGTGACATTTATGAGTGAGTTAAGCCTTCGATACACTGTCTTGCACTGTTTGAAAAAGCTTTGTTGGGAGGTCAGAATACTAATCTGTACATGCTGGATGAGTGGCGCCTGGTACTGTGACCTTTGCTGTTGGGTTTTTTTTCCAGTACATATGTTTGAGACCAGTGGGCTGCCTGACTTATGATATAGCATTCATAAGGATCCTAAAATAACTTCTGTTCCCCATTTGGTATTTATTTTAGGAGAACACAAAACAAAGGACGGGGAAATGCTGCCAATGGTAGCACCACAGCAGAAGTGAAATGTTTCATGTCCCTAGGGCTTCATGGCATCTTGTATAAACCTGCTACCGGTCACCTTGATCCTTCCTCACACAAGGCTTGTCTACTTAGTTACAGTTAGTAGAGTTAAGGTGAAGGAACTAATGCATCAAAGGTGATGGATACTAAATAAAACCTCCCTGGGATGCTCTTGGTTGGTGACTCAGCAGAAAAAAAAGCAAGCTTAAGGGTAATTGATATTTAAAGTGAAGAACTAAAGCCACTTCTGATGGGGGCACTAATTTTATTCTCTGATGTTTAATTCCGAGCTTAATATGCTGATCTTCATGTACTTCATGTGTCTAGGTGAACTGACTAAACCCTCTGTTAGTCCCACAGCCCTTGTAACACCAATAAGGAGAACTTCAGCTGAAACCTGTGGCATTGCCTGAATGCAAAAACCGGCATTAAAAGATAATAACTGTTTTTGTAATGGCCAAGAGACACTATCAAATTATGTTTTGCCAGTTACCAGTGGCAATTACTATTGATTCTGATCACCCGCCTGAGAGCTGTGACTTTCAGGGAAACAGAGTAAGGTTGTGCTGAGTGTGTTTGAGGATCCAGCTGCAGATGTGCCGATTCAGGCTGGGGAGTGATTTGGGGTTGTGCTGGATCTCTGCTGCTGCGTTACCCTCTTCTCTGGAAATGCAGCTCTGCTTACGTTACCAAGTGCCTACAAATCTGGACCAGAGTGATGTTTGTAAATCAAATTAATACGTCACCGTTTATAATGAATTCTCCTCTAAGGAAACATTGCACGGCTTCAGTGTGGTAAAAACACACTGTAGCTGTTCCTCCTGTTTTCTACCACAGCCTTCTGAGAAAACACCAATGAATGACTCAGAAAGGAAGAAAACCAAGTTTTATCATGTGAGAGGTAAAATATATGAAGCGTTTAAGAAAATTCCCTTAGGAACTTCTGAGCTTTTCTGTCTAATGGAGAAACCCAGAGTGACAGCTATGGCACGTGTGCGGGAAGGGGTAGGGGGTTGAAACGGAAAACAGGCAGAGATACGACCTTCTTTTAACATTTCCTTTTAATATAAAGTAATAACGCCAGTATGCTCCGAGCCGAATGTCTGATCAAAGTTTGCTCGCTTGCTTCCGCAGTCACTGCATTCTACTTGCCCTTTGAGGGAAGCCCTCCCGGTTAAAGCTAACGGAGCTGTGAAGTTTCCCCTCCGGCCGCTAGGTGGCACCGGTGGCACCGAGCCTGCCGGGCGGGGGAGCCGGGCCGGGATGGGCGGGGCCGGGCCGGGGTGGGCGGGGCCGGCTGTCCCCACCGCCCCTCACGGGCCCGGCGTCCCGCGTCCAGAGCACCGCGATGCCAGTGGCGGGGCGCGGTGGCCGGTGTCGCGGCCATGCCTGCGGTTGTGTCGGTGCGGGGACTGGGGTTGTTGTGCTGTGAAGTAACACACCTCGTGAAGTGAAGGAAAAGCCCACAACACTAATTGCCAAACAAGGCTTGGAGGATCGTAGAAGATGAGATTCAGCCACCAAAATGAAGCAAATACCAGGGGAGAGAAGCTTGAAAGGTTTTTTCTGGAACAGAGATGTGTAACATTTTATATATATATTTTTATATATATATATATACACACACACATACAATGCATATCTTAGTATTAAAACTATTAATTTTATTTAAAATTAAATATTTTATTTATTAAATGCATTAGTTTAGTAAAATTAGTATTAAAATAGTATTTAAATTCTGCTTTTCAGAAAGTATGTGGTACTGGTATTGGTATTTCTTTCCCAGTTGTGATTTCAGGTGTTTTTGAGAATAATAAGTAAAAACTAATTAAAATGTATTCCTTATAAGTGTAGGGCCTTTTTACATTAAAGACCAAAAAACCCTGGAAGAATAGCAAAAAATTTACAAATTCGAAAACTTGAAGTCAGGAATTGCCAGAATCAGGGTGTGTATGTTGCCTTGATTTGGTCCATGTGTGCATACATGATGACAGTCATTAAATTAATGACCATACTGTGCTTTTTCTGAAGACTGGCAACCTCATTTAGTGTACGTGAAATGGTAGTTAGTTATTAGTTACTTTTCTTCACTTCATCACATATATACCCCCTCTGCATTATTTGCTGTACAAACCATATAGGCTCTGCTTGCGATTTATTAGAATTATTAGAATTATTGTTTATCTTTTCATAGCAACTTCGTTGTTCATAGTATCCTCATTTTCTACCCATGGTTAATGAACTTTGAGCTTTTCTGTGTGGCACCTAGAAGGCCAGATGACCATATTATCTTGTGGAGAAGAGGCTGAGCCACAGAGGGTAAAACCAGCATTTCTCAATGAAATTCGCTAATATCATATCCTGCACAAGAAAGCAGTTCTACAAACTTCACTGGCTCTTGGGCGCCTTGTAATGCATTTTATGTTCAAAGCCCGGGCTGGCTTTGGCTACTGTAGGTGCTCCATACATTTGCAGGATGCATCCCAGATTTGGGAGCCAGAAGAAACATGATCGTTTGTCCCAGTATGATGCTAAACAGACGGCATGGAAAGCCATTCCTCCAAAGCAGCCCTCAGCTGCCTTGGGCAGTCCTTTCCTGTGACAAACAAACTACACGACACGTTCCCGACCCAAAGGCTGCCCTCCTTACCTGATGTTGGGTTCCGGCTGGAAACCAGTGGCACGGCGAACGTAGGAACCCGAGTGTGGATTCAGCCCCGTGCTACACCGCGGTCGCATCACCGAGGGGCACTGTTGTCTTTGTTACAGGACCAGCCCTGGCAAACGAGGATTCGGTGTGTGAAGGATCCCTGCACCCAGCCCTGGCGCTGCCCAAACAAGCTGCCCGGCTCCATCGGGATTGCCCTACCCTGACATGCAGCAATATTTCAGAATTAGAGAGGAAAAAGTGACCCTGTTGCCTAGTACCTGGGCTTTGTGTTGAGATCACCTCTTGCTACCAGCTGTGAAATTGCCTTGGAGATTTAGACGCTGGGAACTGAGAGAGACCGAAGAATTTTGCATTCAGACAGTGACTACTCGGTGTGATTCAACTGGTCTGAACTGAGGTAGAGGCAACAAGCAGCATCTTATTTCGAGCCTCTGATACATTCATTTCTCAAAGAGACCCCAAACTTCAAATTTAACAAAACCAATTTATCTGTTTCATTTCAAACTCCTTCCATGAATGCTGCAGACAAGCTAAGGCATCAGATCCTGATCTTGGTTACTGTGAATGTAGAGTGAAAAAACACCAGTAGCTTCAACAGATTTATATTAGATTGGTTCCATTTGTGCTGAACTACCACAAAACTGTTTTAGCCTTGGAACTGGCAGCTTAGTTACATTGCTGTGAAGGTCCTGGTCACTGCACCAGAGATAAGATTACAGAAGGCTTTTCCTTTTAATGTAATTTCTGCCAGTTTGTACTTCTGTCATGAATATTCTTTTAAAATAGCCCTCTAAAGGCAATTACGAAAAACAAAAAAATAAGAACAAAGAGACCGTCATTAGTAATCTAAGTAGGGTTTCGTTTCTGAGAAAGGATTAACAATGAAGACAAAGAGCAGAATGAGAAGGCAATTGATGTTGTCATTATCAGCAATTTCTTCAAATTAAGTTGGCAAGTCTTGTATTCAGCATGCCATATTCGTTGTGGATTGGCATTTGAAAAGATCTGTAAGATTTAAAAATAAGTCTTTCGAGCAACATGGTCTGGATTGGGACCTTAGGTAAATTCCATCAGGACTCCACAGCAGCTCTCATTGTGCAATATGTCACTTGGTCCTGGGGAGAATGCTGTATTTTTTCTCTGTTCTCCCGATCTCTCAGGGAAAGGGTAAGCACATGAAGATTTTGGCAGTCCAGCCAAAACTGCTTTCTGTGTATGTGTATGCACTGCTTTCTGCTTTGCAGATCTATGTAATAAATACATAGCGCAACTCAGCAAAATTACATGAGTAGCCTGGTTTAGAGCAAAGAAAACGTTAATAATATTATGGTGAAAGAAACTGAGCTGGAGTTTCCTTCTTTGCAATAGTGAAAAGCTTCACCACATAACGAATGGCAGGTTTTAATAGAGTATGTGGTAGGGACTGCTGAAGAGCCTCAGTTAATTTCTGTCATAATAGGATTTGCTTGGTGGAGAGCTCACCAGTGAGAGGAATGAAATGTCACCGAACATGTGGAATTTCAGAACAAGAAATAGTTAGTAGCCAATGAACTACAGTGCAGTAATAGCACTAGCAGTCTCCTTCAGCTCATGTCATCATGCAGGTATCATCAAGAAGATGGGAAATGTCAGGGTGTTGCCTGTGCCTATGCATCACGTTCTAAGGTACTGCCCCGAAATGCTGGGCTGGTGGCTTCTGGAGTCAGCCTGGCCCCAGCTTTGTCCAGGAATGCATTGAAATGCCTCGATTTCAGCCTCATGCAGAATGAGAAAACTGTTAAAAGTGTCCTAGGATGAGAGATTTGTTCAAATACTGTCATGAATAAATCTGATGCCTTTGCCTCTGTCCTTTAACACCTTCTAGCTTTGCTTAGCCAAGGCCACCGAGTCCATATTGTCATTCATCCCTGCATGCTTGCTCCTTACAGTGCTTCTCTTGGCATTGCCCCCGATTCTTTCCTGTCCTGTGTCTCTGCTGCTTCTGCCTCTTTTCCCGTCTGCTTTCCCTGCTTTCTCTCCTGCTTTGTCTGCTGCTCCCCAGTGCACTACTCTTACTCCTTTTGTTGTGTCCCTCGTGCTGGTGCGTGCACCACTCCTCCTTCAGCCTCCCCTGCTCCTCCTGCTTCTTCTCGCTGCGCAGCCAGCCACTTCCCCTCGTCTATCTGCCGCTCCGCCATGCACAGCTGCTGCTCTTCTCCCCACCTCCACCACTCCCGCCGCCGCTGCTCCAAAAACAGTTTTGACCAGCTCTACTTCCAAACAATGAGGCTTTGACCTCTTTCCCCTGGGAGAAGATTTCACAGCCAAACACGTCTCACTGGCAGGAGCTTTTCCTGATATTCAGCTTGTTTCCTTCTCCCATTGCTCCTACTTAAATCTCTTTATATTGAACTAACAGCTCGTGCCCCGGGCTAGGTGTTTTACCCCTCCTTTTCTGTCTATTGCAAAGGCAGGCTGGATACAGACAGGGAGGCCAAAATGAACAGGGACACCCTCATAATATGCAGCATGGTGCATCCAAGTAAGCAAGCTCCTGTTGAACCCAGAAGGAGCAGAACAAACACACTTACCATAATGAAAAATAGGCCACATGCCTTACAAAAATTCACCAAGGGCCAAATCTTGATCAGTTTTTATCCATCTGAAGGAAAGATACTTGTACAGACAGCTGTGTCAACAGCCTGTGAGCCAGGGGCTGACTGAATCTGAGCTCCTGGAGGGGGGGCAGTGATCTGAAATAGGTGAATAAGGCCCAAACTGAATAAGTTTGGATGCAGAGGGAGAGGTTTGAATCCAGGAGGTAGAGGAGAAAAACATCAAGCTCACAGTGCAAAAGCAGGAGAGACCGAGTTTAGGTAGACAAAAGACAGGGAAGAAATTCAAGGGACCATACGGGAGAGGGGAGGGAGAGGAGTTTGAGCAGCTGGACGTGGGCTGAGGTGCATCCAGCGACCTGCGGTGGGATGACACAGTGATCATCGCCTTTGAGAGGGGCCAAAGGCGAGCGCACCCCACACACACAGTCGGGTCAACAAACCGTCGAAGTGACTGAAGCCAGCCATGAAGAGATTCCTGTTTTAAGGGCAAAGACTGTCTTTTGACTAAGTATCAGAAAATTATTGAGCAGAAGAGGGGATTAAGACTGATACTAAAGCTTCATTTCCAATTCACAGTTCCTGAGGCAGCCAGCTGATGTCTGTATACACGTCTGGATGGCTGGTGTGAAACTGAAGTGGTCATCTGCTCACACAGTCACCTAGGCTCCTTGCTAGGGTCAGCACAGATGCCAGGGATAGAGACTGTAGTTTTACCAGGTAGTGAGACAGCTTAACTGCTGAAGAAAGGTGGAGGTTTTCTGTTCCTTCCTATCCTGTCTCCCAGCTGCGTCTTCCTGCCATTTGCTCGGCTCTGGCACTTGTTTGCACCCTTCCATCAGCTGATCCAACTCACTAAACTGCCACAAACATATCCATTTCTTCCTTGTGATCAATTTTCTGCTGGCTTAGTGAATTGGTTCATAGAAAGAAAGGGTCCAGAGAGCATCAGTTTTAAAGCAGGGAGCAAGACTGTACAGCTGGGCATGGGGTAGTGGAGATGAAGGGAAGGTGGAGTATGATTCCTCCTTGTCAGAGGGAGGTCTTTAACCTAGCTCAGTGTACAAGGCACTACACCCTAAGCAAGCATCTTCTTCCTTTTCTCCCAAGTCTTAGAATGCGATAACCAATATGTACCCATTAGCACGCTGTAAGAGCTGCTCATTTTCCTAGTCTAGACAGGCCTTTCAAGCAGACATGCAGATCTGCCTTCAGGCATTTTGTCAGGGCCGTCCTCAAAAGTACCTTTCAGAGGCTCAAAAGACAACTTCAGATGGAAATCTGGAATCTTATTCTTAGTGATTAAAATAGTTTATTTTGGCCAGTCCAAAAGCTAAAGTATTAATACCAGCTGAATTAATAGCAGTGAAAACTGCTCATTAGAAATTATAATGGCCCTGAACACCGTAACAGATCCCCTATAGTGTAAATCAAACTGCCCCCATTTATTTAATGAAGCTACAGCTGCTTACAGCAGCCAAGGACCTGCCCTAACATTTTCTTGCTTTTGCATGTACCTAACATAACATCGCAAGCTTCTTGCTCAATTTTTCTGCCATTCTTATAATTTTTCCCTTAGAGGGCTTCTTTAGACATAGCAAAGACTGCTTGGTAATTTTTATGTCTAGCCTCCTATTTCCCTTGCTACTCCCCCATGCAGTAATTTGTGTGGGGAAAAGGTAAATCAGAGCCACATGTTCCCTTTATAAGCCTGAGATAAAGGGCAGCAGCAATAACGCTTGCTGTGAATTCACCGGGATTAGTCAAAATGCTGTTAAGTATGGGGAAGAGCACAGTATCAGCCATGCTTCCTCTGTTCGGTGTGTTACTTTGTTGGGGTGAGTTTAGTTTCTTCTATCAGTGTAAGAGGCAGCCAAGGGTGGTATAACACATCCCAGCGTTCCTGGGGAGAGCCCTCCCCACCCTGACAAGCTGGCACAGTTAGATATGCCATACTCAGTCAACCAAACATTCTGTACCTGATGGAGCGCTGACACTAGCTGAAGGTATGAAGGACACACAAAAATTTTAAAAATCTTAGTTACTGCCACAACAAAAAGAGCTACTCAAAATCCGGGTTTAGTTTGTTGATTGAAAAATAGGAGAGGTGGAGGGTTGTTTTCCCCCAAGGAAATGATAATATTCATGTAAATCTGAAAAAATGCCATTTTTATTTTGAAAAGCCACCATTATAGTGCCTGTGCATTTCTAATCTGTCTGGTTTATCTCCTGTATTGGAGAGAGAAATGTGTATCACTTGCATCATTGGTTACATCCCACCATGGGAAATACAATCCAATCAGTTTCTGCAGCTCTAGAACAAAGATTAGTATTATAACTGGATCAGAGAAAAACTGCCTTTATTAATATCAGTCCACCAAGTCACAGCATTGTGAATTGTGATCTACTGCAATGAAGTCAAGAGCATCACTGTGGAATTACACTTCCACGAGTGTAGACTAAAACTCTTGGTCTTACTCTGGCTCTCCTATCTGTTCCCAGTTACGCTAATTAGCAGTTCCCTGAAGACTGACCATTAATCCACCTATCACCAGCTGAAGAGTGCAAAGCTTACTGTTTGAACAGGTATTTAATTCTTCCCACCAGGTATTTCTAGTGATTATTTGTTTCATATGGCTTTTCCTTAGTTTTGCATCTCCATTTGAGGTTATATATGCACAAGAACATAGGTGTGTCCTGCACTCACATCTGTGCTGGAAATGTTAAATCCACAGATCTTTTTAGCACTTCAGGCAATGCTCTTGGACTATAGCTGCTGGTCACTGCTTGTTTGTAACACATTTCCTTAAAACCAGTGTTTTGCAGAGTGTTTCAAAAAACAGTTATCCATAACTTTTAATGAACACTTGCTCGACATGCACTTGGCGGTTCTGGACTACTCAATCGCACCACCTGTAGTCATGTGGCTTCAAAAATGACTATTTTCTTCTGCCAAATCAAGAGTGTTGAAGGGACTTAGGCATTGTTGACACTGGTACTGGAACAGTTGTTCCCAAATCAATGCTGTTATTCATCTCAGGCTGAAAGACTCAGGGGATGTTTTCTCCCACTTCATTTTGGGCTCTGAGACGTGCAGTGTTTTCCTGAAGCTGCTAGCACTGATTCTCAATGAATGATACCTGGATGTCTTTGCTTTAAAGGCAGAAGAAGCTATTACAGTCATACAGTGGGACCTCCTAATACTTCTAGGACATTTCTATCACCTGGTCCAAATTTTGCTCAGAGCCGCCATCCATTGCTGTAGGCCTTGTTTGACAGGAGGTGCTTCATCTGAGGCACAGAATAAAGCTCATCGATGGAACTATCCCCCCCTTCGGCAGAAAACTAACCATGAATGCAGTGCAAAACCCCAGCCAATATTGGAAATGAGGATAGGGAGACATCAGCTTACAGCGTGATGAACTTGGCTGAGCACTGAAGGGCACCAGCACCAGCCACCTGATAAGCAGCCACCCAGCGTAGCCCAACAGCAGACGGAGGT
The DNA here is from genome assembly GCF_023638135.1 of Falco biarmicus. Taxonomy (NCBI): domain Eukaryota; kingdom Metazoa; phylum Chordata; class Aves; order Falconiformes; family Falconidae; genus Falco; species Falco biarmicus. Next base: position 19,656,947 of record NC_079294.1, on the reverse strand, counting down.
GGCTGCCTTTCCTCCTCCCAGGGCCAAGCAGTCTCAGGTTACTCCACGATCCCTGTGGGCAGGAGTGTGTCTCCGCACTGGAAGTTTCACAGCCTTTGATGATTTAATGTGTCTGTACCCTGAGGACATGCCTAGGTATTCCTGGTTTTCAGTCACAACCCCTGATCTTTTTAAAACTCACTCACCTCTTCTTTACTCATTTCCTTTCCACCTTGCTGGCTTAGTCCAGGGTTTGGTCAGGTGAGATGGTCTGGGAAGCTTTCCCACTGTGGAGATAGTTACTCCGTTACCTCTGTTACTGTACATTTGTTTAATTAATTGCTCATTTTGTTCCTGAGCTGTTGTGCTGGCCCAGTGCACTTACAGTATGCATGAGTGCCTAAAAGGTGACGAGGCTCCTAGAGATGACTCTGTCCCTTTCATTTATTTATAGAAGTTGAGCACATGATCCCTTATTAATTGCAGTCACCGTTCGCTCAGCCTGGCTGGAGATAAAATGGCAGAGGCTGCAGCCCCTCTCAGCTAGCACTGATGACAAGTGAGGCGGTAAGGGCCATGCTGCAGAGAGCAGGACTGATCAGCCAAGATCGGGAAAGCAATTAAACTTTATGTGGCATTTGAACTGTGGACCTGGAGGTGCACAAAATAGCCTTTGGCCACTCCAAGATCTTTTTTTTTTAAATGCTGTGACTACTTAACAGAGGTAATTGTAAGAGCATAAATCAAGGGTTCTGTTATTCCTCGGGAGGCCAACATTTATCACAGCAGACCTTAAAATGAAGTATAGAACTTATGAGAATTTACGTAGCAAATGACTTATTGTCAACAGGCCATGCAGTAGAAGCTTCAGCAACAGCAGCTGAGACAAGCAGCCTCATCAGTATACGGGATCATGTTTAAGCACTGAACTATGGCAGAAGTTGACAACTGTCTCTTCTGGTAGGACTGCTGGCTTAAGCAGCCCAAACCACCTGTTCTTATCCCTGAGCTGCTCTTTCAGATGTGCCATGGAGCAAACCTGGTCAGTATGGGTCACCATCCAACCCCACAAAAAACTACAATGGCAAACCAAGGAGTGGGTGGCACAGGGTGGGAAGGGGACACGGTGTGAGGGCTGCTTGCACTAGCACTGTTGCTGAAAGCCATCCTTGTCAGACTAGGTCCTAGGAGTTCAAAGCCCTGGGATTTTTGCTCCTTTTCTGCCCACAGAAAGCTCTGAAGCTTGCTCATGTCAAGCTGGGGATTTCCAGGTGCATTCCATCCACCTTCCCAGTCCCTGGTGCGTGAGAGGGAGTGGGTGCAGCGGGGTACTGGGGAGTGGGCATGTCCTGCAACCCAGGTAAAACATAGTCAGTAGAGGTTTCGCTAATGTATGCTTGGAGGGCAGGGGATGAGAAGAGGTGACAAGCAGTTGTCCTCCATAGTACATCTGTGGGTTGAGGGAGTCCACTGGGACAAAAAAAACCCTTCCTTGCCAGGCTACCTCAGGTCCAGCACAGAGAAATTATTGTCCTGGATCCAGGCCCAAGGACTGCAGCTCTGGCTCTGCTGCTATCTGAGTAGTCTGGGACCAACATTTTACCTGTAGTTCACTTTTCACCATCTGTTAAACATCTTAAGACATTTGTGCTGAACGTCAAACATGGTGAGTTCTGTATCAGCTGGGTTATAATTAATGAGTGGTTATGATGTGGCTGTTGGAAGACTTCCACAGAAAGTGGAGCTTCTTTTAGCTGCAACAGCTCTGCTCCCCCTATTAATCCTCTGCCCGTTCCCTGTCGGTGCAACAGCTGAATCACACAGTACTTATCTGGATTTCCTTGTTCACAAGCACTGCTTTCTTCCAGTACTAAAAGGAGATGCCAAGGAAGGTTGTTGATTTTATGTAGTTTCTCTGAGGCGCTCAGATACCAGGCTGCTGAGCATACTCTTGATAGATGAGATTAGATAAAGGAGTGAGATCAAATAGCAGTTTTCTGTTACTACCTTCCAGACAGTTAAGATGAAACTCAGATACTAATGTGATGGGCATCCTAGAAACACCTAAGAAAGATAGGTCATTGAGAAGCAACTAAATAAACCATTCTCTCCCCCTACAATTGTAGCTATAAGACACTTTCCCCCATCCCACTAAACTCTTCTCTGTTCCCAAGAGGCGACACTCTGGGTCTCTATAGGTATAATATTTCTGCCTCTTTTTGTCTGCCTGCAGTGACTGTTGGAAAACTGGGCTTAGAGGGGAGTGTGTAGCAAAATGTGAATTTGTACACATGAAACTTAAAAAATTCATTAGCAAAAATGTTATCCCTTTTTAAAATCAGTAAGAATGAAGATTCCAATTCCCATGATGTTTGATTAGAGAGCGAGGAAGTTTGCAAAGTACCCTTCTACTAACAGATGAAACTTGAAAATGTTTTGTGAACTAACCTATGGCTTGGAAAGGCTTTGATATATGTTTTGTCTCAGTGAATAGATTCCACAAAACACAAGTAGTCAGTAGCCTGTTGGCATTAAATAAGTTTGGAAGAGTGCTGCTCTGTTGGGATTTAAATCTTTATCTCAGTGGTAATACTTGCCATCTAATTTTGATCAATAGTTAGAAAAGCATAACTAGCTTTTATAGCATAACTAGCACAGAAGCTGTCAGGGGAGTTACTTTTTGCTGAGATATTTGGAAGCATTTTTGGGAGGGGTGTGGGGAAAAGATGAAGAATCAAATCTTCCCACATGAAGGCGCAATATTAGAGAAGAATTACAAGCCCTTTCATCCAGCGACATCCCAGGTCGTCTTCCTCTTCTGTCCTGCTCCTCTTGTATTCTGACAGACGATTGGCACTCCCTCTAGCAAAACATGTGGAGGATTTGGGACCATGGAACCATATAAATACAGTTTCCGTGGCCTTCCTGGAACTACTTTCCTTCTGGTCTTCTACCCCCAATGGATCAGAGACTCTTCCCATGATGAGGAATGTGAGAAGAGTTTTGTGCTTTGATTCTGAGATCAGTACATTTCAACCACGGTGCCTGAAAATTAGTAACCAGGATTGTGCTCTGGGTGTGAGAGGCAAACTGCACTGTGATCAGCCCAGAGCCTAGGCTACTGAGCATGCCTGGAGAAGAGCAGCATTTGCAGAAGAGGGTGTTTACAAAGGCTTCCACTGTTTTCTTGAACAAGAAGGACACCCTGCGCACCACAAACTTCTTTTGGAGTTCCTTCCTGAGGCGAGTCTCTCTGCCTTGGAGATTAGCAGACCGTAGAGGCAATGCCTGCGGCAGAGTAAAGAAACGTCCTCTTATACTGAGCCGGCACAGTAGCAACGTCATTAGTTATTTGAAGAAACTGTCAGCCAGTGTAGCTCTAGACTGTGACACTGGTGAGGCTGTATGGCTGGCTGTACCTTCCAGAGCTGCCAGTGCCAAAGAATGGAAGTATTTCTAACATCACAACAGCCAGCTCTGCTCAGTGATGTTCAATGCTGAAGTGAGTAAGAGGAGATTTCTAGAGTCTCTCATCTCCTGTGGCATCACTGTTTCATAAATCCTAGCATCCTTTCCCCAGGAGGAAGCTTCTGGCTGCCCTTAGCATCGCTGAACAATCTATTTGCAAGCTCGTGTTTAGGCCCTGGACCGGTGCCCGGTTTTCAAATCCCATATACTTTGTGCTACAAGGGGTGCCCCTTCTGACCCTGGCATCTCTGTTCCACCTCAGGCCGAGACTATGAAGGCTTAGGCCAGCAACTTCTCCATTACCTCTCTGGTAAGAGTCAGTTCTTCCGATGAGACGCGGTCTCCAGAAGTCCCCAGCGCAGCGGTGTGCATTCCAGATTCCACTTCAATTATTCACACAGGGCTGCAGCGCGCTACCTGCCACTCAGACAGACTCGTTCTCTCACTTTTCTTTTAAATAAGACATGGTCTTCTCTGACCACAGAGAAAGGTCTCAGGACCTGACATGTATTTACTCTAAGTGGGTTCTTGATCCTACCCTTCTGAAAGGCAATCTCCTGTAAGGTATCAGCCCCAACCCCAAAGACAGTTTTGGTGAAGCACGTTAGAAGACACTTGCACCATTTGAATTGGCTCGGCAATTAAAGAACAACAGATCTCCAGGTCTCTGTCCTTCAGGCTTTGGGGACCTTGGGGCCTGCACCTGAGCTTTGAGGCATTGATGTTCTGTAAGTTTAAAATACAGTGTTTTCTGTTTTACAAACAGAAGGACCCTCTACCTATCAAGCTGCTTTTTGTGCTGAAGGATTTGCTCTCCTTGAGCCTGAGAATCCAAACCAAACTGTTCACAGCCTGGTCTTAGAGCTGCTGTTGGTTGCTTGTGACCTGTCCGAAGCGCTTTGCTCTTGCGCTCACACACCTCGGAGAAGGTCAGCGACTGGCAGCGCTGCACTGGAACCCAGCGAGCAGCAGCCAACTCTGTGCAGCACTGCTGCCAGGCCACTTCTGGGGTTCCTGAATGTACAAATGGTCAGACAGAGAGTCTTTCTGGACTACTAGGAATCATGTGATGGACTAATTAGAGATGACATTTAGAAAGGGATTGTCCATTGTAGCCCCAGAAAGTCTCAGGTTTCACCTATACAAGGGGTGCTCTGACTGGCAGCCCAAGGGCCCCGCTTTGCCCACAGACAGTTCCTTTGCTTTGCTGGAAATGGGGAACAGCTGCTAGAACAGCACACAGGGCCCAGCAGCTGAATGACCCCTATGGTGCCCGTACATAATCAATTATTAAGAGTCAGGACCTGCCACTGTTGCATCCACATGACCTGTAAGACAGGTTGTGGGGAGAGGGTTGCAGAGGGATTTAGCCAGAATCACCTGGAAAGGCTGCATTGTCCTACTCATGGCTAGCATGTGTGGGGGAGCGTGCAGTTTGTTTTACACTAGACTGCTAGGTCAGACAGGGTCAGTAAGACAGTAGATCATACAGCTTTTAACTGTGTTCAAATCCTACAGAGCTTTGTAGGATAAAAAAGGGTGGACTGGCATCAGCTATACCAGTGCTAATAGCATTGGCTGGCTTTTTTCTGTGTAGTAAGTTATTGTTTGTGCTGTCTAAGAGCAGCTACTACATATAAGCTGGAAGAAAGGTGCACTGTAATACATGAAAGCCCAGACACAGTAATGCTTGGTTTTGCCAAGCGTCTCTACAGCTGCTTTACAGGCACTTGCTTTTGAGTCCATGAGCCTCAATTAGATGACCAACGCCCTGGAGCAGCTGATAGCTGGAATGAGATTTACAGCAACAAGGGTGCTGAGCCGGGGAATACTGAAGGAAATCAGGGAGGCTGGGGCATGTGTGGAGCCTTGCCCTTCCCTAGCACTTAGGTGTTTGCCTGTGGCCTTGAGTTAGGTACCTGCGTACAATGAGGGTTCATGTCCCCTGAGTTATTTCCTAAGAGCAGTCATCCCTTTGGACACAGGCAACTGGCTCGTAAGGCACGTGCTTGACATTGTAACCAACCTGACTATCAGAGCAAAGCACAAAACACAGCAGCTGTAACCACTTTCATTCAAAAGCAAGGCTGGAAGAGGAGACAGCGGCTTCTAGTGTGTCATGGCTGGTGGTTAGCTCCCACACCAAGGAAATGTTAAGAAACAAAGTGGCTTCCTTGAATCCTGGTCCTGCACATCTGCTTCACAGCTCTTGCAAAGCCCGTATGTTAACCACGGTGGAGGAAGAGCCTGGCAGTGATGCAGAGCGTGTGAAAGCCGTCATGCCTCACCATCAGTCAGGTTGTGCAAAGCCCGTGTTCCAGGGCACCCGTAAGTAGGTTGCACTTTGACCAATGGCACATATAAGAAAAATGGAACCCTTAGAACAACTTTTCCTAAATTTCCAGACCTTCAAAGTCTATGTGTCCAGTCAGCCTTGTTTGGGTTAGACACAAATAGCACAGACTCATTTGTAACACTTTTGTGTTCATGTACTGCACACCCATCTGATCAGAAAACCTCGCTCCCATCTCACACTTCCTCTCTGGCCATCTCCTGGTGTTCTAGCTGAATCCCAGCACCAGCTTTGCTAACAGTATGTTTTTGCTGTGGTTGTATGAGGAAGTATCTGTACTAGCAACACCAAATACCTAGCAACCACGAACCAAGCCACAAAACTAAGATATTAAGTAAAATATTTCCCCTCCCCCAAAAAACACCCCTACAACTTGATTCTGCTACAGCAACTTGTAAAAAAACCTCACTTGTCTTTCTTCTTCAGCTGTTCTGAAATATGAGAGTTTTTTCTCATTTTATTCTGAAATTAAAGCTGCATGAGCATCTCATCCAGGTATAAAACAAAGCTACTTGGTTAACATTAATTAGTAGGCCTTCAGTTTAGTTCTCAGTCATCTCTTTCAGGGACAGCAATCAAAACAGTTACAAAGGTATTGCCGAGTAGGATACAAAGAAGAGTTTTGCTTCAGAATTTATTAAATTGAATTAATTGGTAAGAAGTTCTTTTCGGGTCTTTGCACTTCAAGTGAAATAGCTCCGCACGTCTGCAGTGCCGCCTTAGTTCAGATGAGATGTTTTAGTGATGCCTTCAAACAGTTGTCTGGTCTCCTTGCAGAGAAGAGCTGCCAGGCTCCACCAGCGAGCACCTTGCAAACCTTAACTTGAGCAGCTCTGGTCCAAACTGGGGGACCTCATGCCTCATGCAGCAACTCTGGCTTACTCAGAGGCTCGGGGCTACCTGCAGCTCCCCTTCAGCCTCTTTTGCTTTTCCCCATGGGTCTGTAACAAAGCTGAGTTACAACCACAATAGAGGGGGACCTAAAGGAGAACTAGACCACGTCTTGTAATCCACCCCGCAAAGCTTTGTTGTGTTAGCAACGTGGTTCCACTTTTGACTCATCTCTAGAAATGAGCTTCCTTTCTTACTGCCAAAAAGAGGTGACCTGCCAGCCAGTCTGACGCAAGGTAATTTGTCCTGTTTATCTGATGACTTTGATAAAGCGTAGAGATTGCTGCTCTTCCTTCGTAATAAAGTACCAGTTTGTTTATATGCTCTAATCCCGAGTGACTTTTTTTATGGTGAGAGCTTGAACGTGAGAATAATTTGGAGAGAAATCTTGGTTGTAAAACTAAAAAAGCACTTTAAATATGCTCTTGGTGTCTTTTCTTCCAGCTTGCACATTATCCCTAGTTCTGGCCCCTCTCAGCAGTCACGAGATAAGCTTCGAAGAAACAAGGCTGTTGATTGACGGCTCATTAGAAGTTGCAAGAGCAGCAAAAGGGAGCCTGCGGCAGCCGGGGCTCACTGCCTGCCCGGCCGGGAGGCTGCTGGTCAGCACTGGCCTGAGAGGAACAAAGACCGCAGGAGACACTGGAGGAAAACAACATGAAATTTTCATGGTGTGCGAGAAAGGCCAGGTGTAATGGATCAGGGCCAAAGCCTCCCCTGCCCCCACTGCCCCGCCGCATAGATTTACTTTCTATATATAGGCACAGACGGAGAGTATAGGTTGTGCCACACGGCACGTACACGCATGAATTCAGGGAATCCTGGCTTCTCTATGCCCCACTGAATTTATCTGTCGATCCATTTATAAATGAGAGGCTTCAAGTACGTACAGTGTTAATATCCATACATATTAGATGTCACAGCTCCGGTCTTAGATAAGGTCACATACTGAGCCAAACTCACCCCTGCAGCGTAAGCCAGGCAAGGTTTACTAGGAATGCATTTGGCTTAATGTGCCTGCCTGTAGTTATGTTTGTTTTTACAAATCCTGTTTATCCCTCATGTAAGCATATTCCTCATAGTTAGAAGACTTCTACCAAGCACATGCCAATCCACCTTCAACCCACGAACACGGATGTCTGTTTCTTTAGCATCCCTCGGGGGTCTTTCAAACCCCCTGATTCATGCTGGAGGGTGCTTGCTCATCAGACATCAGAACTCTTTCTCACTGTGCAGGGCTGGTGACAGCCCTCCCTCAATCCTGTGAGCGCTAAACAGTAGAGAGGCGTTCATAACAAATTAATGCAAGGAAAATTAGACTTTGCCCTTTGTATACAATGTCATCCGACAATAGCCACAAGTGGGTTTTAATTGACATTTTCAAATTCCAATTTTTCAATTTTTAGTTGAAGTGATTTGGGTTTAATTTTTCCAATGGCTTTTTTTCCCTCTCAAATTCCCTCTTTTCCATGATGTATTTTGTTTTGTTTTCCATTTATTTTGTTTGACATGTGGGTACGTGTGCTTGATGTCAAAGATATTATTTTTATTCCTGTAGGTCACCTAGTCAAACTTCTTCAGTAATTACTCAGAAAAACAGAGTTGTCTGCCTTATCTAGTAGTTATCTAACTTCTGGTTATCTTCTAGTTATCTACTTTTCATGAATAGTTTAACACAAGGGCTTCAAATTTACTTTTGTAAGTTTTCATAGTAGTAGAAATTCACTATGCAAGTGGATCAGCATGGCTGGATTTTGTTTGTTTTGGCATTTTAATACATGAAATACATGCAGAATATTTTGTGGGATACTCCTAGATCTGGGAAACCCTGGAGAAAACACTAGACTTCAAGAGAAAATCACTAAAAGAAGATAGAGGTGGGCTGCAATAGCTGCTGTTAGACTGTTTAAGCTTAGAAACTCACATCCTGGTGGAATTTAGGCAACACTTCTATTTACATAAAGACTTTACAGGTTGAGGGGAAACAGTATTTGTGAAATGGATAAACTGAGACCATAGACATTATTATGGCATGGAATTTATTGGTAAAACCCAAGCCCATGACCTCTGTTCTTCAGTAAGCATAGCTTAATATTAAATCCCCTTAAGCTAGTAGTGTTACATGAGCATAAAACTGGGCTAAATATGCATATAATCTAAAACTCTGTTTCAAATTAAGAAAAGTTTCCTCTCCTATAATACATAATAACCTTTTTCGCTTCTTTAATAGGCTTTCTCTTCAGCTCTCAAAGAGTTAGAAAGGTGATGCTTAAAATTGCCAGGCAAGGTGATTTGGCTAAAAGAACCTACAGATTCATTTTGAGCCATCTTTCACTCCTTTATTCTGCCTTCTGCTCACGCCAGATCTAATTGTACTTTCACTTAACCGTTGAATTTACTACTCTTCAGAAAAACTTCCAAAGTGCTGTCTGCTATAAAACAAGATAAATTAATAAGGATTGGAGCTTGCATACAGAAATCTGCTGATTTCAGTAGAAGTTTGCAGGTGGGCATTGGGAGCTCTGAAAGAATCACCTAACACTCTCTGCTATAGCAGAAAGCCTGTGTGTGCATGTGGAGGCAAACACCCCTTCAAAAATTGCTATCGCAGCACAGCGATACACAAAAAGGCACGAGATGTAACCTTTCTCCTATATTGTAATCCACCCCTTCCCTAAGTGGCTGCAGTGAATTGAAAGGAAATATTGAAGCAAGCTGCTCATTCTTCTGGCGTGGGGCTGTGTGGGCTTCCTTGAGCCCCGCGCCACACAAAGGCGAGCACCGCTCCACAGGGACCCGGCGGTCCCGAGGGGGCCCCGCGCAGGAGCTGCCATATCCCTCCATTGTGATTTCCCTTCGAAAATAGTCTAGTGCTTTACAAAAAGCCCAAAACACAATACTGTGACTCAGCAGTTTGGAGCTACAGCATTGCTTGTGACTGAAAGAAGGGCGATTGCAGTGCCTCCTGCTTCCGAACCTCGCTTCACCATCAGCCCTCGGTAAAGGAGTCTCCTGTCAGGGCTGCCACTGAATGCCCTTGGGCAGATGTATCAGCTAGTGTGAGATGCTGAAATAACAGGCATTGAAGGAAAACTACAGAGAAATAGCAATTGTCAAACCTGCCTCGTGATTTTGGGAGGCCAGCTAGCACCTTGGACTGGATACCAAAAATCATTCGGCAGGCAGATGCAGTAGCTACTTCAGCTTCCTTGTCAACAAAGGAGGTAGGACACTGGCTTGCCTGCCTCTCCCAGTTACTGTACCAACATTATTTGTAAAGTGCTTTGACAACAGAAAGCACCAACTACAGCTACTAACTACAGCTAGTAACACCCCACAGCAGCGCTGAGTGGGCCAGAGTTACCAGTCCCCTCCTTTGGCAGGAGACAGAAAGACAACTGAAAAATGTGACCAGGTGGAGAAAGCGAAGGGACTGGTGGAGCAGCAAAGGAGATGAGAGGAAGAAAAGACAAGAGGGGAGACAGCCTTAGCAAACAGAAGCAGAGATGTGGGAAAGAAAAAGTAGCAGTAAACTGTAACGAAAGAGAAGGAAAGGGGAAAAAGAATATGAAAGTTGATTTCTTACAAAATCATCCTTCTGGTTAGTCCCCCAGGGAAGGAGAACGATGAGCCAGGTCAGGCGTGAGGCTGTGCAGCACCAGGGAAGGCAGGGTGCTTCCCCGGGGGGGGGGGGGGGGGGAACCCACATCCCTGAGTCATAGATGCCTGTCCATCACCTTCCAGCTCCCTGTGCCACAGGCGTTACAGCCACCGGGAGGTGGGACCCCCGCTCTCAGCCGGCTGCCTGGCCCTGTTCACCCTCCCTTCTCCCCTCTTGTCCCCCCTCTCCTCCTGCCATTCCTCTGAAGCCAGTTAGCCTGCTGTCTCACTGAAACCCTCGCAAAAGCTTTAACTGGCCCAAGTTTGTGGGTACCCGATCAGCTTTCAACCTTACCGTTTTGGTTTCCCCACTTACTTTTCCCCCTAAGATTTCCTGTAACCAGAAGTTCTGGGCAAGATTGAAAAACCTGTGGCAATGCTCAGGCGGGACTTCTGCACCAAGGGTGCACGTGGACATTTGAAAAGACAGCCATTTGGGGTTTGGTACTTTCCAATAAAGCAGTTATTTGAAATGAAGTGTGCTATTTATTCAATTGCAGATTGCTTTTCCATGGAATTCTTTGAAGCCATTATGTTCATGTCTCCCTTTAATGATGAGACAACTCTTGCGCTTTGCTAGGTTTTTTGTTCCAGGCTGCTCCCTTTTCAGTGAAAAACACCCCAATTTTTCTTTTCAGAAAACCAGATCATTTAAATAACTGGAAGCAAATAATGAAATTTGGTCCAGCAGTTTCATGTTCTGTTATGAGTTTTCCACATGTGTCAATCTGCTCTGCCTCTGCACGCCCTCAGCACTGGGCAGGGAGGGAGGATGGGAGTTTGAAGGAAGACAACCTCCCTTTAACAGAGTGGACAAAAATACTACTTGCCACCTGCTGGCACCTTTTGAAGGAGCTCAGTATGTTTTCCACCACAGTACTATCCGTACCGTCCACCCATAGACCCTGACACACAAACCAAGCGACTGGATCCCACTGTAGTACTGTGCCTTTGGCAGAGCCGAGATGCAGGCGTCACCTCCTGATTTCCCTGCCCTCTGCAGCTCCTCCTGCCCTGGCAATCCTGTCAGTGGGTGACCCACTGGATTTTCATGAGGGGGTCATAAAAATGAAACAGGGTTTGTAAGAAAGAAACAGCAAACACCTCTCCAGATTTAAGGAGAGACTTTACTGTAGTTTTGTAAGAGGATCTCATCTATCTCTTTAATAAGTAAAGAATTTGGGTGACACAGGACCTTCTTGTCTCCAGTGGAGGACATTTTTTCCCCAGGGAACCTGAAGCTCAGTTATTAAAAATGAAACTCTGTCTCAGCCTTTCAACTCAGTTCTTGGAAACACCAGCTGTTAAAAAGAAGCCAAACCAAGGGACACTTTCCAGATAAAGCTTTCCTCTGATCTTGGTACCAGGACGGCTGCATCCGGCTGCACGGAGGAGAAGAGGTGAGCTATGATGCTTGTTACATATCACACAGAAAATGCTGCTTTGCCTCTGATGTGCTGCCTACCTGGTGTGCTGAGCTGCACATTCACAGTTCAAATCCAAATAAAACCCTCTTCCCAAAACTGCCTGGTGCGACTCCCCAGGATGTGTGGGAAATGCTTTTCACAAGCATTAGAGATACTGCGATGAACTGGTGAATTGTTAGCTGCAAACATTCCTTCAGGAAAATTGTAAGGTGTCCTCTTCTGCCAAATTATTTTCAGATTTGTTTTCCAGGTGATTTGTCAGAAAGTTGTTTGGTTTTTCCTATCCAAACTGTAAAAGTCTATCCATTCTAGTTTTACTGGAACTTGAAGATGATTTGCCACTGGGAGAAGAATAAGGTCCTCAGTTTTACATTAGTCCTCATAAGTATACATTAAAAAAGTACTATATTTACAATGAATACAGTGAAAACAAAAGGACAAGCAAGCAAAAGGAGATTTTTCTACAGAAAGTGGATATTTTTTTTGCCTTCATAGCCATCTTTAACTTTTCTGTTCTATAAGAAAAAATTCTAACACAAGGAGAGTTTATTAATATCGTTAGCTGAAGACAACAAAGATCAAAAAGTACTTTAAGACTATTCTGTGGATGGTGAAACAGAGTACAAAGATTTACATATGAAAATGGAGGGCCTGAATTTACAAACAACAGTGTCCTCAGCCAGAGACTCTGCTCAGAGGTACTCTGAGCTGATTGAATACTGAATATCCTGTAAGCCTGTTATGAAACTGCTAGGAAAACCTGCAATTGGAGCAAAGAAAGTTTTCTATTTTTCTAGTCTACATTTTTAATGTTTACATTTCATTTATATATTTTTAATAAATATGTAACAATGTAAAGCACTCAGCAGCTTCTAGCTGTTCCTTTTGAACTACTAGCAGAATTAGGCAATTCTGGTTTTATTTCCACTTTTACTTTCTAGCTTCAGTTTAAACTTTATTGCACCTAGGACTTAATGCTCCACTGTGCTGAATGCCCTGAGCAGTCTTGTATTGCAATAGAAAACATAAACACTCAGCACTAGGGGTCAAGTTTCTCTGCTTTACCTTCACATTCAGGATAGTTGAGCTCTATTTTTCCATCATTTTCCATCCAAATATGAATGTTTTTGAGGTCAAACCTCAAGAAGTAATGCTGAGCATTTACCAAAATAAATGCAATACCCTCTGCTGGTTACAGCTAAAGGTCCATGTAGCCCAACATGCAGTCTTTGGCAGTTCTTCGCCAAAAGGGACAACATATGAATGTGATGTTCCTCTTCCGTAAGATGGGAACAGTAATACATCTGTATTGTACTGGGACCACATGCAATGCTCTTTGTTAGCACCTGATTCTGAAAGGACTTCTCTATTTTATGTCCTGTGAGTAGCACTGAGAATAATGAAAAATAAGGAAATTAGAATCTGCGTACGTGCCCCAAGACAGGGTTGATTATTGTCATTAGTTTAAAAAGCAGTGGAAAAATTGACTGGGGGACTTTTAAAAATGTAATAAAAATGTATCACTTTGATATTTTGAACTTGTTACTTCAAAAGGATTTTCCACCCAAGCTGATTCACACTAGCAAAGGTTGCCAAGGGAGGTTGTGGAGTCTCCATACCTGGAGATACTCAAAAGCCAACTGGATATGGTCCTGAGCAACCAGCTGTAAGTGGCCCTGCTTGAGGAGGGGGCTTGGACCAGATGACCTCCAGAGGTGCCTTCCAGCCTCAGCTGTTCTGTGGTTCGATAGCAGAGCTCCAGAATCAAATAGTCTCATTCAGGCAGGGAGCTGTGGTGTTCAAGCCCTGAGGTTACGCAGTAGCCAGCTGCGAGATCTAACAGCACCACAACTCTTCATGTAGTGGTACAGAGGAAAGTCCTAATTCTGTCCAGCACCGAGTATATCTGGTGAGTCCTGAGTATCTTCAGTGCCCGGTACCAATCACACTCAGAACAGTTCTTGGTATTTTATAGCCAGATCTTACCCCTCTGAAGTCAGTCTTCCTTTGCCTTTGGTAAGGAGTGGATCAGGCCTTTACAGAATGAGGTTGCAACTCTGTAAACAGTATATATAGGTTTTACTTTACTATCTAGCACAGTCCCTTTATGAAATCCCAGTAGCGGAGTCAAACATCTGAAAGAGTTTATGCTGCAGAAGTTGGTCCAGAATACAAGAGGGAAAGATGACAAAAGAGGAGCAAACTCATATGAACGAGATGAGAAAAAGCAAAGGGGGGAGGACAGAGGTACAGAATTAGGAGAAAAAGACAGGCAACGGGAGAAACCCAGAGATGTGAACAAATCCTTTTTTGGGTCTCTTTTTTTTCAATAAGAGGGAAGAGGAATCTTCATGGGAATTTTCCCCTAAAACATTAGCATGCTATAGAAATTCTGTTCTTTGCAAAGTCTCTGTAGAATTGGACAATTCCTTAGAGAAAATGAAACTATATAGCAAGTCTTTGAGAGGGGAGGAGAAAGAAAGAAAGAAAGAAAGGAAGAAAAGGCCGGGAGGAAAAATTTAGGATGACCCCAGCATACAAGAGCATGGCCAGTGATATACAGAAATGTGCACACCTCCTCAAGCCCTGTTGTCAGTGTTTCCCTCAGCCCATTGCCTGCAAGGCCATGAGTGAATTTGCAGGGCCAACAGTAGAGATGGTGAATGGAAAATGCAACTCCTGTCTTCAGCATTTGCAGTAGGAGTCAAGCGCAGCACCCTGAGAGAAGATTTAACATTTTCCCAAGGCAGTGCCATTATCTGGGGAGGAAAAGTGTTTCAGTTTTGGTATCAGGAAAGTGAAAAGGAGCAACCCTAGTGAGCTGCCTTAAAATTTCCTCCCTTCAGAAAAAAACCCAACAGCAACATCCTCTCACTATTACAGTCAGCAAGCAATCCTGCTCCCAAATACCCTTTTTAAAATGTGCAACACTTTCTCCTACCAGCACTGGGTGCTGAACCAGTGAATCCTTCCACCAGGACGGAGGCCAGTAGCCTCCAAGAGGTTGGCTTGTGAGAGGAATGCACAAGGACAGTCAAAATCTGAAATTCAAGCTGAGCTTTTTCTGCCTCACACAACAGTAAAATGTGGCAGAACACAGTAAGTCTGTTGATCTGTGTCAGGGCAGAAGACAGTGTTTTCCACTCCTCGGCACTCAGATTGAGCCCTCTGAAAAATTATCCCATTGACTAAATGTTCTTAAGATAACAAAATAAATAGAAACAACCCCGAGCGCTTTTCTTGTTCATCCTTTGCTTTATGATCCATGAGGCTACTCTTAATTTCCCTATTCCAACCATGAGAGCTAGAAAAATAGAAAAATAGAAATGAAAACTGAGCTCATGAGACAAGACTACCCCCACCAAAATCAAGTTGGCCCTGTGTGGGTTTCAGAGCCCACCCAGGCAGCTTGCAAGACCCGTGCCTAAGATCACAATGTACTCTGCAATTACAGCACAATGCTGACAATAGTGTTTTGTCAGTAAAATAAGAAGAAATATTTCTGAAGACACATAGGGGATATGTAGGGGGGGCTCACTAAATAAAAGAAGCGATTTTGTTCCCTAGTCATTTGAGCAGTAGAGCAGGCTGACAGAAGGGTTATAGGATGGCACGGTACTTCCCTCCACAGATGTCATAGGGACACTACTGCACGTGATTTAAGATTAATCTCTTGAATCAAAATGCCACCATGTACACTAATGAGCAAAAACTCTCTGGCAGAGTATCCGTCCCTGGGGCTCCTGCTCTCAGGTAAGAAGCTTGTCTCCATGCTACTGTAGAAACTCTCTCGGCAGAGCACGGTGAGGTTGGTGGTATAACTTGCCCCCGGTTCACAATTTTCCATTTCAGACTCACTGTCTCTGTCTTGGTTTCGGTCTATTTACTCGGAGCCATTTCTTAACAATGTCTAATTTCCTCAAGGAATCCCTCTGAGTCCCCTCTCTTAGAAATGCTGCCATATCTTTTTTTTAATCACTGAAAGGCACAAATATCCTTCCTGAGCTCTCTTACCATCCAGCCTGATTATACACATAGATTTCAGTTTCCATACATTTTCTACACAGTAGGAGTTCCCAAAACGCAGCCTCTGGGGATATAAAGTGTGGCCCCAACTGCAGCTCAATGAGATGAAAACAAAGCCGATCAGGTACTGTTTTTACTGTTAATGAGCCTAACCAGCAGGCAGTTATTACTCAGTCTGGAAGACGTAAGTGGTTGGAATCATAGCACATTCATTTTTTATTTATAGCGATGCACGTTCAAATTAGAAGTAGCCCTCCAGCAGCTGGCATTTTGCCAGGGCCTGACCATCAATGTGATAAAATGTGAACATCTTGAAGATACAAAATTCCTTTTGTTGCCTTTTTTTCTTTTTTAAAATGGCATTCTTCTTCCCTCCTACTCTCAACTCCCTTGACTATCAAAAGCAGACAACGAGGTTTAATTAATTGAGGATCCTGGCCCTTACTGAAAACGAAAAAAATGAGTCCTTTCTCTTTCTCACTTGGTGGTGAGGTACAAGTCAAACATGAGCCGATCTCTTCATAATAAAGCAAAGGCTCAACCCTTCTGGCAAATAAAAGGGTAGAAATTAAGCCTTGGACAAGAACCATAAAGAAATGGCTTCTTGGAGAGGATGCACATTATTAGCCTGTTAATCTATTAATGGCAACTGTAAATACCTCACCCCACATCACAGCGACTAAGGCATTTAACTGGAGAGGCTTGCAGGGCCTGGCCAGAAGAACGCGACATGAGGAACCCACAGTACCTCACCGCACCTTGCTAGCAGTGGTTCCCAATCCAGACCCTCCCCTGGGTTTAAGTTACAAACCTCTATAACGGTGTGGCAGACCTGACAGCAATTAACATTACTCAGCTGCCAGCTGGGTTTTAAAACCTCCCTTCCAAGAGACCTGGCTGCGTAGGTTTTACAAGCAGCCTGCCAGGGTGCTGCTCTGCGCTGAGGGGCTGGGTGAGATTTTGTGATGGATTTCAGGGGACGCTGATAAAACAACAGCAGCGTGAGGGCAAGCGGCACCAGCTGCTGTTTGGGGTGCGAGGCTCGTGTCTCTGTTTTAATCTTCACGGTGCAGGGGCTTCAGGGAAGGCACCACCGGGAATCTGTGCCTGTTCTGAGCCCCTCGGGCCTGTGTGCTCCTGGCATGCAAGGAGGCAGGCGCACGGCATGCTGCAGCGTGCTGCCGGACCCTCGCACCCTGATAGTCAGGTTGGACAAGCCAAAGGGAACTTTTTAAGTCACTTAAAGCCAAGAAATAAGAGTTTTATTGGAAAATAACTCGCTGGAGTCAGTCAGTTCTAGCCCCAGCGCAGCCTCGCCGCCGGCTCGGCTCTCGGCGGGGCGGTGGCTGCGGCCCTGGGGCCAGCCGGAGCGCGGTCCCGGGCCCAGCAGCTGGCCCCGCCGGGGTCTGACAGGTAGAGGCCCCCGCCTGCCCCCGCCCGGGAGACGGGCCGCAGCAACCGATCTTCCCGCAAAGACCGGGGACGGAACGGCAGTTTCTAAGCGAAGGCGGCTGCCCTGGCTGCGCGGCCGGCCCGGGCCCTCCCCTCCGCCTCCCTCCTCAGGCGGCAGCGATGTGCGAGGAGACGAGTCCCCGGTGCCCCGCAGCGCGCGGCCAGCGCCTGCCAGTGGGGAGCCGGTGGGTGACACACGGCCTCGCCCCGAGGGGCCGGGCTGCCCGCGGCCACGAGCCCGCCCCGCGCCGCTCCACGGGTCGGGCCGGGCTCACCCCCCGCGCAGCGGCGGCGGCAGCGGCGGCTGCCGCCGTTGCCCCTCGCGGCGCGCCCCGCCCCTCTCTGCCCATTGGCCGGCGGGCGGGGGCGGGGCGCGGCGGGGGCGGGGCCGCGGTCAGCTGTTCGCGGTCCGCCCGGCGGCGGCGGCGGCAGTTTGGCGGCAGTTTGGCGGCGGGGAGGCGCGGTGGTGGCGGCGGCGGCTCCCGGGACACCCCGGCCCCGCGGGACGCCCGTCCCGCTTCTCGGTGAGTGCCCGGGAAGCCCTTTCGCCACCGTGGGCCGGCCCCTCCTGGGCCGGGTCTGCCGTCAGCGCGGCGCCGGGGCCGGGCGCGATCGTGACAGGGAAGGGGGTTCGCACTGGGGCAGCCCCGGCCCGGCTGGGCGGTGCGAGGCGGCTCCCGCCCGGGGTCCCGCGGCGTCGGGGGGAAGCGGGCGGTCTGGGAGCGAGCTCCGGGCACCAGGAAGGCAGTGGCTCGCTGGTGCGGGCAGTGGCCAGTTACCGGCGGCCAGCGCTGCTCCTTGCCGGGCCGCCCCGGCAGGCTCGGCTCTCTTGTCCCCCGGCGCTGCCCGACGTAGCCGCGTTTAAACCCCTCGGCCGGGGGGTAAATCTGCGGGGCTGGAGCCCGGAGAGGGAAGAGTTAAAAGCAGCTGGCGGCGCCGGAGCGGGGCCGGCCAGCTTTGTTTTGGGAAGCTGGCACGCACGTGTGCGCTGAGCCCTCCCTCCGGCTCCCGGCCCTCCGCCTGTCAGAGCGGCCGGTGCCGCGGGGGCTGCTGGCCGCCCGTGGGGCCGTGGGTCGCGCACGGTGCTGAGGAGCCTGGCAGAGCCCCCCGGGCCGCCCCCGGCTCCGGCAGTCCCCGGCTTCCAGCGTGAGCTCCCCGTTCAGGTGGTGGGAGGAACTTCAGCGAGTGGCAGGGTGGGTTCTGCGGGGCGCTGCCCCGGCATTCTCTCTCCAGCACTTCCCAAGAGCTGTGCGGAACAGTCGGCCCCCGTTGCAGGAGGTCGAGTAAAACCTCTTGCTGTCTGAACCCTCCTTTGTTCAGGGCTTGGTGTGCCGGCCAGCCTGCGCCTTTGCCGCACTTTCTGGCGCGGAATGCCCGTGTCCCAGCGGGGCTCTGACAGATGAGGTCTGGCAAATCTTGCTGCAAAGGCAAAATACGCTCTCGTCCTGCACTGCTGTCAGGTGACCGCGATCCAGCGACAGAGCTGGCAGGACACCGTCCACGCCTGTGTCTCGGGGCCTGTAACTCCGTTGGGTGTGCTGCTTTAAGCTGTGGATGAGAATGTTACGGGTGCTGTGCCAAGAGAGTGGCACTGCTGTCATCCAGCAGAGCTGGACCAGCCATGGGGCTGGTACCTGTTCTGCTCTGCAAACTCTTCTTTGGGAGTTGTGGCTGAGCTGAGGGAACTGCTGAGATGCAACAACTTCAATAACGGTAGCGGCCCCAAGTTAGAGCTCTGCGCACTTAGTTCCTGCACTGCTCGGTCCCTTTGTCTCCTCTAGCATGCTGGTGGTGTGAGCACTGCTCACCTGGGGGGAGATGGGAGCACCAAGGGGAGCGCTGAACACATCCTCATAAAAGTATTATTAATGTCTCCTTCAGGCCTGAAATTCCTCTTGCTAGTCTTCCGTTCTGTTAAATGCTTCGCAAACCAGAGCAAAGGAAAGAGACATGAAGAGTTGAATTTCACTGCCTTGTTTGGAACTGGGTGGAAATCCTGGAGATGGATCTCTTAGGAGTCTGTCTTCCAATTGGGTTAGATGCACAGGTAACAGTAAAGGGACTTGTGGCATTTTTGGTAAATCTGATTGCTATATGTTTGCAAACAGCTCTGAAATAGTGATTTAGGGTTTGATGGGGTTTTTTTCCTTCCACCATATTTGTCCAGCTTCGTGCTGCAACAGAGCTCAGGAGAGTTTATGATGGCAACTACAGAAGTCCTGCTTTCAACAATGACACCAGCAATCTTTTTTCTTTAGTAATAGAATGAACTAATGTACTGACAGTGCATGTTAGGCTTGACATGGTAAGAGGGGTAATGAAGTGACTCTCTTGCCAAGTTTGGGACATGTCTTTAAGTTGAGCTGAGGGAAGAAATGATAAGTTGAAAGGAAAGTTGGCCCTTGCAGGGAAGAAGTTATGGAGAGCTTCACAGAAATAGCTTTGCCAGCTCTTTGAGTTTTGCAGCCACTGGGGTTTCTTAAAGGTCTGCCCTTGCAGCCTTGTGATTACAAGAGCTTTTCTTCATCAATAAGTAATAGATGGGGGAAAAGCAAATGGGGCATACCATGAAGTTCAAAGCAGGCCAAAGCAAAGCAGACCCCAAAGAAGCTGAATGGCCATGGGGCAATTTGAAGGACTGAGGTTGCTTTTTAAGACAATGCCTTTTCAGTTTCTACCTGATGAGGTTGAGGGTTGACTCCCTCCTTGTGACCAGTTGTGGAATTGGAGCTGTGGGTGGACTCTTAGACGTGTGAACTTTGTGTCTCTCTGGCCCAGCAGTCGAGGACTTTCCACAAAGCCCTGACCTTCACCACAAAGGCATTCACCTCTCCTACCCATGCAGATGTGCAGTGTTGGAAGGGAGGGAGGTGGGAAGGTGTGGAAAAAATTGCTGTGTTTTACTGTTGGAGCAGAAAGCATTCTCTGTTGGACAATGTTCTTGTGTCTTAGCTGTTTTCTCAAATGTCTCTTTATTGCAGGAGCAATGGATCGCCCCAGCTACCTGGAAGAGGACTATTCTAGCCTGGATGGGCTGGACGATGACGTGTTTCACTCTGATGACTTTGGACTTGCAGGTCAGCCTGGTGAGATGACTGCAACTGGCATTTTCACACAGAACCAGTCCTACAGCTGCCTTCTGGGGAGGTTTCAACTATTCCCCCTCACACACTGCTGTGGTCCCGGTATCAGGCATCCTGAGCAGCAGGACAAGGCAACTCAAACACTCAGCCCGTCCTCTTCCAGTCAGGATGTTATGTTGCCTTGTGGAGTCACTGAAGAGCCCCGGAGACTCTTCTATGGTAAGAGCACTCCAGTGTCACCAGCTTTGCAGCAAGGAAACTGTCCCTTTAGCACTTGCCCAATCAAGCAAGATTTCTTTCGTTAGGGCATTTTATTAAAGGACTAATATTATTTTGCTTTGGTCCTACTCCCTCAGAAAAGATAACGTGTATTTTCTTACCCCTGCTTGTCCACTGTGGGAACCAGGCACTTGCTTATTGCTTCTGCTGTTTTTGATATTCCCACTCTTTCTCTTTTTGGCTTTATTCTGTCACATGTTATTTTACTGCTAGATGTTTAAGTTCTCACCATACCTCGTATCCTACAATTTGCTGACATTTTTTAACTTCTAGTGGTCTCATCCACACGGGAAGACTCTTAGAATTTTTCAGTGGAGAGAGGGAAATGCAAAAATCTACACTTAGTGGGACAGCTTTTAGGCTCTTTACTGGGGTTAAAGTTGTTGAATAAGTAGCATATCCATCCAGTATGTTACGAGTAACTGGTGGGACACAACTCAGCTTTGTGTATCTGATTCAGCTTTAATTCTAATCAGTCCCACTCAATGCCAGAGAACTGAGAAAAGTCTGACGGAAAAGATACAGCAACCTTTAATGGGAGACAACTTGTGGCAGAGATCTTGTAAAACTGCAAACCTGTCATTAAAAAAAAAAATCAGCACTTGGCTGAACTATAAACAAGCAAAAGGAACCAAGTGTGTATGATCCTACCAGTCATTTGATTATGGGAAGCAGCACAATGCTCTGCTTTATTGATATAAATCTACTTAAAAGTGAGCAAATGTCTTACTGCATGCTTATGGTGCACAGTCATCGTTTGGCGTTCAGGAGCTTTAACACGAGTCAAAAATTCAGGATTATGTGCAGCTCTTGCCTCTGTAAAGTGTACTGAGTAGTAGAGCTATGCTTTGCGCTGGAAGAATGACTCTTCTGATCTGTTTTGTAGGGAATGCTGGTTACCGTTTACACGTCCCTCCAGTTGGCTTTGCATTGGATCCGCATCTCCAAGAGGAGCCTCAGGAAGGTCAGCGGGAAGCGCGTGCTGAGGTGCAGATTGCACGGAAGTTGCAGTGCATTGCTGACCAGTTCCACCGGCTCCACATACAGAGGGTAGGGTGTCTCTGGAGGGAAAGGTGGGGGTTTAACTATCCAAGAGTGGTGCTCAAGAAGACTGTCTCCGGGCATCAGCTAAGCGGGCTGTTGTCTAAGGCAGTAGACTGCCAGCAGCGATAAAATGGTAGGAGTATCATGATGGATTTTGCTTAGGCTAGACTGCTGGCTTTTCCTAAAGGTTAGCAGGTGGAGGGAGAAAATGTGTGGGATTGCATTTACTGCCTGGGAAGGTAGATGTTCTGCGTTAGCTGCTGCTATGCCAGCTCTTCCAGCTCATCAGCATCGGGGTCACTGAGGCTTTCCCCAGCGCTCTCCCCCTTGCTTTTTATTGCCTTTTACTACTCTTCTCCAGTCTCCTCACTGCCAGTGGCTTCTCTTCAGTGGCCCAAGTGACCATGTCTGGCTTATATCAGCTCCTCATCTCAGAAATGACAATAAGCCTGGAGTCTGTTCTGACGCTCCTTGTTGTCTAGGAGTAGTTCTCTAAAATGTTGTTGAGTATATTTAGATCATGCTAGACTTGCTAACAACTCTTGTGTCAGACAGTCCTATCAGACTTGTGACTAACTTCCTCACAACAAAAGACAGCTGTAAGATGTCATCAGGTCTGAAAACCACACTACAGAATCTTGATTTTGTTTTCTTAAATACAAAAAAAAAAAGAAGAAACTCCGCTCTTCAAAGAAACAAAATAAACCCAGCACCCCTAAACTCCCTGATTCTTTTCTTCTTTGCCCTCCTTCCCCCTTAAGTACAGATGAAATGGAAATCCCAGCCCGTGCAGAGTCTGGCAGAGGTTTGGCAGTAGGCAGCACTTCCCCACTTCTGTGCAAGCCCAACAGGGAGAGTGTGTATCCGCTTGCATGTGAAGAAGCTGACACTTGCTGACTTCAGAGAGGGGCAAAAAGCTTGTCTCACTCCAAATGAGTCGGTGGTCTGTTGACTGTGGAATCTGTTGCAGTTCTTGGAGTTAGGTGAGGATCTCCGCCCTGGTCATAGAGAGTGGCTTGTGGCTGGGCCAAGGTTTGGTTCTCTCTGTGTCATCAGAGAGATGAGGGAGTGCTGGGACTCTTCATCTCCAAATAGCAGGAGCACTGAAGCAGCTGTAACAGGAGGATTAGCCCGTAGCAATGTAGATGGGGATATGAATGTCATGTAGCAAACTGCAGGAATAACGAGCTACCGCCAGATTTTCAGCCTGTGTCGTGTGTGGCTGAGTGGGGTTTTCCCCAGTGCTGTAACCTTTTGCCAGCGGTAGCTGAAGACCCTGCTCCCCCCAGCCCGGCTCTGGCAGGGGCGAGGGGGGGGGAGGCGTCAGCCATCCGGCTGGAGGAGCCCTGGAGTGAAGCGGTGGAACTGGTTGTAACCCGACCCCTTGCGTCCCCGGGGAGCGCACCTATCTGGTGTCTGCGCCTTGGAAACGCATCCAGGAATGCCCACCCAAACCGGCTCCGGGCCGCGGCTGCCCGGGGTCGGGCGCTTTGCGGCCGCGGGGCGCGGGGGCTCCCACCGCCCGCAGCCAGGGCCGCCGGCCCGGCCCCGCCGCCTGTCAGCCAAGCCTGTGGACAACGTAGTAAACAAAAGCGCCCGCCCGCACCGCCCGCCAGCGGAGGAGGAGCTCTGCTGTCTTTGTTTGAACTGGAAGAGCAACAAGTTGTAAAGGGGCGGGGGGTGGGGGGGGGCAGCCGTCCAGCCCTTTAAATTTGAAAACAAAACAGAAAAAAAAAACCAAACCCAAAACAAAACAACCCGAAAACTTCACCCGAGGACAGAGTAGTTCAGCCAGTGGTTCTCCACAGCCTGACCCTGGGATAGGCCTTGGCATTTGGATCTGCTCAGGGATTCTTGCTTGTTTGTCAGGAAAACTGAGTACTGAGCCACACGTTGGTTGTCCAAGGCACTGTTCCCTGTGGAGCGTTTTGTTGTCATGCCCGATCCCTTCACTCCCAGCCCTGCATGGAGGATTTCCTTTGGCTTTTGGCACAGATCTTCTGTGCAGAAGCCCCTCTGTCCTGTGTGCGGTGACTCTTCCCAGCCTGTTGCTGAACAAGCAATCAATCTGCCGCTGGAGATATGTCAACTGGTTCACGATGTGTCGTGGTTTGGAAGGGGCAGTCTCTGAGACATGGAAAACTGGGCTGTCGTTTATCTTGCTGTGAAACTAATCCCTGATTTGGATGCCCCATTACAGCTTCTCTCAAACATTTGGTCAAAACACAAAAGAGTGGTGTCTTGAATCAGATTTAGAATACCACAAAGTTAGTCACACCGGTGTAGTCTTGTGAAGTCTTGAGAGACAGCAAACCTGGTTTTCAACAAGCTGTGCCTCTTTTCAGAGCCTAAAAAACATCTTATCTGTGAACCTGTGAAAAGAAAACATATGTGTCTTTTCAGTGGGAGTTAGGAAAGGCTTTCAGCATTGTACTAGTACATCCAGCTAGCTCCAGAGTTGCTCTCTCATGGCTCTTGAGTTCTGCAAAACTCTCCAGCAGGTCAGGTATGGCTCCCATTGTGCTACCGCAGCAGCGAGGCTGTGTTGACACAAAGGCCACTGGTTAATGTACATCCCTGGCTGAGAGAGGAACCAAACAGGCAGTAGCTGCTGAGGTTGACGTCACTGAGTTGTCATTGGACTGGGCTGCGTGCATGGTCTAACCCCATCCCATACTAGGAACACTGGAGAGTCCCTGTTATCTCTTCCCTGGGTTCCTGGAACGATACGGTATTTATTCTGTGGTTCTTGGCTATACAAAAGACTTTTGGGTATGCATCTCGTAAGAATAAGAAAGTTGGCCGCACCTATGCTTGCTTTTGGCATGTACATAATTTTCAGGGTTTCATTTCCTATTAATATATTAAACAGAATACAGTAGTTTAAAACCTGGCTTTTTTGTGCTTAGAACAGTGCTAGAGCAATAATGCAACATTCCCTAGCACTCTGCAGCTTTCATCTCCTTAAGGTGCTGAATTTATTATGGGAAGGACTTGAGCAACACTCTGTGTTCCAAAGTAGCCAAGCCTACTGCAGGTCGATCCACTTTGCAAAGGACTCTGCAGAATGCCATTCGAGACCCATCTGTGTTTTCTTGAGCTCATTAGTAACTCTTACCTGTCTGTGGCTGTGTAGCTTTCAGCAATGTTCCCTCTCATGCTTTTCTCACCCTGCCCCAGGAAAACAAAGGTAGACCCCTTGAAGCATGGCTTCATGCTTTCTGCAGGAGAACCCAGTGCCTGCCACCTCCTTGATGTGGAGCAAGTGTGCCTTTGCCATGGGGTCTGCAAACTGCTTGCTGTAGCCGAGCTGTGGCTGAGCTTAAAGAATGCACTCTGAGGTTATGGAGGACAGAGCTGAGCTTAGGGGATCTGCTCGTCGGTCGGCTGGGATGTGCAGCCTGTGCCCCACATGTCTGGGCTGTGGCAACAAGTGCTTGGACTTTGCTTCAGGTCCCAAGTGCACTGGAGTTTCCCCACCCAGAGAAGGAGCTTCAACCTGTGCTGAACTGACAATGTATTTCATGACATGACACACTGCTAGATGGGATGTGAGTAGTGAGTAGACAACTAGGGATGGTGGCAGCAGTGGTGTAAAGCTGCCCCATAGGAGCACGAGGTTATACAAGAGTGGGGTGGATGACACACTGGATCAGTATCACACCCCTTTGGTTTGACTTGATCCGTCGAGACACTTGGAACGCTATGTTTTTTTCCAAATAAAATAACTCTTTCTAAGCAGGCTGCAGCTTTGAGGGGACTGCTTTTATCACATCTCTTCTTCATGGTGATAAGATCACTTCACAGGGGAGAAAATTGTCTCTTTAAGAGCCAAGGAGTGGTAGCCTTGAACAGTTCTGGGCTTGGGTCCAAGCAGAGCCACTGACTTGCTGTATGACCTCAGACAAGTCTCTTGACCTCCTTGTGCTTCAGTCAACCCATCTGGAAAGCTCAGTTTGAAAAAAGCTGAGCCTCAATGAGAACCAGATGCTGAATCAGAGCTGAGCTTTCTTGAGTAAATAAGTGCATTACAAACAACAACAAAGCCCCTTTCCAACACATCAGGGATCCTGCAGTTGATTTAGATATGCTGACCATGCTCAAAAAGCCTCCATGGATCTAGCTATAGAAAACTGTTGCTCTAAATTCCCCAGTTGGTTCAGCAAGTAACTGTCGCCATCACTACAGTGGGCTCGAGCAGCCTGTGGAGCCTGAGTGCCTGCATCCACACCGGCTGTGGACGGATGGCTGGGCATGTACCTGTTTGCCTCACGTTAATGACACTGAAAATGTTCAGGAGGAAATGTTGTTTTCCTTTGAAAGTGAAGCTTGTTACATTTTGCATATTTTTTCCCCTCTGTCTCTCATGAGAGTTATTGAGGCCTCCTCTGAGACACTTCTGCTTATGCAACAGGGAGCCCGTGTCTCTTGTCAGAAGCTTATCGGCATGAGAGAGTGGGCGCACGCAGCGCTACCTGTGTATCATTTAGTCCAGGCTCCATCAGGCTTTTCTCCATTGTTTATTGAGGACACTCAGGGGATATTTTAACAGTGGCTTTTTCAAACTGGAATTGTTTGCTGGAAACTGTCCTTTATGATGGCTTTACATTTTAGGAAAAACGTTCAGAAAAGCTTCCTAATAATGTAATGGAGAGACCCTCAAACAGTCCTGCAGCTGAGCCCATACAACCGGCAGCTCCGTACTTTATTTGTACCTGCAGTCTCTTTGAGACTTGGGATAAGTGCTTTCGTTTTTTTCCCCAAGTAAGTCAGTACATTTCAGGATCTTCTTTGCTGGCTAGTGCTTGCTGGTCTCTGCTTCTGCTGCGCAAAGCAGTGGGGCTTCTCTTCAGCTCTGCTGTTTGCGGGTTGCCCATCAGTGCAGAACTTGAATTTCCAGCTGAGGGTGCAGGAGCAGGATGAGGGAGAGTACCAGACACAGAACTCCTGGTGTGAGCCCAGTTTAGAAGAGAGGGGGTAGGGTGGGCATGAGGTTGAGAAGATTGAGATGGAAGGCAAAGTTCTTGCAGGGCTATGGAATTGGAATCCTAGGCTTGAGGAATGGAGGGTGCCATTGGGGCAAGAGGAATTCTCACGGTCAGTGGAGTCAGAAACTTGATTTGAGAAAGTGGAGACAGATTCTTTTGCTTACTGTTAGATTTTTTGTTGGTTTTTTTTTTGGTTTGTGTTTGTTGGTTGTTTTTTTTTGCATTTTGACAAATGACATTGAAGGAAGAGGTGTGCTTGGAAGTGCACCTTCCCCTATGCATACAAATGACACAGCAACCTGTTGCCCCTTGCCTCACACCTGTTCTGAAATCCTGCTGCCTGTGGAACTGTTTACTTGACATTTAGGTTAACAGAAACTTGCAGGACCCTTTCACATCTGATCTGAAATTATATTCTTTGTTATGTTAAGAAAAGAAACTGAGAACAAGAACGTAGTTATGCCACTGTATAAATCCATGTTTCTCCCATATCTTGAATGTTACATACAGTTCTGGTTTCCTTCTTCCAAAATGATGCAGCAGAACTGGAAAAGGTTCAGAGAAAGGCGAGAATGATGATGAAACTTCCATATGAAAAATGGAAAAATGCGCTAGGGCCGCTAAGCCTAGAAAAGACACAAAGGAAGGGGGGTAGCGATATTAAACAGAAATCAAAAGTGACATGAAGGGGATGGATAGACTAATTTCTCCCAGTACAAGAACTAGGCAAAATTAAGTCAAGCTAGTAGGAGCCAGGTCAAAGTAAGTGAGGTAGTTTGCCATGCAATAGGTAGCTCTGTGGAACTTCTTGTCAAGGCATGTTCTGCATCCCAGTGCATTATCTGGGTTCAAGGGGAATCAGGACAAGTTTATAGCCACTGAAGGAGATGTTAAATAAACAGAAACCAGATCTGACCCGGAAAGTCCGAAGCTCAAACTGGTTACATGCTGAAAGAGTATTAGGGGGAGCTATTGCATGTACTCACCCTCCGCTTTTCCTCGGGCAGCCATGTAAGGCTGCTGTTGGAGGCTGGGCTACGCAAACTCTTGATCCAACAGTCACATACAAACATTGCATATTGGTTTAATAAAACCCACAAAATTTCTATACCAGCCTAATCTGTGCTTCTTCTCTACGCTTTCAGCTGACAAAAGATTTAAATATATCATGGTTTTGTTACTGCCTAAAATAGGGGATAACTTTAAAAAGCAAAACTTCCTGCCTAGCTCTGGTAGAGGAAGTGGGCGGAGGATAAGGGAGCTGGGTGGCAGAAGAGCCGTGCAAGCTCTGTGTGGTAGCATGCCGTGAGTCCTTCACCCTGCCACCCTGCCGGACATGGGGCTGCAGTGGCTTAAGGCAGTGGGGCCACAACCTCAAAACACCAAGGTTGCCCACATTAGAGAGCACGAAGTAAGTCTTTGGGACAGTGCAAGAGAATTGTTTTGCAGTATTTCTAACGTCACCTGTTATGTTGCTGTGTGATGTAAACAGTGTTCAGTGCTGCTGCTTCTCCTGTATGACCCCAGCAGTCTCTGCAGGCTCTCCTGCGTTTCCGTGGCTCCCACAGCACCATGCCAGCCACTGTGGCAGTGCTAACGTGCTTTCTGTTTGTAGCAGTGTGACAGCTGAGAAATTACTTTTCAATTAAGAAGTAATTGTGGTGATATCCCACTTCTTTTTTAGTGTGGGAGACTCGGAAATGCAGGTTATAACTTGTCTGAGATCACGCAGGGATCGCTGATTGGAACCCAGTCGTTCTGCCTCCAGTCCTCTGCTTGGGCTGGTTGATCTTATTAAGATACTGCCATCTCTGAGGGGGATGATGATATGTTTGGACCGATTATTTATGGTGAGGAGTGTGCATGTTTCTCTTTTACTGAATTAAATTTTATGGTGGAAAGGCAGGAAAGCAAGCGCCCAACTGCAGCCCTCCTTTGTTTCAGGCCGTTGGGGAGGAATGTCCCGCTAGCCTTTTATAGCCTCTGTTTGGGGTGGGTTTGTTTTTTTGTTTCTCCTGGGTCGTTGCCCTTGCCAATGGCAAAGGAATCAGAGTAGTGTACCACAGCACAAAGAACAGTGGTCTAAAAATAAAAGCAGTGAGGCAACTTCTTTTAACCCCAGTTAGGTTTTTCCCGGTGTAAGGCCTGAGGAGGCGGCGGGGGCTGCGGGCTCTCTCTGAGGAGAGCCCCGGGCGGGTGAGGAGGCGCGGGTTGTGCGTGAGAGCGGCTCTGCCGAGCAGCGTTCGCGCCCCGCCGCGGTGTTTATATCGCGCTCTAAATTTAGCCTCTGAGTCACCACAACTGCTGACGAGGCCGCTCTGCCCGCAGGCCCCGCCGCTGCACCTGCCCGCCGGCCCCCCCCGCCCCGCGGGCCGGAGCCCTGCGCCGCCCCCTCACCCCTCCGCCGGGATGCTGGCTTGTGGAAAAGCTTTAAAGTGTTATTTTAACCAAACCCCGAGGTGGGCTGTAATCACTAGGGGGTGTCTCCCGCGCGGTGAGCAGCTGAGGGAGCACCTCCCTTCTGGGGTGAGGGAGCCCGCGTAGAGGGCGGGTTCGCCCGAGCTGGTCGGAGGTGAGCCGTGAGGCAGCTCTGCCAGCTCAGGCTCGGGGGCTGAGGGAATAAACCTGCCTGTCCTCGCTGCCAGCACCTGGGGCTCGTGTGTGTCTTCTGCATGGGGAGGGCGAGATCTGGGCATTTCTTCCTGCACCCTCATCCTCCCGCCCCAGCATGGTGGCAAATCCTGCCCCCGGCCCTGTGCCGCAGGTAGAGAGTGGTATCAGGTGTGGCTCTATGGAAATACAAGACCCTGATTTACTCTTATTTATGGAAAACAAGCCGGTGTGCCCCCCAGGGGTGCAGGAGGGGAAGGCTGGGGGCCTGGGAACGCAGTGGCCGGTGGTTGCCCTTCCCAGGTTGCCGTCAGCTGGCTGTTGCCATGGCGTCTGTCTGCTTCCCCTTCCTGCCTGCTCCGGGAGGAAGGCGGAGTGGCTGCGTGTTTGTTTTTGACTACGAGAAAGTTGAGAAGGGGCTCACCTGTGCAGCTGTGCCCCCAGCAGGTTTGGGGCAAGGGACACTTGCTGTTTGCTGTTCGGCCCAGCGCCTTGGCAGGGGTCAGTGCCACCGCCCCCTCTGCATGGGCTGGCAGCCTGTAAATGGGATGTGGGGGTCCCCTGTACCCCTCCTGCTGCCCCCACTCCGTTATATCCTCTCCATAAACACACGTGTCGCTTATCTTGTTTCGCACAAAGCCTGATGGAGGCTTTGCGAAAGGAAGCAGTAGTTGGGATGACACCTCCCTCTGCCGCAAGTTTAGTCCCACAGAAGAGAGCCATGGGGTTTGCAAGCCAGAAGGATGCAGATCCCCGAGGAAGATCCTCATCCTCCTCTCTGTGTCACCACGGTGCCGCTAAGCACCTCTTTCGTTTTTTCTTTATTACTGTCTCCTTTTTTTCCCCTGCTGCTTTTACACATGCATTATTCTTTGGTCATTAGGAATCACAGCTGGAAAGATTTGTATTTGACTTCCATTGGCCTGCATTTCTCTCTCCAGCGGGGGACACCTTCTGTAACCTCTGTTGCCTTGGGGACTGTGACTTTCTAGTCTTTCTAAGCTAAAGCATATTTTGTGGTAGCACAATATGCCTCCAGCCACCTGGCAGCCAAAACAGCCTTCAGCGATGAGTCAGCAACTGCTCCTGGTGTGCAAGTATTTTTGTTTTCAGTGAATAAATAAAATCCCAACAACTTATTGCTAATACATGTATTAGTCATTAAAGGAAGAATGATGTTTTTATGTACACATATGCCATTATTCTTTTGCTTTAATAGTGCCATTTATGGCAATATTTTAATCTTTCTAGTTAAGATGGGATCAGAATTTGATCCTTAACCATCTGGAAGCCATGAACCAAAGTCAGAATTGCCTATGAGATCAAGAGTGTAGACAGGTGTACTCTTCTGTATATGTGATAAGAAAGTACCAAACATGCATACAAGGTGTATATGATGAACATACTCTTTTATTTTTTTTTTAAGGAGGGATATTAGTGTCACGTATGTATCAGGTGAATCTTATTAATCTGTTAAATATTTATACACAAGGATTCAAAAAGCTGTGTCAGAGACAACATTTTCTTTGAGGTGTGTTACCTGTCCTGATCTTCCCTTGATCATCCCATACAAGGGCCTTGGTAGGAGTAAAAAGCTTTTGACATCTGCAGTGCTATTTGACACATATCTGCATGCTTCCAGCATGAAACATGTATTAGGAATTAATTATGAGGAGGGAATAAATGTCAGGTCAATCATGTTCCTCTTTCATTTGCTTCCAGTAAAAGTCTTGCTGGTTTTTTGTGTTTGTTTACCAGCATTCTGGCTTTTGGTTCAGCACAGTTCATGGAATAGGCTTCACTAACATACTGTTGCTGCAGAGGACACTTTTCCTGTAAAGTGGCCTTTCCTTGTGACTCATTGAAGCATTCATGTTAATGCCTCAGACAGACAGTCTCTTAAGGATATCCCCTTCAAA
This sequence comes from Falco biarmicus, assembly GCF_023638135.1. Classification (NCBI taxonomy): domain Eukaryota; kingdom Metazoa; phylum Chordata; class Aves; order Falconiformes; family Falconidae; genus Falco; species Falco biarmicus. The sequence goes on along the minus strand of NC_079294.1, from coordinate 19,625,768 downwards.
AAGCAGCAGCTGCAATAGGAAATGGTTTTATGTGTTTCCAGCTTTGTGTTGACTTACTGTATTCACAAGTCTAGTCTTCTTTAGTTACAGTTAGTAGAGAGGGCAAAAGGGGCTTCTTTCCATCTTGGGAAAGGAGATTCAAAATGTTCATTGTATTGCCACCACATGGAGGTGGCAAAGTGTTCATCCCTAATATTTTTGTGCAGTAGTGACTCTTGAGGACTGAATTGTTTTGTTGAAGGACAAATCAGCATAGTGAAGTTTAGGAAAATTATAAATCTGTGCCACAATAGTTATGAATCTTAGAAAACTGTAAGAATTTACTTGAAATGTATCACATCTGAAAAAATTAGATGCCAAATTAGTGGAGTCACTCTCCTGGGTTTTCTGTCCTTCCTGGCAGCTAAATTTTACCACACCAAAGCGCCCTCAGTCTTGAAATATTTGAATATTTTGGTCTTGGCAGAGGCGTATCTGGGGAAAAGCTACCGAAACTTGTGAAAAGGACATTTTTTAGGCTGGGACAGTTCTTTCCATAAATTGTTTATCTCTACTGGAAAGAATAGCTACCATTTCCATTCTGTGGCTCTTGTCCCACGCTGAATTAGTATCATGGAAAGCAGATCAACCCCAGAAGCGAAGCCATAACTCTGCAAACCACGTTAGCTAGGCTTGCTGCTGAAGCAAGCAGTCCCAGCTTGCTCTTCTCCTCAGATCACCTTTCTGTTGTGCTGGCACAAGCATCAGCTTGACTACATGATGCCATGGATCAGATGGATTAGGATGACCTGATCAATAGTAAAGGCAACTTCTTTGTCAGATTAGTTCTGGCCTTGATCATTGTCCTGCTCTAGTTCACTTTCCTGCACCAGTGTGAGGACAGTGTGAGCAGGCTGCTTCGGTACGCAAACCAGTGAAAGTGTATGTGGGACTACACCGCTGTGGAAGGAAATGCTGGCTGAGTACAGACCCAGGGAAATACAAGCCCTAAGTCTAGGAATAAACCCTGGAAACCTGCCCTCAGCCTAGTGCTCTTATATTTTTACTTCAAAACAAAATTAATGGTGTCAATGTCCTTCATAAAGTGATTTGAGATCTTACACTTCTTATAAACAAAGGGAAGCAAGGATAAAAGAATTCCTATTCTGCTCTTGCATGGAAATCTCCTTGAGTCCCATAGGCTCATAGACACTGAAAAGTGGGAAACATTTTAACTGGAGAAGGACAAAAATGCTTTATGAAAAATATGGCTTCAAGAGGCAGTACAATAAACACAGTAGAATATAAACTAAAAAAAACCATTAGAGTTTTTCTCAGTAGTTGTGGTACCATATCCCACTGGTTCTTTTGGAGGTCTGTAACCCTTCTTAAAGTAAAGCTCTAAACCTCTTTCTTTACCAAATAAAAACAAACCCCAATACCTTCCTAAAAAAGCCCCCCCACTCCCATCAAAAAACAGGGAGGATGAGCTCAACCCTTCTACTGTTTTTCCCTGAACATGGCCTTTACCTATCACTGCAAAGAACAAGTAACCCTTTTCTTCTGAGGTGACATGTAAAACTTAGGAAAGAGAGTATTTAGAAACCTGTTAGGGTGTGTGAGAAGCTCAAAGCAGCCTCCTACATGAAGTGGGACATTACTATGGGGATCTTAACATGTGTTTGTCTCCCTGACAGTGTGGAATAGTTTAAATTGCGCTTGCCAGATCAGCACGCCTCCTCTCATCTGCCCACAAATTAACCCATTTTATAGAATTCCATGAGAGTTTCCATTAAAGAAAGCCCAGTAGTGAAGCTGAGATATATTTTAAGTTTAGGATTTCAATACCAATTTTTAAATGTCCTTTGGCATTTCCCATTCTAAGTCCCTATAAGACATTCCTTTACCCTCTTGGCTGCCAAGAGAATAAAATTATCTGCCAAAGCAGATTGTCTTCAGAGCATCTGTTTGTCCATCGTGCTCTCCTAGCGTAGTTCCCTACTCATGGAAACTGCAGAAGGCAGCATTGTGCTTGCATGCCACTTCATCGACATGCTACCCAAAGATCTCTGTTCAAGAAGCAGTCTGCTTAAGCTGTAATAGCTTGATAAAAACATGGTATCTAGATGTCATCAGTAAACGTTGTGGTTCCACGTGCATGTTCAAGAGGGTTTGGGAATGTGGCTCTGTGAAGGAGGGTGAGAAGAACCTCTGGAGATTGATGAGGAAGGACAAGCCTGGTCATACTGAGAGGCGAGTAACAAAACAATAAGCATCTCGCTTTTTTTGGAACCAGGTGAGACCAAATGAGGTTTTTTTAACCCAGCCCTAGGGGACAGTTTATAATTCACCTGTAAACCTAGCAATGCTTTGAAATAAATTCTACCAGGCTCTAGAGTCGCTGTCTGTGGGTTATGCTCGAAACACAGTGGTGTTGAAATGTGTGATGGGATCTGTGTGAACTCTTCTAAATCCAGGAGGCAACTGTTACGTCTTGAGGGGAAGAAGTGACCCACTGCTATGTTGTAAGATGAACACAGGTTTCCAGAAGCCTGTTTTGTGTGTAGTTGTGATTCAAATGGCACAGATCTACCCACACTGAAATATGAACATAATTTAATGATGACCTGGGAGGGCTTTGAAGAGCTGTCTATTGACACATCTCCAATAGACCAACTCCAGTTGCAACTCTCTCTGATTTGTGATTACATAAAGAATGCCTTGCAACCGTGTTCTGCCCTGTTGAGCTAATCTGAGCTGAAACGTCTTGTTCGTATAATGTGCTTCAGTGCTCCTTTATGAACTCCTGTGTACTGAGGCAAAGTTGTTGGAAGCCAGTCTTCTGTTTCCTCGTCTGCTGGGGATTGGGGTGGGGGGGTGGGGGGGTGGGGGGAGGGGGTGGAGATTGGGGCTGGTTTGTTTTGTTTTCCAGAAATGATCAGTCCTGCTTAGCAAATATGGAATTCTGGATGAGAAAACAAAGACTGACTTCTAATAGAGGGTAGGTTATTGAGGTGAAATAGTATCCCAGGCTGGGCAATGTAAAGAGAAACCCACCTGTTTGTATGAGATGCCATTAAAGTGCGGGAAGGTGGGGGTATAATCAGAGCCACTTTTGCAGGGGTGGTTACACATAACAAAAGAAGGAACAGTGTCCCTGCCCCAAAGCTGCATTATATAGTCTGGTGTCCCCCTGAAACTCAATTCCCATGTTTCTTCCTTGACAATGGGACCTGAAATAACCTCTTGGTTTTGGTTTTTTGTGTGTTTTCAAGTATGTTCTTGCTTAAGGTTTAATTGGCTCCAGTCAGTAGGAAAGGGCTCCAAGGCTGATTATTTATGGCTTACTGTCAAAAGTGGCTATAAAAAGGGCAGTATTATCTTGGAGATGCTGGGAAGGAAAATGTGATGGGGGGAGGGTGGGGGAGTGTGTGTGTGCACGAATGTGTTTTCTTGTACTAGATGAAATCAGAGTTTTGCTGTCTCAGCAGTGTGGTTTAAATTGAAGATTAACCCTTTGACCTTCACGGTGTCAAATCACTTACAGATGGATCACCAGTTATATTTTTTTCTTTTTTTTTTTACTTTCAGGGTGAAGGGGGGCTTTTTTTAAAAAAAAAAAAAAAAAAAGAAGAAGGTTGTTTGTTCATGCAGCTGGGGCTTTTGAAAGGCTCAGAAGCCAATCTGATTAAAAACAGCACTTGGCTAAACTCTGCAAAATCCTACAAGCAAAAAAAAAAGTTTAATCCTCTTGTGCACAATGCATAAAGGGTCTGCTCTTTTCTTTTTGTAATGTTAGAGCTACAATTATTTCTGGAGAACTTATCATTTCCCTCTCTCCCCTCATCCCTTGCTGCACCCCCTTGTTATGCTGATGGGATTAAAGTGTCTGCTCTTGAAAAGTGTAACTGAGTTGTTATTGGAAAAGAGAAGTGGTATGTTGCAATTTTAGAAATATAAATAACCTTGCTTCAACTGTTCTTCTCTACAGCATCAGCAGAACAGAAATCAAGTGTGGTGGCAGCTTTTTCTCTTCCTACACAACTTGGCCTTAAACGCAGAGGCGAACAGGAACCACACTGGGCAGAGGTGAGCTTCGCCCACCTGTTTCAGGCCGCATCCAGTCTGCAGGGAGCACTGAACAAACACTGGTTCGGGGGCGAGACATTGCACACCGCCGGCCGGATGTGAGGACTCTGAATTTCTGATACTCGTCTTCAAGTTTGGGGTTTTTTACGGACTCTTCTTTGTTGCTGCCTGCCTCGCGAGGCAGGGAGCTCTTGTCCAACACTGTCAAAGGAAAGCCAGAATGTGGGTGTGTTTGGTAAAGCTTGCTGCTGGTTCCCGTGCCGGTGACCTCTGTGCAAGGGAGGCAGGTATTAGACTAATGGCTTCCTCTGCCCTGTGTGTTAGTCAATGGTAGAGTGTAGGAGTGTCATTTTGGCTGCTAGTTAAAAATGATGTCTGGGATTGATGACTCTAAACATACTTAGAGTATCTTCCAGAGCAGAGATGCTCGATTTCTCCACAAAGAAATTTCTTTTTAGCAATGAAAACATTCAAGTAGCTTATATCCATCAGGTTGCTTGTTTTCTGCGTGGGTTACTGTTTATTTCCTTGCACCTTGTGTGAGAGAAAATTACAAGGAACTCTGATCTCTTTCTGTTGGACACCAGTTGTGGTTCTCTTACATGAAGTTGTTCTTTGTCATTGCCATCAACAGACAAAATCATTTCAGTAGAACAGTCTTAAAATTAAACCTTCCTGGGGTTGCTGGTGGCTAGTAGTTTCTGTCACTGTTTGCTTCCAGTTCAGTGTTTGCAGTGCCCATGAGCCAGCATGAAGCCAAAACCCATGAAATATGACACAAGCATCATTCTTCTACAATGATAATGTGTATGTTTTTATTAGTTTTATGATGAGTGTTTATTTTGTTTTGGTTTTATTTTCTCTTACTGTAATGTTGGTTGGTCAGGAAGGCTTAGGTCCCAGGCATCTGATAGTTTTGCATCAGGATTTGACAGGGATATTAATTAGCAACTAGTCTGACATGTACACTGCAGAAGCAGGCTGTCCATTACTCTAGTATGTAATGTTTGGAAGCTGTTGTAAGTAGATATTAACTAGCAGCAGTATTCAAGGGAAATCTAACAGTTCCTGGATTGTTTGTATGCACTCAGAAGTTTGTCCATATGACTGACACTATTGGACCAGCACAGGGAAATTACCCTGCCAAAAGGAAGTAGCCTTAAATATCGATGGCTACTTCTCTGTAGCCTTAAATATCATTAGTTTGCAGACCCAGTGACAACTAGGGTAAAATACGAACAGAAAAGCAATACAGACTTTATTTTCCTCAGACCATTTCCGTATTGCTACTGCACCTTGCTGTAGGTCTCAAATGATTCAACCAGTGTGAGGAAGAGCTTGTCTAGAGAATTGCTCTTCAGTCTTTTTACAAACATTGACATCAGGTGTTGAGGAATTCTTTTGCTCTTGGTCCGCTCTGAAAAATAAGCATTACTGTATGGGAAGAGTAGTTTACTTGCACATACGCTTTCTTCTCTACCCCTCTCTGCATATCCTTCTCTAATTCATGCTTTCTTTGGTGTTTGTATAATCTCATCATTGCACTGCAGTGTCTGGTAACAATTTGCTGAACACAGTTAAATTTGGACTTTGTCCCTCTCTCCCAGCCCCATTCTCTCGATTTCCATCCTGCTGTACTATGGCAAAATGTGCTTTAGCTCCCTGAAAGAGGTCCCCAAGCCTTTTTCACTTTCTTATAGTCACAGTCACTCTCTTTCAACGTAAGGAGAGTTTATGTGAGAAAAGCTTTTTTTTCTCCTCTTATGTTATTTTTCTAGCTAGAGCTAGAGTAATATGTTTGTCCTTGATGGTTAATAATTCATATAAATGAATCTCAAGTAATATTTTTGGGGGGTGGGTTTTATGGAGAGGGAGGGCGGGGGGGGTCTTTTTAGGAGGGGGGATTGGTTTTTGGTTTGTGTTGTTTCTTTAAGCATATGCACTACAGAGTTACCCAGAGAGATACAAGTGATAGCCATTGCTGACTATGCTGCAGCAGTATGGGAAGCCACTCTCTGCCCATGTTGACAGAGATGAGGCTTTCCATACCTTGCTTTGCATAGTCTGCTTGGAGTAAATGCTGGTCATCAGAGAATGAGGACTTAAATGGGAGGGAGGGGGTGGAAATGCAAGCACAGAGTGATTTGGGGGCCCCTGAGAAGCTGGATGTTAAGGAGAAGACTTCTAAATCAGAAGCTCTTATTAAGGAGGCAGGAGTGGAAGTGCTAAGTGCTGAAGCTCAGGAAGCAATGCAGCAATGCTGTCTGCCCTCATGGCATGCCCTAGGATGTGATGCTTGTGTTTTCCCACTGGTTGCCAGGACCCCTTTATCAGGAACAGTCAAAGCTACGTCATAACGGCCCTGCAAACTAGGAAAAATTCAGCAAGTGCATGGCACTTAGAAACTGTTGTGAGCTTTCCCCTTCTCCGCTGCCTTGACTTGACGGCCAAACAGGCCAATAAGGTCTGTTCTCTGGATGTGTAAGCTGGAAGGATAGGTCTGGTACTGGCACTTTCTGGTGTTGCGGCCCAACCAGTTTATCTAGGATAAGACTCTTTCTAACATGGAGAAACAGGTATCTGAAACCATTCTTCAGTCAGGCTGCCTGCCTCAGTAGAGTCATTTGGCTCAGGGAAAGACCCATCTTTGCCAGTCCATATTCCCCACTGTAACAACAGACTTATCAAAATTGGTCATGCCAGGGTCTCAAGTTAAAATCTCCTTGAACAACAATACTTAATTGGAGACATAGAGCTAATGCTAGACAAAGGCTGACTTCCTGCAATATGCGTGTTGGTTACTGGTGCCAGAGATTTACAACCACTGATAATATATTTTAATTATATTCCATATCTGCATATCTTGGAGAAAGGAAATATGCTCTGTCAACCCAAAAGTCTTATTTTGCTTCGTGTAGATTTGGAGTTGCAGGCTGGTTATTCACTTAGGGGAAAGCAGCTACTTCATACTAACAGTCTCACCTGCTTGAGGAAATAGTGGGAAGATTTCACACGTTTATCAACAAATACAGAGATGCACAGCACCCATGTGTTGTTACCCATTGCATGTTAGTAAGGCTCCTTGAGCACGCGTTGAGGAGTTTGTCCCCACAGAGTAGCTATTGCAGTGTGGCCATGGACATATGTCAATTGTTTGTGGAAACAGTTCCAAGGAACATGGTTTAAGTCCTGTTGGTGAAGCAGTATGCTTGGGTTTTAGATGTTAGTTTGTCTTGGTGAAAGGAATGGGACAGTTTCTCTCTGTGTTGCAAAGCTACAGTATAACAATTTAGAAAGAACAGCTGGATCTTTCTCTGAAAACAAATTCCTGTTTTTAATGATCAGTTCTGAAGAAGAGCTTGAGCTGCTGCTGATGGTACCAGCAGCCTTGAACTATCTTGCTTGCCTTCCCCAGATCTCCAGAACATCTTCAGACCTCAGCTGTCTTTCCTTGAGGGGTGGAGTTCTTCCTTATCCTTCCCAGCTTCCCACCCTTTTGAATATCGCGTAACCTGCCCATCCTTGGATCCAGCAAGCCTGGTGCTAGTAGGGAATAGTTAGTTTTTACTTTTGTTTCCTGCAATTCTTGAAAGCTGAGCCAGTAATCACAAAGTGACTGCCCAGGAAAAACTGCAAACTGCCATAAATGGGATACAACAAAGGCAGGGAAGAGGATGAATTTGCATGGAAAGGGTAACCGTTTGATCTATGTGTGGGACTGCAGCCTTCTCCCAAGGTGCTGATAATCCCTGGTAGCACTGAATTCCTGCATAATTGATCACATATCCCAGTTTAAATAGCCGGTTGTTACTAGATGTTTGTCGGCTAAACTCTGGTTAGAGGAGTCCTGAAAGAAACTTCCTTATCAGCCTTCGCTTTGGAGCTGTGTATCAACAAGGGAATAGAGGCAAGGAATCCAGTCCTTCTTGATGTAGAAAGGGTGATTGCAAAACCATCTTTCTTTCTACTGGCCATTTACTTTGTCCCTTCAAGCCTACATTAAAGGTATAGGCAACATGTGCATGTGAGGTTACTACAGTCCTGGAGTTGTTCCATAGTAGTCGCTGGAGCTGTACCCAAGGCTGAACTTCATTCATTGTGAGGCTTGGCACTGTTCTGGGAAACTGCGGAATCTGGCCATTAGTAGACCAGGGAGAAAGGTTGTTTTTTTAAGAAAAAGCAAAATTACTTGAGGCAGTTGTTGCAGTATGATCCCGTCAACTCAACAATGAATTCCACCTTTCTGCTGCTGGTCCTGACCCATATCTCTGCTGAAGCTGTGGGAATGGTGAGACTGCGACATGCTAAATGTTGTGCTGTTGAGGGTATTTTTAAAGGGCAAAATAGGGAGTGCACTCAGCACTCAGCATATGTGCTGCGATCTAATGAGAATGCAGGTATGTGGAGATCTTGCCTTGTTTCACCAGCAGTATTTACTGTGGAATTATAAATGAAAAGACCATGGAATGCCTGTTCATAAGCATGGGAGCTCTGCACATGGACCAAGCACTATCAAGTATTAGCGTAATTTGACAACAAAGGGTTTTAATAATATCCTTCAAAAGAGTCTGTCTTTCAAACTGGCATTTGTGATCATTTGCAAAAATGCCTACCTGTTGCCTTGGATTGTTTTAGCAAGAAGAAATACCTCAAGGAATTGATAAAAGATCCTAGGACAATCTTTTACAGTTCCTAAAGACTTCAGTGGTCTCTGTTTCTTTGGTTTGCATGTGTTCACACAGGTGTTACACAGCTCAGTTCTTCTCCACCAGGAAAAGCAGAAAAGACCAAACACATCAAATGCACTGGAATGTAATTGTGTGTGTGCGTGTGTGTGCGTGTGTGTTCTTAAACTGAATGCAGTCTGACATCCCTTACCCCTTCTTTCTTCCACGTGCCTCATCTTCCCCCTTAGCCACAGAAAGGAGGGTCTCTTCCTGCGAATCCCATGCTGGAAGTTGGTTTCTGGGAAGCGAAACCTAATGTCTGTGGGCTGTTTTTTAAAGCCATGTTTCAGTTCTGTCTTCAGACTCTTTGCTGCCTTTGGGGAATGGAGGGGTGGGAAGGGTAGATTCTTAAACTGCTTTTTAAATCTATTATGGAAATTTTGCATGTATAAAGTTATTCTTAAATCTAAAGGAGTCTTCCCGATTTGTGGACACAGCTCCAGGAGAGCATCATCACAGATTCCTCAGCTCCAGGTTTGATCAGACTTCTGAAAGGAAAATTTGATGACACAAGGGAGAGAGACTGGTGTAATGGAAAGACGACATTGTCAGTATCTCCTTAAATAAACGTCAGAAGTTAGGCTTGTAAAAGGAAAATTTCAAAAACAGCCCAAGGGATTTGTATGTCTATTTCCACTGGGTGCATTTGAAAATCCTTCCACTAAATTTGAGTTTGGGTATCCAGACTGTTGGGTTTTTTTAGTAAAACTAATCATGTGTCTCTTCTTCTGTGGTATGTAGTACAGTCTCCCATGTTTCTACGTAAAATTCATGATGAGAGTACTGTGAAATGTGGATTCACGTTTTCTCCCTCCCTGCATGACTTTTCTACTTTGATGAGATTTATTTTTTTTCCCTTTTTTAAAATTTCAGAGTCCTTCATCTGCAAAACAAAAAGGGTGAGGTGAGCTAGAATTCATAATGTACTTAATAGACTTCCCCTCCGTGCAGGGTTTCCCCATGAATTCTGATATTCACCAGAATATGATACTGTCCTGCTGCAGAAGTAAACCCAATGCTCTCCTGTGAGATTGCTGTCTGCACTAGTCCTGAAGTGCACACACCTTCTTTGCCATGGACTGAGACCCAGTGAGAATGTAGCATTTTGTTTATCCTGGTTGTGTGCCTCCAGGACTCCTGCCTGTACCAATGGTGACTGGGCAGAGCTCCTTTTTTTTGTATCTGTGCAGTATATTTGCTTTGTGCTTTCTTTCTTTGGTGCTTTTTAATACTTTAATACTTGGATGTTTTTTCTAATAACTGGTACAATTTTTAATAAAATTGTTAAATTCTTTGTCTGTCTTCTTTGTTTTATTTTTTAAGGGATGGAGGGCATTTACACAGCTGGCCCATTCTGGAGTTACCCAAATCAGTGATACAATTTGGGTTGTTCAACTTTGAAAGTAACCTGGTAGATCCTTTTATGTGTATCGTAATGACAGGCCCTGCAACAAAGACAAGATGTTCTTTGCAGTTTGGACTGCTTTCCTTGGGCACAATTTAATTTATACAATAGCCTTTCAAGGAGGTGTATTTCCATGCTTGGATAGAGAACTATTGCTACTTGGAGCTGCACCGTTAACTTGCTGCTTCAAATCAGGAAGACCTCTTAAGACATACGTGGAATGCATCCTCCAAATTTTGCAAAATGTAACCTTCGATTGATGGCTCTTACCTACTGTCTACACAAGAACCTTCAAAGGCACTTAAGCCTTGAGAATAAAGACTCGCTGCTTGGTAATCCTACTAGGGAAATACAGTTCTTGCTGGTCTTCTGATGTAAAGGCAGCAGAGGAAGGTGGCCGTGGCTTTGAGAGGGCTTGTAAAGCAGTAGTGACTCCCTTGAACACAGACATGAGAATGTCTTGGCCATCCCAAGTGACAGCAAGACACGTGTTTGGGTAATCATCAGGCCTGTCCTTAAGTTTTACTCCATTCCTATAGGGAAAAACTGCCTCCATTAAGTAACGGTAGTTAACCTGGGTGGAGCAGAAATGGTGATGTGTGTATCACGCGTTATTTATAATACAGCTGGTCAAATTCCTTCAACCCCATTTCTCCTCCAGTGTGATGCTGCTGGTACAGTGTTCATGGGAGGCTTTAGGGAACCCAGTTAACAATCCTACTCGATGTTAAGTTGCCCCGGCTGGTGTGTGCATGTCACAAAAGGGCCTTTCATTCCAAGAACACATGATGTGTGTGGTATGAAAAGCCACATGTGCATCTAAGACCACAGGGGAAAAAAGGCAGTTTTTCTTTTCATTGTATTAGATCTAGTGAGAAGTGTGTCCCCTGGCCAGCCTCATGTGACTGTGAAAGAGCCTGTTGTAGCACACTGATACAAGGGGACAGAAGTGAGATTGACTTAGATGGGAGGGTTGGTTCTGAATTTCCTCATTCTTGTGTGATTAAATTCTCACCATTAATAAAACTCTCGCCCTTAAAAGCTTTAATAATTCTTGTATCAAAGAGAAGAATGGCTTTTAAAAATGAATGGTTTGTAATGCTACCCCAGAAGCATTTGCCAAAGCCCAGGATGTATTGCACCTTGCTCAAAGCAAAGGCAAGTGCACAGATGTGTGGATGGCCTCCCTTCCTCTGAGATCTTCTAGGTTAATCCTGACTCTTTGGTTTGGCTCTATAATGACCTGCTGTCTGTCACCTGGCTGTGGCAAAGCAGACTTAGGGTGATTGGAAACATCGTCAGGGTTAGGCATCAGGACCAAACGCTGCAGGCTGATAGTTTTTTGTTGTGGTTTTTGGGTGGGGTTTTGTTGTTGTTGTTTGGTTTAGTCTGAAAGAAACTGGATATCCTAGAAAATGTACTTCAGAAAAGCTTTCTTCTTAAAATACTAAGCCTGCATACTAACAGGGCACTTTCAATTTATTTCCAGCCATGGCCCCTTTCATGGCAATCACATGTCCTTCACTTTCTGTATTAACATGACTAGCACTTTAAGGGAAAATGAGTTTTGTTATTAACTTCCTAGCTGTATGCTGTAGGGACAAGGTAAAAAGTTTAAGTAGGATTACTGCTTCAAGGAAAAAATGTTTATCAAGAAGTGCTCAGCCTGTCTCGTTAAAAATAATAAAGCACTCTGAGGACAAGAAAGTTCTTTGGTTGCGCAAGCTACTGCACAAAGCACTCTGTTTTCATGGCTCTGACTGCTGAAGTTTAGAAGCCACTATTGTATATGGGTTGGGGAATATTTTTCAAGCACTCATTGTTTTACGGTGCAGTAAATGTGCTGGTCCTTAGTCTCTGCCATGTATATGCAAGCTTGGAAGCAGCTCTACTAACCAGCTTTCTCCTTGTGGTCTCGTCCCTGAGTAAATCTGAATTAATCCAGCCCAATTTCCTCCTTTTGCCACCCACCCCACGCCACCCCCCTTCTATTTATGGAGAGGTAGGATTTGGGAAGGAGAGCAATTTTTGACAGTTTTGGGAGAGCGGTGTTAAAATGCAAAAGCTGCAGTTGCTTCATTGTGCATATTGCTGGTTCCTGTTGAAAGGCTTGAACTGAAAGAAACCTGTTTCCAACAGGAATCTAACAAAGAGCAGACAATAATTTCTGGCAGTGAGTTGCCTTCCACCTGACATGATGCGTGGTACCCTAACACATGTACAGAGCCTGACAACAAACCACCAGGCACAACAGGCTGACGTCAGATTCATATTCTCCTCTATAAGTCCTTTAAATCTTGATTTCTCTTAAATGAATTATGTTCTCTGTAACGTTCATAATGGACTCTTTTCTTTCTCCATTAAAGTCTGTGTCAGCATTCTCCTCCTCTGTGTTTTGCCTCAGGGCTCTTGATGTATACAAAGGCTCCTCTGTTTTCTGCTCTTAGTCACACGCTTTCACTCTTAACCTCAGCGCTATAAACTAAACATCCACCCACTATGGCTGGAGATGACCCTGTTTACGTCTGCTGCTCAAATCACGACAGTAACAGTCATGAAACTATGTTTTTATGGAGACAGTTAGCTCTTAATAAGAAGACAATGAGGCTTGACTTATTATAACATACAAGTTTTTGCAAAAATTTCAACAGAAATAAATAGCTAGGAAAAATTAATGGAATCTGTGAGGAAATGGCTTTTTTCAATCATTTTACTTCACCACCTTTTTTAATTACCGTGTATGATTTGTTGTAGCAGTCCACTGTGGTATTGTGACGTGCCAACTCAATCCGAGGCAGCAGGGGCATAGGTAGGGGAGTGGGGCTTACATTAGTGTTTCAGGGCTGGTCATGGTGATCAGCCTGGACCACAACTCTCTGCTACGCCAGCAGTGAGTGTAGAACAGCTGGGTCACTCACACTGCCGAGAAATTCCCATTTTTGGATACCTTTGATACCAGCCCTACTGCCATGACTGCTAAGTAGGGGGCTGGCTGAGAGGATGGGTCTTTCTGAGGAGACCAGCAGCCCATAGGAAACAGGGTGAGCAGCAACGGGTTTGGGAACATGAGGGAATGGGGCAGGAACACTCTTAATTCACAGTATGGAACGGCTTTTTTGCAGGTGTGTCGTGGTTTAACCCAGCCAGCAGCTAAACACCACACAGCTGCTCACTCACTTCCCCCCCTTCCCCCAGTGGATGGGGAGAAGAATCGGAAAAAAAGGTAAAATCAGTGGGTTGAGATAATAGCAGTTTAATAATTGAAATAAAGTAAAATATAATACTAATACTAATCATAAGAAGAATTCTAATGGAAAGGGAGATAACAAAGAAATAAAACTCAAAGGTAAAAACAAAACAAAAAACCAAACCAAGTGATGCACAATACAGTTGCTCACCACCCACTGACTGATGCTCAGCAGTCCCTGAGCATGGCCCCCAGCCCTGGCCAAGTCCCCCCAGTCTATATACTGGGATCTATATACTATATCATATATACATGATGTTCGATGGTATGGAATATCCCTTTGGATAGTTCAGGTCAGCTGTCCTGGCAGTGTTTTCCCCCTCCAATTTCTTGTGCCCTTCCAGCCTTCTTGCTGGCAGGGCCAAAGAAACTGAAAAGTCCTTGCCTTAGTATAAACATTACCTAGCAACAACTAAAAACATCACTGCATCATCAACATTATTCTCCTAAATCCAAACCCCAGCACTGCAGCATCTACTAGGAAGAAAATTAACTCTGTCCCAGTTGAAACCAGGACAAGGTGGCTGAAACAGGCTGTCAAGCTGGAGCCAGGTTTACTTCTCCACAAGCGCCACTGGCTGACGAGCACACTGGGAGCCAGGCGCAGTTCTCCATCAGGGGCTGCTGCTCTGCCAGCCTGGTCTCAGCCAGTGCCACTGCAGGCAGAGTGGTCCGGGGGGGGGCACAGCTGCTCTGTAACCCCCACCCTACCCATGGTCATCTGCTATGCTCCCCCCCCCCCCCTTTCATCGTTTGGCAAGAAGGTGCTGGAGGTGCTGAAAAGGATTTCAGTGTCTTCTGATGGGTCTTCCCTGCGACCCGGCCCATCATTTCCAGCGCCAGGGCAGCAGCTTGCCGGTGCTCCCCCCAGCGCTCCCCTTTGCACAGGGAACCCCGGGGCTCCACAGCCAGCAGCCAGCTCGCCCAGTCTCTGTAACACTTGCGCACAGCCCTCCTCTGACACGACAGGGTCACGGAGCTCCTTTTGCTTGTCAGTGTGAGCGTGCTCCCCATAGAATATTTGCTGGCACTTTCATTAGTCTAATTTTAAATATCCCAAGTGAATGCCTTTCTGCTGTTTCCCTCGGGAGGCTGCTGTACCTACTAATAAATCTCACTGACAAAAGGCTTTCCCCAATATCCATCCTAACTTCTTTCTCTCTTAATTATATTCCAATACCCTAGTTGTATGTCCTTGTGTCACTTTGAAAGGAAACCATACCAAAGTCATTGCTATAACTAATGCACCCCAGAGCCCACTGAGCTCCTGGGCAAAAGGTCCTGCTGACTTCAACGTGTTTGCAGCCGGCTTTCAGGGAAAGCTCTGCCTTCCCCCTTGGTGCAAGCTTGTATCCCTGGAGCCAGCATGGTGCAGCACAGAAGGGCTTGGGTAGTGTTACCACCCAGCCCTTTCACTGCTGCCCTCATCCCCTTTCTGCCTGAGACCACTAAAGACTTCAGTGAAATGGAAAACAGGATGTATTAACCCACGATCCTTTTCAGGCTTTTGAAGGTGCCCCGCACCCCTGCCTGCTGGCACTGGCTCCTCCAGTGGGGCCAGCAGCCTGTGGGATACAGAGCTGAGCTCCAGTGGCAATTCGGTACACGTGTCCTGGGAGCAGCTCACCTGGGAGCACCAACCTGGCTCCACCACCCAAGTACCACCAGGCTGGCAGCCATGGCTGTGTCCCTGCATGGCAATATCCCTGCCTGGGGTATTACTAGTAACAACATGACATTCATTGCTGCAAAGTCAGATGTAGTAAAGCATTTCCCTTCATTTCCTTCCCTGTGTGATCATGAGTCATGGTTCTTGGGGGCAGATAACTGGGGAAACCAAACTGCTCCAAGCTGTGCCCGAACATGAACAAATACTTAATCAGGGATTTATCAGAAGAAGATATATTTAATGATGTAAGCTGTTACTTGGAGTTGACATTATGTGGTCTTTATGCCTCTACCTGAACTAGGCACTTGTCCTTCAGGTAGTCTCACCCACACAAACAAAACCATCCTCATTCCCACTGTGGTAGTTCACTTGCCCTTTGGAAAAGAAGAACCAAGGCAGAGCACCTGGCTTTGCACCAGCCACCCATCACGTTGGCCTGGGTGAGTTTCCCTTGCTGGAGGGGGGTTACTACAGCCCACATCTGTAGCAGATCTCTCCTTGACATGGTCAACGTCGCTTGCAATTGCTAATATCTCACTGTATTGTGATCTTTACTTAAAGGTGCTTGGAGTCAGTCAACCAATGTAGCACTTTGTATCAGGGTGGATACAACAGAAAAAGGAGGAAGATGGGCAAGGGAATTGTTACTCCCGGTTGTTAAACTCTCTTGTAACCTAAGGCACAAAATTAGGTCCAGCAAGGGGCTGAGGTGCTTACCTGTCTCTTTCGGTATTGAAGTCCACACCCACAGTCTCATCCAGCTGCTGCCTAACCCTGGAAGGGCTTTTCACATCCAGCTTCCCCAAAAGCCTACAAATGCTGCTGGAGGCACTGGATGCCTCAGGACCAATCTCATGCTCAAGTTCCATGTCATCCATAAGCCGGTGTTTTTCTGCCTCTCTCATTTGAGATATCTGTTGGGGCAGCCTGTTTTAGAGCACGCCACCAAAGCAAGGTTCACAAAAGACACAGGGGAGGGTGATTCTTTCTCCGCTGTCAGCCAATAACTCACGTTGGAGCACTCATCCAGAGTCATTGTCTGCTGCCAGACAGCAGCTGAGCCTGGTGCTCTCTGCTCCTAGAGCAGTGCCCTACACATGTAAGGATGGATTGCTCTGAACTCCTCTTGAAGCTGTAACAGATATTTTGCAGGCCAGAGAGCAGGGAAAGAGACTGAATACAACCATCTTAGGGCTAGCAAAAGCATGACATAAATGTAAAATCTGTGTTCCTGTTTACAGTCAGTTGAATTTGAGGGTTCAGTCTTTGAACCAGATTGAGGGAGGCTTCCTTGTAAAATATTCAAACTCTGGAGAGAAGTGTTTTACTGGACACTCCTCATTTTCTTTGTGCCTCAGTGGCCCTCCCCGCTGGCTTCCTGCTGAGGACACCAGCCTGCGTGGCCTCTGCTCTTAGTCTGCTGCTGCTTACATTGCCTGAGGGGCAGCTCAGGTGCCCAGTTCATGGAGGTGGAGCCAATGGAGCAGCTAGGCACCTAAAAGTTGGGTGTTGCAGAGTTCAAAGTTAGGACGTTAATTCCCCTTTGTCTTTGTGCTTCTACTTACTACTGTGCAAAACAGGGTAGTACATTTTGTTAATCTGGAATAGACACAGTTCTATAATGGGACATTACTTCTGTGCATTGCACTTCTTTGTCTGTGATAAGATATGGTTTCTAATGTCTCTTTTTCTTTCGGTTGGTACTTGTCCAGAGCACTTCTTCATTGTGCCAACTAGTGATTAATTGGCTGTACTGAAAGGTTCAACACTTTTCTGTACATTTACCAGAGGAGATAGAGGAATGTATGCTCTATATAGAGTAGAAGCATGCCCTAAGTGGGTTTAAAAATGGGTCATCACTTGCTCATTTTAGAATGTGCCCTTAAAACACATAAGGACAGGTGCCCTACCTTTTTGATACTTTTTTTTTAAAGAAAAAACATAATGATGAGTGGGAATCTCAGTGGGAAGTTTAGAGACTTCTGTTTATCTTCAAGTGAACACAGAACAGACAGCTCAAGGACAAATCTTGTGCTAACCCAGTGTAGTCAGCTGTCATAAAGAATGTGGTTTTGTCCCTTGCTGCAGGAATTTCCATGATGATGATGATACAATTTTTACTTCCTGACAGTTCAGGGGAAAAAAAAAATTATTAAAAGACACAGGCCTTGGCAGAGCTGTGTCAGCAGTAGTTTCAGTTACAGTACCTATGCTGTCCAAGATGTCTTTCAGCACACCGAGCCCTATATGAAGGCTTTGGAGGGTTAGCAGTCCACTTTGCAGCTCAGAGACTCAAGAACACTTTAATCAAAGCTTGGAATGGTACCCAGCTCTCTAATTCACAGAACTACATCTCAGCTACTTGCTACATAGCCTTTTAAAAGGAAATCCTGAATTAGGACCTTCTACAAGCCATGTTGTCACCCTTCTGCTGCAAGAGAACTTTGTGAAGCAATTTGACCTTGTTCCTACTTCTGTGTTAGCATCTGATTCGTTAGCCTGCCCTAAGGTTGGAAATTCATGTTCCTGCAACCAGACATTCATGGTTCATGTCTTGCAGATGACCCAAACATGGGTGTGTTTCAGCTGGCCATGAGGCTTGTAACCACTAGACCACAATCTGCTCCCAGAGCCAAGAATAGCAGGAAGATTTCTGATGTTCAATTTTCAACAAAGCTGCCTCACTTGCAAGACATTTTGGAGTGCTGGCAATGTTAGTAAACTGACAGGGACTCTAGGAGTGGGCAGGTAGAACTGGAAATGGAAAGGCAGGACAAAAAAGAAAAAGGATTTTTTAAAGCATTTTCTAGTCTTGTTTTTTAGTGTAGGCTTTGTTTGTGGTTTTGGGTTTTTTTTGAGTGACTCACAATTTTTAAATTTGTGGTAGGTTATAGTGTTGCCAAACCTAATATATCTTACCCTTCATCTAATCCTCTCTCCAAAGTTTTCATGCTTATTCAGTCCTTGATCTGTCTTTTGGGATGGCTTCTAAGGAAACCAACCAGTAGCAGATGTGATAGGATTTTTTTTTTCTTTATTGTGGCCATCTCCTGAAAGAATTGTACCAAAATAACAAAACAGCAACAGCTTTTGAGGGCTACCAAACACTCTCCAGACAGTCACTACTCTTGGTCATTGCCAGCCTAATTTGATTTGAACAGGGAACTGATAAAGAAATGCTGTCAAGCCCAGGCAAGTCATGTTTCTGCTTCTTCATCTGAATCATTTCTTGACTGCTTGTTGAATGCTTGAAAGCAAATTGGGTGCCTTCCAAAACAAAGCAAAGATAGCCTCCCTGTCCCAGAGAGGTTACAGTGCGAACAGAGGCTACCCAGCATGTAACAGCAATCTTGTGTGCGCATGAGAAGCAACTGAGGCAGTTGAGCATATGGATTGTGTAGGCAGGACCTAAAGACAGATTTGAGGCCATATTAGTTGCTCATCTGTGTTATTGGCCTTTTGGAGTTGCCCATTGCACAGCCCTGGGAAGCACTCCGTGTCAGGGGCAAGAGGGACACAGCCCAGGACAGGTCACTAAGCCAAGACATGTCCCACTGGTCGCACTACATGCATACATAATGTTTTAAACTGAGCTTAGTAAAAGGATTTGCATGGATATCCCACGTGATCCGAGTGACCAAGGTTTAGTTACCAAACTTTTCAACAGGAAAGGAGGCTTCTGGATGAAAAATTACAATGTTTCAGCCTACATAAATTACAGGTTCATCTCTCTACATACTGACAGTTATAAACAGATCTTTCTTGGCCAGATGTATGGCTTTGACCATAATTACATTCTTTGTAAATAACTTATTTTTGGTTTGAGTACCAGAGCTTTTATAATGGACCTGGCCATTGCATTGTTGTTTGTGTCTCCTGCTCCCTTTTTCTGCCATGACTACCATCTCCTGCTGCCAGCAGCATCTGGATGCTCAGGACAAGGGCTGTGCGGCATGGGTCACCAGCAAGGGGAGGGCAGCTCAGCAGAGAAAAGCTCTTCAGTTTTGAGCAGGACGTACCATGGCAGCATAGTGAGAAGCCCTGGTGTGCTGGTGTGCAGTGAAGGGGGCTTCGCCCTGCCTGCCTGCCAGCCTGCCTGCTGGAGGAGGAAGCAGTGTTCTTTATCACTCTTGTTTCCCCCTGTCCTGCAGTCAGGTTTTCTGCTTGTTTTTCATTGTGCCCTTCATGTGTTTTCCATCTCTCCAGAAATCACTGGCTTTGTTTAAAATAGACTTGGAGCAGCTGCCAAAACTTTATCCAAAGAGAGAGAGTAAAAAATGCATAGACGCCAAGTTCCTATAGAGTTATCAAAAGCTTTCACTCCCCATCAAGATCTCTGAATATACCAGAAACCTGGTCTTCTCAGGAAGAGCTCTGCATAGTCACTATAACTCTTCCTGCAAGAGCCACCAAAGCATTTCCACCCAGGAGAGTGCACCTCAGCTCCCAGCAGTGTTTCCTGAGATCTGCTTGTTAAGTGTCCTCACAAGTCTCTTACATATGGGATTTTGGTCTTTCTTTGCAGTGCATTGAATATATACAGAAAAATCACTAAGAGGAAAATGTCTTAAGAATGTTTGACTCAGAAACATTTAAGGGCACCACGGTCATAAAGTAATAGATATCATCAGAGCACAGCTTTGTGTTGTAGGCTTGTATCCAAGGAGGATTCACCTCGGGGGTTTATGCTGTGTATATTTGCCTTCTCTTTATGCTTTACCACCTTTTTCTAACTCAGCCTTAAAGAGATTTTCTACTTTGTCTCTGAAAGGAGATGCTATTGCTGAGTAATTCCTGGCTGGGAGCTTAGCATCTCCTTCTCTCTGCAACAGTTCAAGTCAGCAAGATGATAAGTACACATAAAATTAAAAACACAATCAGCTCCTTCATCACCAGAGCAAAAGATATTAAAATGGAGACAAAACCGAATGTCCTTTGCTTTTAGGTAGAGCAGTTTGATTTACCTGTAGTTTTGGACCTGTTTCCTAATATTTCTTAATCAGAAAAGCTTACTGAAAATACTTGAGATGGCTGTTGGGGAGAGGCTTTCCTAACAGAAGCAGCTCTTTCTGACAGAAAGTAAACAAGCCTGGAGCAGGCTTTATGAGCACCAGGAGTGAAAACACAACAGCTGAAAGCCCACAGCTCTGAAGTTTCAGTCGCTAAAACAAGCTGTGATGTGCACTCAAAAGAGACCAGGAGCACAGGGGTGTTCCTTACACACTTTGGTTTTAAGTGGGCAGCAAGATCTCATTTTGGCTGGGCACTCTGCAGTCTCTTGCCACCTGCTCTTTCACCTTGCGGTACTGTGTCAGGGAGGCGAGGCTGCCTTGCCCGAAGGAAATGTGTGGTGGATGCCAGACTTCTTCAATGTTTAAAGGAAGGGGAGAGTTACAATTTTAGATGAAGTGTAAAAATTATCATCTCCTGCTTCTTCTCCTATTGCTTGTCTCCCTGCTCCCCTTAAAGGGTGTCCTTCTCTGGTCTGACCTTCATCACAGGTAATCTTGCTTTGGTGCAGCTGGTTTTGTTATGTTCCTCCTCTTAGACTTTTTAGGAAAACAGTATCATCTTGCCACTATTTTTCCTGCATGCTGAAAGAGACTGGTAGAAGCAAAGTCTTCTTCTACAAGTTCTGACTGTACATTACATTAGTGAAGGCAGTGCAGGTCTTCTGTGAAGCCTGAGGGAGCTGGATGCCAAGGTCCTTCTTCTCTGCCACCTGCACGGGTGCAGCATTTTCAGGGAAATGGGAGCATCCCTGGCTATGCCTCCCATGTACCTGTGTGTATCCTTACTGTGATTAAGTCTGCAATTAGGTAAGCACACAGAGAACTCAATGCACAAATTATGAACTTGTTGTTTTGAAAGTCTGGGCAATAACATCTTGATGACTCACTTTATCTCTGTAAATAATGACTGAAAATTACTTATTTTTTCATAGTACTGTGAAGATTCAGAATACCTCAGAAAGTGTTTTGGGGAAAATCGGCTGCTCCTAGTGCTATTATAGATTAAATCTTTGGTCATTCACCTCATTCATGGTGTTAGCGCTCCATAAGAAAGGAGTGCTACTATCATTGCATTTTTCCTAATACTGTTTTTCTGCCACTTCCTGCATATGCAGGGAATGCTCATGTAGCCCCCAAAAATCTTGAGTCACAAAACACCTTTCTATCTAACCTGGTGCTCTGAATGCCTAATTCAGCACTGTGCCAAGTGTGAACCTTTCTCCCAGAAATTTTGGCA
This sequence comes from Falco biarmicus, assembly GCF_023638135.1. NCBI lineage: Eukaryota > Metazoa > Chordata > Aves > Falconiformes > Falconidae > Falco > Falco biarmicus. Next base: position 19,604,403 of record NC_079294.1, on the reverse strand, counting down.
TCCATTGCAGGAATTAGCCTTAAGTGTTGATGAGACAGACAGAGACACCCCCCAACTTATACTCGGAAGGGGGGAAGGAAGGAAGAGGCAGAGCAACACAAAAACACTGGTGCTGTGAAAAAGAGTGAGGTGTAAGAGGGAAGAGAGGTGGTACCCTGAGTAATCAGCAAGAACAAAGCACAAATTAAGCCTTTGTGCAGCGAACAAAAATTTATAAAAGGTGTCAGACCAGGATGCTGCTGCTTCAGTTCTTTTTGAGCAGCTCTGAAAATGAAGTGGATTAATAGTTTCCAAACCTAACAGGTAAGTTTGCAGCAAGCAGAAACATGAGAATAAAAAGGGTGGTAAAGCAATATTAAAAAAGAAGATTACAGACTGGAAATTGGGCTCAGTGCAAAATCTTTTTTTCTGTCTTTCTGTCTTTTCTTTTTTTTTTTTTTTTAGTTACTGTAACTATAAGCAAGAAATGTTTGCCAGAGGAAATGAGAATTTAAGAAAATATAGACAGCTTGGCAGGGCCACAAGATGAAAACTTTAAGGAAAGAAAATTTAGAGAACAGAAGGAAATATTAGTTGGAGAAATGATAGCAGCATAGAAACATCAACTTTTCAAAGATATACTTTTGCACCCAACTTTTTAACATCAAAATTATTCACCGCATGAAAATGGCAATCTCTGTCATGTTGATCCTGGGGTGGGAAATCATGTGCACGCTTTTTTTTTAACCTTTTGGGAGAAAAAAATGTATACACAAAGGCAGCGAAAGAGGAAACCAATTCCAGCAATGTAATAGTTAAGGTGTTGGAATAGTTACCAGACACTGTTTCTGTAGGAATGATGAAGCTGAGATTTAGAAGACTGTTGAAAGAATTGTGATTCTGAATGGCCAAATACACATTAGTGCCCCCACCTTGACACAAATAAACCACAGCTGCCTGGACAGCATAATTCCCTTTTGGCTTGAAACTGTATATGGTATTTAGAAGGCTCTTTGAGAATAGAAGTAGCCCAGTGAGAGATTCATCGAGAAGCCAGGGATCTAAAGCTGACCCAGCAAATAACCGCTCCCCACTGCCTATGCAAGAAAACCCAGGCAGTCGGATCCTCAGCAAAGGTAGCTGGAAATTCAGACAAATAAGCCTGATCCTTTCCTCTAAGGAGATAACAAGGCGATAGCAGGTGCTTGGAGGCCGCTGGGAAAGGCCTGGTCCCGAATCCAGACTAGCATGACGCTTGCGCCGCCATGTTGGCCTTTGTTTGGTGGCCAGTGAGGAGCCGGGCCTGGCTCCTCCTCACCCTGCAATGTGCAATTTTTAGTCTCTCCAACGCGTGAAGTCACTGAACCTCCTGAGCTGTTTACTCAGTGCTTCCAGAGGCCGCTCATTTCCAAACGTTATCATGTTACAGGTACTTGGAGTCCCCAGCTCAACCCTTTGTAGTAGTTATTTATTACTCTGCTTCAGCTTGCGAATGCTGAAGCAGCAGTTTTTCCCTCACTGACCGTCCGGCCGCGGGGCTGCCCCCCTGGCCGTGCCACCTGCGGCTCCTGGTGCCGGGGCCGCTTCGGCAGCTGGCTGGGCCAGCGGCTGCTGCACCCGCAGCCCCTTCGTCCCCACGTGCATTGGCAAAGCCACCCCTGCGGCACCCATGGGGGGGACCAGGTGCGTCGGGCTGGAGGCAGAGACGCCAGGTCACCCGCAAGGCCAAGGAGGGAAAGGGCAGCCTGCCGGTGCTTGCCTTTCACAAAACTCCACCCGAGCTTCTTTTGGAGCGTACTCGGGGGGAAATGGGATAATGGGAAGAACTTGGTGGCATGGTGGGGCCTTTGGATTGCTTTGTGCTTGCTCCCACAGCATACCAGCTTCCAGTCATTGGTCTGGAAGTGAAAAGCTGAGAAGCCAGTTCCAGGCAGACGCTGGAGCACAGCTTGTTTAGGCTGGGTCTGCCAGGGCTAGCACTCTGCCTGTGGTATGTGAGACTCAGCCTAGGGTGGAAAACTGGCCCGAGAAAACCAAATATTTGAGCAGCTAATCTCTGCTACATTATCAGTACCTGAGCTAGGTAATTAAAGCTAGTTCTTGCACAGCTATAAAGTCTTTGGTCATGCCTTTAGGTTGCAGAGCAGGCATACCTCTGGTGGCCGAGAACATTTGCTTCAAGCCTTCCTTTGTAATTATTTAATGCGCTAAATGCATTGTATGATGGGGTTCAGGGATATCTAGTCAGACACAAATATTCCTGTGAATGACAGAGAGCACTCCATGGTGTAGACTGCTGCTGTTGATGCTTTGGGATATTATGCTCCAAGATGCTGCACTGTGCTGGGAGAGGCAGGCCACTGCTTCCCAGAAGAAAGCAGCCACGAATGCACTGTACACACAGTTTGTCCCTTTCTTTTGCCCTTCAGCCTGCCAAGCACTTTGGTAGCCTCACAACTGCAGGTAACACATGAGCAAATCTCTGGATGCTTGCTCCTATCAGTTCTGTTGGTTAAACATTTGGGAGAGCTGGCTATACCATGCAGCTCACTGAAATGCAGAAGTGATCCCGAAGTGTTTTACAAATGGTATTTAACTCACGATTCATCCTAGCTAATTTAAGGCATTCATCTGGAATACTTAAGTTGAAGCTTTGGCACTTCAGTTTAGTTCCCATCATCCAGAGCAAGCCATCTAGCTCCTAGCGAGCCCTTACCCACTACTGGGGTGCTGCTTCCCCAGCTAGAACACCACCTCCATCCTGTGTGAAGAGGCTGGGGACCAGGAGGCACCCATCTTTCTCTCACTGGGGATTCCCCTGCTTGCAGCAGTGGGGGCAGAGAGGGGAAGTGTTGCCTTACGGAGTGCCCAGGTTATGGGCAAACCCCTCTGTTTGCTAGCCTTGACTGCTTCGCATCCATCAGGTGTGATCTAAAGCACAATAGAGTGTGTCCTCCTGAAATGGCTGTTCTTACAGCTGGAAACACCCTGGGATGTTGGTCTGCTTGGCGAAAGCTGGGAGAAGCAAGTTACTCGCCCGCAGGAAGCCAGGGAGAGCCCTGATGGCAGAGGGAAGGCTCAGAGCTGCTGCTGGTGGGAAGGCACGGAGATGAGCCTGAGCCAGGTAAACCCACTGGCCCACACAGGAGCGTTAGGAAAACTAGTCAGGAAGGTAGGAACATGCTTCAGAGCGTGTGTAGGTGTAGGACCAGTGTACAGTAAGGCTCTGTGATTCATAGGACAAGCTATGAGCTGCTGGAAAAGGGGCCTGGACACTCTCCTTCTTCCTGAGCCCAGCTCGGAGCTTGTTCTGCAGTACAGAGGGGCCGAGGTGGGGAAGTGCCAGTGATGCTCACTGCTCTCACCATGGTCTACGTATTGATCTATTAAGTGGAAGGGTTATTTGTTTTAGGGTCCTGGGGAAAACCTGTGTGTTATGTGCTGTACATGCTGCTTCACGTACCTCATGAAGATTTAAGCTGTTCCCTGGCGCAGGCCTAGAGCTTTGGGACGGGGTGTGATGGAGCTGCCACGGGTCTCTTGAGAGTTGGACTCCTCCTTGGAGCTTAATGTAGCTGGATGTATCAGCCCTTCTGCCTGTGAGAGGGGAAGAGATGGAAAACTGAAGGAAGACACACTGCTGTAGCCCACTTAAATCACAGGATTCATAAATTTAGTGGATTATGGACCAATAGAGCCACCAGACCCCCTTCTGGTGTTACTGCAGTGGCAGTGTACGCCTAGCATGTCTTGCTCAAGAGAAGCGATTCCTCTGTGCTCTTTCACAAGGAGTTTGATGGATGCTGTGAAAATGCCACTCCTGGTGGGGATATGAGGGATGCCTTGTGCTGTCTGACCCCCCTGGTCTAGTGAAATGCCCAGTTTGGCATTGTGTCTGCAGATCTGTGATGAGTGTATGTGTCTCAGGAGGGACAGCGGTGACTTCGCCCCTTTCAGTGCTGTGGTGGCAGTCCATTTTCACCACTGCTGCTGATCCAGTGGTATGCTGGGCCATCTAAGCACTGCCTTTATTTTTCAGATGTAGTATGTAATTAATCAGTGGGACTCACGGCCATATCACTGCTTCCAAGAATGAGTAAATGAAGCTAGATGGTTCTGTGCAAGAACATTGACTTTCAACATTAAATTAAAGAAGAGATGTGATATGAAGAACATAAATCAAACTCTCGCTATTGGCAACAGAGAAGCAGTTTTCCCCAGGACAGATTACTGCAGAAGATTTCTTGTATTTTCTGGAAAAAGAAATGTTGGCTGCTGCCAGAGAGATGATACCAGAATAAACAGACTGTGTGTAGGTATGAGATTTCAAGTCCATGAGTGAATGGGCCACAGTGGCAACAAATGGCTATCACCCACTGCACTGCTAAATGTGTTTTCTGACGTGAGAACAAACTGCTGTTGCCTGTGTCCCAAACTCAGAGACAATAAAGATAAATCGGTCATATGAAAAGCCACCCTTGCTTTCTCCCTCCCCTACCTGCAGTAAACAGCCTGGGCTGCTTGCGCGGGAGGGCAGGGCCCCCCCCTGCTCCCCTCCCCAGCCGCCCAGCTCCCTGTGCTCCCTAGGTCGCCTTCCACCCCCATCGCAAGGCTGCCCTCACCACCCCAGTGGGGAAGGTTGAACTCAGCTGCACATAATCTTTCATGTGATATGTGTACAGGCTCTTCTTGTTACACCCAGGCTCAGTTAGCAGGTACAAGCAGTGAAGGTGAATGTTAAGAGCTGCTTAGAGGATTGATTTTTCATTAAGATGAATCTGTTGTAATTAAGCCTAACAGAGATGTTAGTGCTAATGCTGTGTTACTTATTGCCTAAAAGTAATCCTTCTTTTTTTTTTTTAGACCATGTGAAGTTTCTTTACCTTTCTCTTTCAGTCTTGTACTGTTTCTGCTGCTCCCTCTAGAACATATGTTGGTGCGCCTTTTCTTCTTTCAGTGTCTGTTTTCTCTCAAGACCAATTTTTTTTCTGTTGTGTTTAATTGTTTTTCTCCTGATTTATTGTTCCAAGCCCATGCTAGGCAGTCTGTTTATTTATAATTTGGATTATTTTAAAATGGATCCAGAGCTCTAGGTCAGTGTTTAAAAATTAACTAATAAAATACACAAATGAGGCCCAATGGTCAACATAAGATTACACATCCTCTAGGATTTGCATGCTACTCCAAATAAACCACTGGGGAATACCAGCCCCAGGCCCCGAAAGCATGGAAAATTCACTAATTGGGACTGAAATGGGCTGGTATAGAAAATATATATGGGGACGCTTTACTGATAGCACTGGACCACACTTCCTCTGCTTGAGGCAGCAGGTGTTAGCACGAGCCCTTGGAAGGAGCATCAGTGATGGTGGGGTATGGCAGGGAGATGCTGGGCTCTGCCCAGCCCAGGTGCCCACCTCCCAAGAACTGATCCTCTCCCTTCTAAGTGTTTTGGGAGAAAGCAGCTCAAAGGATAAGAAGTATAATGTGCTCTACACCACACAGGCCAGGAGACTAGAGGGTCCCAAACTTCTGTGGGACCTTTCCCCTTCCACCACAGAGGCTGCTGCCTCCCACTGAAAAGAAAAACCAATGGGAGGGAGCGTGTGCTGTTCTGCACAGAGACACAACCCCCCGCACCATCCCCCCACTATTTTGGCACTACCCCATGCGTGGCACCCTGACAGTTATATCCCTCTCTTCACACTCCATTGCAAAACTTCTCCAGTAAACAAACGAGTGGTATCAGCTACTGTGCGTATTTGGAGAGGCAGCTTGGCTTGTGGAGAAGGACAGGCAAGAGCAGCAGACCTCAGGAGGGAGCGCGGTGTGTAAACAGCCCCACTGGCATGAAGTGGCTGAAGGGACGGCCATGCCGCAGCCCGGCTCAGCCACTTGTGGTATGGCAGGGCAATGGGACCAAGCCAGCGCATTGCCCAAGGCGAAGCCATCATGGTGGTCAGCTGGCAGCCACAGAAACCACCCCCATGCATCCCCTGGCAAATGCGGTGTCCCACGGCTGGTGCCATCAATGCTGAGGTCCACTGTCCCTGCATGAAGCGTGTGTGCAGGCTGGGGGGTGGCTTGAGGCAGCAGGGGGGGGGGAGGCAATACTCTTTTGTTCATGCTCAGAGATGCTTTGCTGGCAAGGCCAAAGAGAAAAGCACACAGACCATGGGCTTTGACGTGCTGGCTTGACAACTGAGCACATTTAGTTGGTTTGCATGAATGCATGAGGCAGTGGCATGGGGTGGCCGGTGCAGTGTGTCCTGCTTACCTCCCTGTAGAGGTGGGGGCACCTCCAGCAAAGGTAAGAAAACTTCTGGAGGTGCAGGAAATAAAACCACCTGCTCTGTCAGTCAGTATCTGAAGAGATACTGGTCTTTCACATTGGTGCAAAGCAGGAACAAAACCTCCCCTGGGGGTTGGCTGTAAGGTGTCTCCAGTCGGAGGTAGGGCTGGTGCACAGGGATGCTGATGCTGGACCATGGAACCAGTGCCACTCCCACTGCAAACAGAAGGGTGTTTTAGCAGTTGCCCCTATGAAAACAACATCAAGCTTTTTTAGTGCAGTGTTAACAGCTATGTTAAAATCCTCACACTTTCCAACAAAAGAAAGGCCCTCAGAGAAACCCAAACAAACACTCACACAAGCAACACTGGAAGTTGGCTTGAGTTACAAACACAGGAAATTAAATACAAAACCATGTTACAATAGCATTGAGGATCTGACTTAAAACAAGCCAGACAAGAGCATGCACTGTTCAGCTTGCCGTATTTTTCCCTACCCCCACTCCCAGGGGGATCGTCTCTATAAATGCACACATGCATGTAAGTAGTGTATGTTTGTATACACACATACATGCATGCACAATTTCTGCCATACAAAATAAACCAGAAGAATTAAAGTAATACAGTAGCCTTTCCCTGGACTGGGCTTACGCAGTATAAATGTACATGAAGGTGCTTTAGCTAGGGCGGCAAATACCATATGGTTTGGGGAAACGGCTTGGTTTTTTCTTCTTCTTTCCTAAACTGCGACCCTTGCAAAGATTCAGTCTACAGCACAATTTCACAACAAACAAAGGCGCAACTGAGAAAAGTGCAAAGGTGACAGGCAAGGACAAGAAGGCAGGAGTTCCTTCAATTGGTTTAATTGTATTTGTTATTACTATACCTTATTGTATTTGTTATATTATTATAATATTTCATCTTCAGCTTCAATTGCATTAACAGAAGACACCTTTACTCCCAACAGAAATTCACACTGAGGGTTATACCATTTTTTCCTGGAAAAAAAACCCACTCAAAGCTTTGCTGGGCTTTACAGCTTGTGTGCCCTTCTGTATCACATCCAGCATGCTGCCATCACGTGATGTTCCGTGTCCTCTGCAGAAGCCTCTTCCCACCTCCACCCACAGCCGCACACCGCTGGAGGTCAGTGGAAAGGGGAGGGTGGCCTCAGGTTAACATGTCTGGGCTTGTCCCTTTCTTTAAGCAAAGCCCTTTCCCTTTGCTGCAAATCCCTATCTCGTGGCCTCAGTCCTAGGGTACACACTTGTTTTTCTCCTTTTATCTTCAAAACATTCGCAAATGGATTTTGAATGAGAACTCTGTTATGTTTTCCTTTCCTTTATTACACTTTGCTACAGTTTGTCAATACTGGCTACCGGTGTTATTTGAGGCCACACTTGAAAAAAAAAAAGGTCCTTTCCGAGCTCAGAACATTTATCTGAAGTTCTGCATAAGGTCACATGTCTCCTCCAGCAGAAGGTCTTGCAAAGTTAAACAAAGTCCCCTCGCTTGCTCTGTCTGAGTAAATACAGACCATATTGGAGTAAATAAACAGCCAGGCAGTGTCCCAGACAATGGGCCTTGGCGATGAATTAATAAACTCTGCCTCTCGCATTAGTAGAGTGTGACTGGAACTGGCAGGAGGCCCTGGCGGGACTCCAGAAACGATTATTACTAGACAGAGCCAAAGGAGACTTGGCACGGCGCGGAGCCCACAGCTGGAGATTAGGTAACAGAGCTGGAGCGCTCGCCGAGCTGCCAGGGCGTTGGTTACCCTGCCTGAGGAGAGGGTCAGGACTCTGTTTTTGTAGCTCGCATGCACATAGGGTGCCTATCTCCGAAACTCACGCCGCTACGGTTTGTATTCCGTAGGTTTATTCGGCAGGATCAAATTGCCATCCCAAACCGAGGTAGTCGTCCAAAATGCCTGTCTGGGGAAACTACAGAGGATGAGCTTGCACCATCCCTGTCCTCTCCACCACCCAGAGGCTCTGGTGTCCTTGGGTGAAACAGGGCTTGGTGGTACCACAAAGTGGACAGCCAGGCCATGCAGCAGGGCAGTGCCATTTTGGGTGAGGGAGCAAGATGTGCCTCTGTAAAGAAAAGCTTTATCTGGGCTTGTCTTCTGAGCTGGGGGTTGAATCCACAGGCAGGAGGTCTGCTGAGGAGGGAAAACCCTCCTAATGGCTTGCACTGGGGTTGGCTGACACCTGCGGGAAGCCACTGCTAAGCCAGCTTCTTCCTGAGCTGGGCAGAAGCTGTCACTCAGACACAGTAATGAAGAAGATGTAAATAGGAGGGGATGGTGGACAGGTGGTAAAAGTTATCCCCCCAGTTCCCACATGCAAAGCCATGGTGTCTGCGTTACTTCACAGATCGTGGAGCAGCAGCCTCTGAGCTCTCTCGCAGACCAGAAGAACCATCACCTTGGAGCCTGGAAACCCAGCAGCTGTGCTGGGTGAGCGCTGCAGCAACGTCAGGTAGCAGGTTTATCAGCTGGGCTACCGCCAGTGTGGATACCCTGCTGACACAGCTGTCCTGCTTCCAAGAGCTGAGCTACTTTCTTCACCTGGTGGTGTATTGGTTTAGAGCTGCTTCTTGGATCTCTGACATGGGTCTGCTCATTGCCATGCACAGACATGCCTGTGTTTGCAACTCACATCCCCACAATAAGCTACAAACATGTTAGCAATGTCAGGTGAGCTTGGCACTTGTGCGCTAGAGTATAGGTGGAGGGGGAAGCGATACCTGCTCCTGCTGTGAAACATTTTGAGAAGTATGAATGAAAAACTCAAGGTTTTTCAGTGTCTACTGAAGAAGGGAGGCTGTATGCTAAATCCCTCTTCTCATTCATACATGGCGAGAAGACTGTGGTCTGAGCTTCGTCCCTGAGGGCCCCCAGACCATTTTGATGGCCCTAACTGCAGGAACATCTCTGTTTGGAGCCCTCCTTTTACATCTCAATGGCTGCAACCCTGGAAATGAAAAAGAGGAAGAAATCAGTCTTTCTTAATGCCATTACTATGAATGGAACTACCTGGATGGCTTTGAAAACACACCTTACCAAATATACTGCGGTCAGTAAGGTTGCCAAAATTAAGGGAATTACATCGTTTATTTCACATATATGCTATAGTAAGTGGCATTCCTTATCCTTATTTACTGCTGAATCCCCAACCTGTCCTGGACTGAATGCCCCCAGAGCAAAACAATAATAGTTTCCAACTCTGAATACTGCCTTTTGTCATTAGGTTTGAAAGGCCTTCACAAAGGGGAGGAATCTCATTTTCTGTGTTTTTCCACAGGGAGAAAAGGGGTCACACAGGCACAGCCCAAGCCCCGCTCCACTCAGTGCCAGCCTGCTGCCACACTGCCTTCCCAGGACAGGGCTGTGCCCTCGCCAGCCCACCCCGCGCCACCGAGGCCAAGATGCTGAAATGCCACTTGTACGGGCTTGTCCTATAAACATTTGTTATCTGTGCATGAGACTGCAAGTGGTCCTGGTGCGAGCAGCTGATGGCTGCGTCAAACAGTGGAATCTTCTAGTTAACGCTGGCCAGGGCTAAGGTAAAACCGATTCCGCAGCCCAGTGCTCACCCCCCAAGCTCCTTCCTCCTCAGCAAGCAAGTGGTTTTTTTCTTTTGTAACACAATTTTAAGCAAGGAATTACTTTCCATTAGCCAAGGTGCAGATTTTGTTCTTCTCCTTAAATCACCTTCAGTTTGATGAGCATGGGCACTCCTTGCTGGTGCCTCTAAACATTGCCTGGAGAGAAAACCTCTGTGGAAAGTGAAATTCAGAAGAGCTAATAAAACATTTTCTGAAGGGTTTGAATCTCCCATTCCAAAGAAAACAAAGAGGTCGGCTGACCTTTCAACCTAACCCTTTTCTTTTTTTTCTAAGGCATTAAGAAAAACATTCTGCAAACAATGAGTGCTCGTGGTAATTGTCCCTCCCCTGTGCCCCAGTTCTTGCCAAAAGCAACATTTCAATGGCTATGGGGGGTGGAGGTTGAAAGCAAATGAGTGAGCAAGCAAATGCTGGCTTTCACACATCAGTGGCTGGCTACGCCCCTGACCACATCCAAGGAGGTTCAAGGTGAGGGAGTCAAGCTCTCCGGCTGTTCCTCACCGAGTTTTGCAGTTGCAGGTATCTGAAACATTGCAGTCCATGTATGGAAATCTGTCTTGGAAGCATTCAGAAAGCCCTGTCAAAGGGTAAGAAAAAAGGTCACACAGCGGTGAAGAAGTATAATTTAGATCAACATCTCCTCAATCGACTGCTGAATTCCACCTTCATGTCACATGCCACATCTACTCATCCCTCAGCCTGTCGTTCTCCTTCTCATAGCGTCAGGGAAAGGCCTGGTGTGAAAACAATTCAATGTTAGAAAAAAACCTGCTGTTTTTATATGAGAAAAAAACCCTTCTTTTACCATTTATCTCCATTGTTTTCCAGCACTAGGACCTGCAGTGGATCCTGCTGTGACATGTTTCCAGCTGCAAAAGGAATCAAAAGATTTAGGGTTGAGTTCCCTCCTGATTCTGGAACATGTTCCACTGTGCAATCTTTTGTAATATCTCTCTGCAATAAAAGCACTAATGCTCTCCAAGAGGCCTCCCCCTTTCACTTTCCTCATAAGAGGTGATGACAAGCTCCCAGCCCAATTGTCTACACACATCCTTAACTGCAGGGAGCCACAGATTCAGCTACCTGGTTCTGACACTAACCTGTACGCTGGTCCTGGGCAAATCGCTTCAGCTTCACCCGACCTGGACAAAATTTTCCTAGGAACCCCTTCTCGCTAATGCTGGAGCAGGAGTGTCGGCACTGCTGGGAGATGGCTGTAGACAGGGCGGCTTTCAACTGTCCTCATGACTTTGCTGCCAGACAAGGAGACCTGCCTATGCCAGGGCTCATCTTGCTAACTCCAGGGCAGCTCAATCAGTTTTGTAAAAGCACACGGGTACTGTCAAGTTCCTGCTTTTGAACGTGTTTCTCCAGCCGTAAAATGTGGATAGAAACACCAAGCCAGCTCTGTAAAGGTCTGCTGAGATTTAAGCTATGCTGGCATCCTCCTCCTCAGTGTCAGTACAGCTGGCAAACACGAGGAGAGTGCAGGACGGTTTCTACTTTTCTTTGAATCATACTGTAAAGCCCTGCAACCCTGAGAACAGACCTTGTAATTCCCAGCAAGCACACAAGTGGGTTTAGGTGCTTGCGTGGGCGGGAAAGTGGGGGTTCGGGGGGGGTTAAATAAACAGTGCATCCAGAATCTTTTTGTTACCCTCCAGATTTACTTCTCTTCTGTAGAGTTTGTACAGCAAAGTACAATTTTGTGGCTCTTCTTCAAGACTATTAACTCAATATAAAAATATCAGCACTGTTTTTATTATCTGAAAAAAAGACCTCAGAGCCGAGTTTTTGCGAGCAATGCTCGGTTCATTAAACAATGACTCAGACTAGGTTTTGTGGTGGAGGATTCAGCTTTTCCTCAGTGGTAGGATCAAGATGTCCTGTTTTCATGATAATCTACCTTTCATCTCTCTCACGTTGCAAAATTCATTTTTACCTTGATCCCACACAAACCTCTTAGTTTCTTGTTTTTGTTATTGTAAATTATTTACTTTAGAAATGCTGAATCATGACACTGAGGTTTGAGAAAATTGCATCTGTATTTAAAGTAAGAATTGTTCCCACATCTTCTGAAGATTCCTGGACTATTATTTTTGTGTGTCCTTATGTTTTATGGTTTAAAAAATTCGAGTGGCACTTGGTTTGGTCCTCCCCAGAGAGGTCCAGACCTGAACCTTTTACCCTGGACACGTTTAATTCTACCAAATGACGCTTGCTAACGCTGTGTGGGAAGAACTGTGCCTAGACTTTGGAGAGCTGCGTGGGCAGTTACAGTGCTGACTTCCCTCAGGCTGCTCCGGAGTGTGTCCTCCTGTGCCACTGCTTGGCTGGCCTCCTCAAAGCCTGGGTGGCACAGCACCAGTGGGTCCCGGGGGGCTGCAGCTGCACAGGCTCACGTTGTCCATGAATGGCGTGGCATGCACCTGAACAGAAGCAATTCAGGGAAGCACTCTGGAGTCTGGGGTACACCTGAAGCTTATGTCAACACCCTGGGCCTGCAAAAATTGGGCTAGAAATCTGAAAATAGATATTTGTACTTCCCAGTTCTTACTTGACCAGAAAGACAAAGAAAAGGAGCCAGAGCCCCAGCCCCAGGTGTGCACTGCAGCCTGCTGAGCAGCCTGGAAATACAAGTACATCATAGTCTGGGGCCACAGCTTGGTTATTACCCAGCTGCAACCTGGCCCACCAGCACAAGGGCTACCTCCTGCCCATGCTCCTCACCATACTGTATGTCCTACCGGCTGAATCACATCTGCTTAAGCGAAGACATGCTCTGGTTACCCAGCAGCAGTGACAGGTAGCTACCAAGGCTCCCTCCATACGCAGTCACAAATTAAACTGGTAACTGGTGTGTTAGATGGCTAAAGTGAATGCGAAAGCTGGGGCAGGGTGACCTGCAAGGTGGTGTGTGCGGTACAGCAGTGAGTGGCTACCAGCAGATAAAAAACAGTCCGAGCCCAGTATCCCTCTGTTTCCCATTTTTTATAGGTTTTTATGAATGCAAAGATGAGCTGTAGCGGGGCAGGTAGAAGATACTGTGCATGCAAAAAAGCCTTAATTTACACTTTGCTGTGTTGTATCTGTTTACAGGTGTCTGTTTTACCACCCTGCGCACTGCCTATGGGATTACTGCAACACTAGCACTACTCTGAGAGTAAACTGTTAGCAGGATACAACCAGTGGGTTGGAGCTGGCAGACGAATTTCTGCTCTAAGTGACTCCTGCCCTCTGTTCTCTGAGCCAGTGGGTAGCCCACCATGTCTAACAGCAGCGGCCACTCGCCTGCTGCATCTCTGCTCCACTGAGCACCACCCAACATGCAGAGAGGCAGGTAGGGGCCACCTCGTTAGTCATTTAATGAGTAAACAAACCATTTCACCAGCATCACCCAGGATCACTCAGCCTGAGCAGGGACACAAGCCTGGCAGAAAAAGGGCTCTTGTTCTGGCCCCCCTCTGCAGCAGCTGGCCAGGGGCTTGTCTCTCGGAGCAGAACAGGGCCATGCAAGTGAGCCCACGTGATATGACCTGTGCCAATGACTTTTTCCAGGGGCCAGCTCAACCTCAATTTCTTTTATATAGCACTGGCGGTTGAATTTTCCATTTTAGTGGCTCTCATCTTCTGGAGGTGTCAGCAGTGCTCTGTAATTGTGGATTATTTAAACCTCAGCTCATCTTTAAGGCAGGTTTTGTACCTCCCATTTACAGAAGGGCTGGGTGAGGCCAGGCAGCCGTCAGAGGGTACGTGCCAAGATACATCATGGCCAGGGATAAAGCCCCATTTTCCTCTCTTTGTTTCTGCAATGGGATGTTGTCTGTTTAATCCAGGCAACTGTGTCAAGGGATGGGGTTTCCCAGCAGGATGGCGTGATGATTTGCGTGCATATGAGCGCCCAGGCAGAAGCCCAAATAAGCACTGAAGTGCTGCTGGCTTCCCCAGTGGCAAAGTAACTATTTTACCTGCTAGTTGCCCTGCATTTTACAGCCCTTCCCATCCTGCCATGACCTCACTTCTTCATGGATGTGCTCTGAGGTAATGTTAGCCTGCTTACAGGTACGGCTACAGGGCAGCCACTGATTTAACTCTGGCTGTAAGGAGAGAAGTTGGAGTGCAGAGCTGTGAGGAGCTATATAGAAGAGCAGTAATGCTGACAGTCATCTTTTCTCCCAGGCTTTATCTGGGTGTCATGTACGTGTTTGATGGTTGCTCTTGCTCCATAGGTGAGTCTCTGCCACCCTGTCCAGGAGTTGCATGCATGCTTTCCCTGCCAGCTCAGAAGGCAGCACTGCAGGCAGGCAGAGCGCTCACCCTGCTGGCCTGCATTCCAGAGCGGCAGCAAGGGGAGAAGCGTGTGCTGGAAGACTCTGAAGCAATGCAGGACTGGACAAGAGAACACAGGACCCACAAAGCAGAAACCTTTGGGTTGCATGTCAGTGCTAGAAACCTGCCAGAAACGGGACAAATGCAGGAGTGCAATTAGCGAACCGTATTCCCGGCTGTTTCCAGGGAGCGTTAGTTCCCCCTTCCCAGCTGTGCTGGGGTGGAGGTGAATTTCCAGTGCAGCGGGAGCACTAACAAGTTAATGTTTAACATTATTATTACCTCATCTTCCAGAGGCTCCTTCTAAACATAACAATTGACGACAGGCTCCTGATAGTTTGGAGGAGACCGACCTCAGCCCTAAGACTATGATGAATATGATTTCCCTTCCCCCTCTGTTTTGATTTTCTGCTCTGTTACTCCAGAGCATTGGCTGGCCATGACCCCTGGCTGCTTTTTCTGTAATTACCAGCTCCTGCCAGATTTACTGTGGAAGTTAATGTCTGTTCCAGCCAAGTCAGCCCCACTGTTATATTGTACGAGACAGTAACCCCTTCAGCACAGGCAGAGCTTTAGCGAAGCAAAACAAAGAGTCAGGGAAGGGGCTTCCCAAGGCCCTGGGGAAAGCCTCACGTGCTTGACAAAGGTGCTGCATTAACACTAGTGCTTTCATTACGCAGAGACAGGCCACAACATCTTTCTCAGGGTCTTTCAAATCTTGCAGAGCACACAGGGTGCTCAATGATGAAAGAGCAAAAAAGCAACTCTTACCAGAGCTCTGACAAACTCCTCTCGGGCTTTCCTCTCAGTCCACTATGCTCCTCTGGGCCTTTTCTTCAGAGCCTGTGCATGGTCTGGTGGGACTTTCTTTAATAAATTAACATTCTGGACAGTTACCCTTAAAATTGGGAGGATTTTTTTCAGATGTTGTTTTTGCAAGCAATTTTTTTACATGCTCAAATGAAGCTTGCTAAAGAGGGCAAGATTCAGACTCTGATGGCTCTCCAGTAGAGGCACATGTCTCAGCTTTGGTCCAGCCATCAGAAACACCTTGTCTTGCACCCACACCTTCTGCCTGGCTGATCTGGGCTGTACTCATTACAACAGCGTGCAAACACAAGAGCATTTTAAAGGTCTGCGGAAGATCAAACATACTTGAAACATAGTCAAGAGCTAAATGCAGTTAAAATAAGGGCCAGATTGTGATGAAAATTATGTTCAGCTATCTCTGGAATAATTCTGTCTAAGCCATGGGAGTTGTGGGGTGCAAGTCCTGTGCCATGGGGTCACGGAAATTAGATGAGTAGCCTTAGTATGGTGTACACCACATGGGTAGAAGTGGCCACAACAGCAGTGAGCAATGTCAGAAACTTCTGCTCTAGACACAACTGGGAGATAATGGTGAGGAAGCAAAGAGATTGTGTGAGTACCAACCTGTTAATGTGACCTATTACTACAAATGGGGAGACACTAAGAACAGACCACACAGGCTTGAGTAACACGTTTGCAGCAAATTCTCCTGCAGGGCTCCCGTATTTCTGTTCAAGATTTTGCAGACAGATGCACAGTAAACACGTGGTGGAAGTAAGCCTGGCGCTTCCAGGAAGTATCATTGGATGTGCCACATGTGCACTGCACAATTATTCCTTAGACTTTAGACTTTTAGGCTGATACTTAGATATATGAGGCGGTATACATGCAGTAGCTCTGTGCATCGGACTTCCTTCATGTGGCTGGTTTAGCACAGTGCATGCGCACAACAGTGTGAATTGGGGTGCTGCCTGTCCTGGGCACCCTGTGGGGGTGACTCCTGGGTACCTTGTGGGTGACTTCTGGGCACCTGTCTGAGACTCTGAGATGTGCTGCAGCATAGTAAGGGGCTTCTGACCTGATGGACAAACCAGATATTCAGAAAACTATGAGAAATCTATAAAGCTTAAACAAACAAAAAAGTCCAAAATGATCCAACCGGAGATACTTATGTGTAGAAAAAGAGGACTTATCTGAAAATGTAGATGTGTGGGCAGACCTAGTCTTCACCACAATTTGAATCTGTGGTTCATGGCAGATAGCCCACTCTTGAGGAAAAAAAAGCGCTCTCTTCTTCACAAAGGACATCAGAGCCAACTTTTGGGTTTGTGGGGCTGCGAGTGGGACTGGGCACTGGAGCCACTTGGAAGGAGAGGCTTTGTGCTTATTTCCACTGTGGCAGCTGGGACTGGAGACGTGCCAGGACAGTGGGGCTGGAAGTAGCAGTTTGACATGTAGGGACTCGTATAAAACCCAGCTTTCACGTAAAAGATTTTTGGACCAGCCAGCGGCTATGGACACACCTCACGCATGAAGAACCACTGGCTTTCTGCACCCAATTTTGGCAGGAGCTTACCTGCACTGATGTCCCCATGGGTGCGTTGGTGTGGGTCTTGGGCTCTCCTGGGCGGCAAGCCTTCCTGCGCCGACGGGGAACCTCTCTGCCCTGGTAATGTTGGCAGCAGATTGCAAAACACAAACAAGAGTATCCCATCAGAAAGAAGGGGAGATGAAGAGCTGGAGTCCTCTGCAGCACTCTGGGCACCAATTCTGGACCAAAACCAGGAGGAAGCTCACCCACCAGCCCCTCTAAACCCCGGGCTGGATGAGGACAGCAAAGGGGACCCTGCATGGGCCTCTCAGTGATGAGGCAGACCTCTCAAATCTTTTCTAGCGTGTGAGACAACGCAGTGGCCTGTCACGCGACGGGGGGACGTGTCTGGCAGGCTGGCCTTGCGAGATGCAGGGGCTGTGGCAGGAGGCCACGGCGGCCTGGCTGCCCGCCAGCCCACGAGGTTCGCCTCCTCCAGCAACCTGCCAATCTGCCTCCCCTGGACGTGCCGTTGGGGAGTGGGAGAGCAGCCTGGCCGCGCGCTGTGCTCAGGCGTGAGGTATTTATTATCCCAGCAGTGGGGAGGTGTGAGGTAGGAGTCGGCTCTGCAAGGAACACAGGGGCTGGCTCTGCCATCAGTGCAGGGGACACCTAAACTGAGAGCAGGAGTATGCCACGGGAGCACTACGGGTGGACATCTCTGTCTTCTCAAGGTGCACCAGGGTGCCACAGGTGCCCGTTGTCCTAAGTCAGCTAAAATAATCCCCACCAGTGTGGAGTGGGAGCATTGCCCTCTCTCTGCACTGCTTAGGATGACATCTCAGCCCAGTTCCCAGGAGATGCCCCCATGGCTCCTGCTTTCTTCTCCCAGGCTGCTGGGATCTGCAGCGCTGCCTGCAGTACGCCACACAGAGCACGCTCCCCTGCCCTCTGCATGCCACCACAGGTTTTTGGAACACCCAAGGCTGCCAGTGCAGGAGGCTGTGTCAGGTGTGAAGGGATGCCGATGAGTGTCCCAGGGTGAATTGTGAAAGGGGTCATGCTCCCCCTTGCCTTCCTGCACATGCAGAAGCCCTGCATGAATGTTATGACATAGGCTGAGTCGTTTTAAGGCATGTGTGAGCAGCACCCCACAGGGTGTCCACGACTGCCGTTGTAGGGCAGGCTGCTGGTCAGGTCCAGTTAGCCAGGTAGCTGCGTCTGGCCATGGCTCATACCCACAGTGTGGAGAGGAAGGAAGATCTCGTTCCTGCATCTAGGTGGAGATGCAGTGCTGGACTTCGTGGGCAGGAAGCACCTCAGGGTGCTGTCCACCTCGTGAGGATGCAGGGCTGTTGTATCCATCCTTCATCCCTTCTCCCTTTGGTACAAGGTACTTTGCTGGACATGTGGGAAGCTGCCAGGTATTTTCATGTTACAAATCACACAGGATAAATAGACATGTGTTACAGGCCATTTGCAATATCTTCACTTTACTGAAGCAGAAAACATCTTGGGTACTCGATTTCAGACCTTCAGCTTCACAATACTGAGGGAGTTGGATTGGTGAAAAACAAGAATTAGACTTTCTTGATTTTTTTATCACTCACTGTCTGTTTTTACAAAGGTATTTTCATCCGATATTTGAAAGGGAAATATATTGTCAGCATCTTCCTGAGTGACTTCAGGTGCAAATAGATGTGACGGGAAACCTTGGACGAGGGCAGCCCTGTTGTCCCCGTTCATGATGCAGACTGGGATTTGCTGCTGAATTTGTTGAGTTTGACTGAGGTTTTCTCTTGATTTTGGGGTGGGTATGTGTTGTGTTTGAGTAACTATTTTAATAGTTACAGCCTGGGAGAAGAGCTTTTTGTGTCTGTAAATCTGATGGTAAGGATGTGTGATTTGTCGTTTTCAAGAACTGAAGGATTATACCTATACTGGTGTGTTGATCAATAATTACCTGTATCAGACTGTTTATCATTGGCAGTAACAGGTACTGGAAAGCCTGTGTGGTGAAACCCACCCTGTCGTAAACACGCTCAGCTATCTGGTCATCAGGCTGTGGGGTTTTTCTTGTGGGGATGGAGGCTGACACCAAACCCAGCAACAGAACAAAAGCTTGGTCAGAGGGAAGGGGGTTTGCAGCGTATGAAGTGAGTTTTGATTCATTCCCGAGCTCAGATGTTGCTTTGGGAAATGTATTCTCTTCAGGTCTCTCACTGTGACTCTATAAACAGAGGCAGCGACTGGCATTTGGAGGCACTAAAAGTGATTTAAATGATTCAGCCTGGGATTTCTGCCAAGCAGCACCTCCTTCTGTTTGCTGCGGGGGCTTTTCTGCCTTCCCCCTTGCCGGTGGGTTGGTTGTTTGGTTGTGGGGTTTTTTTCTCCTTCCATGCGAAATTTTTTGAGACTATCCTTTGAGACAGTCTCTTTCTCCTAAAAGAAGAAGGGGGGAAAAAAAAGTTTGCTTCTCCAGATGGACAGCTGCTCCCTGCTCCTTTTGATGTTGCTTTTATCTGCCAGGCCAGTGCTCTCTCACCCTCTCCCCTCCCCTGGAGGCAGTTTCCATGGGGGTCTCAGGGGAGCTTTGTCTCTCACATGTGTTTAAAGAGAAATGTGGAGCTGACACAAAGGCTCCACAGCTCGACCTTTCGCCCTCCAGAGTTATGAGGGCCATAAAGCTCGAGTCCCTGGTAACAGTGCCGATGACCAGGGCAGTTCTGGACACAGACAGAGCTTTTTTGGCAGAAAATTGTTTAACTAAAAATAGTTCTAGGGAGGAAAATAAAAGGTTGTGCAAACTAAGCAATGTCTTTTATTGCCTTATTTGGTGTTACTGGTAGTAGCATGAATTTCTTCAGTGTGGCCAGAGGCAAGACAGCTTCATTGCATTTAATATCAGATTTGAAATGCATGGGGCACAGATAAAAAGTGACATCCTCTGAGGTGCTGGGGAGCAAGCCTGTGACCACCGCCCTGCAGATGCAAAGGATGAAGCTGCCCTGCTGCGGCACCTGACCTCCAGGCAGAGCTGGGCAGAGGCCCAGGATGAGGCACGACCTGCAGGCACTGAGGCTTTCCGCACCAGGCAGTGGCAGAGTTGCTTCTCCTTGCTGGGGAGGAGGAACTTCAGGGTCCAGCAAAGGCCTGAGGAGCCACCAAGCCAGCCAACAAACAATCTTTAGCCTCAAGTCTCTTGAAAGTGTTCAAGTGCCTTAGCTCCAGAGCAGAAGAACTGCTGTTCCCTCACCACTTGCACCTCTGAGGCTCTCCTTAAGCTAGGTGTCCAAGCTGGCTGTCTCCCACCATGATTTGAGTCTCCCACCATGATTTGAGAGCAGTGCGATCTTTCTCTTTTTTTAACTCCTATTCAGACTGGCTAGTAACAGATGTTGGATCCAGGTGCTCCACAGTTGAGGCAAAAGGTTCACTAGCATTTGCTTTCTGCAGAAGCTCTTGCCTTCTGCCTAAAATGGGCCAGACACAGAATGAAAAGGGAGAAAAAAAACCTGATTCTTTTCCCTCCTGCAGAGGGTATTTATTTGCAGGAGAGCTGCGTGAGTGTTGAGTCCCTGTGCATAAGTTCTAACAAGTGGAAAAGTTTCCACAGACGAGTGACTTGCCCACAACATCTATTAGCCTGGTGTCAAAGCTGCTCTCCTCAGAGGTTCCAGGTACCAGCAGAGAAATTCAGAGGTGTGTCCTTAATTTCCTTAAGGGAAGCTCTAATGTTTGAATGCTGGGGGTGATAAAGGGCAGGTGACCATGAAGCTTTGTCCCCTAGTCTTCTTTCTTCCAAGTTAAACTTGCTGCAGTATGGCCTAGCTGTGCAGACAGCATAGGCGGAGGTGGGGGGGGGCACGGGGGGAGCTGCTGCCGAGCAGAGGTTCCACTGTGTGCGTGAAGGCTCTGAGCAAGAGTTTCAAAATCTTTATAGCATCTAAATATTGTGAGAAAATGCCTCATTCTCTTCGGGAGCAGGTTGCTGGGGAGCAGAGGCCACCTGTTACATATGTGTGGTGTATCAGCTTGATGTGGTTCCGACCAAGGCTTAGGGCTATGGCAGAGATAAGACACTTCCCAGGAAACTTTCCTTAAACTTTTGTTCTTCCAAACCAGAAAAAGTGAGGGTCAGTTGCTGTGCAATGGGAAGACAGCTTTTTCCTACTCACAAAAAAAATTCAGGAGACTTATTTTAGGTTAAATAAAACAAGGCCAAGAAGCAGGGGGAGAGAAGGGAAATCAAGTTTCCGAAAGAAAGAAAAACCTTGGTGATTTATGCTGAGGTATTTTGTGTTTTTAACCTGAATACAGCTACTGTTAGAGCAGACAGGGAGAATTTTTACAATGGCATGTAGTGATAGGACAAGGGGAATGGCTTTAAAATAAAAGAGGGTAGGTTTAGGTTGGATATAAAGAAGAAATTCTTCACTATTGAGAGTGGTGAGGCACTGGAACAGGTTGCCCAGAGATGCTGTGGATGCCCCATCCCTGGAAGTGTTTCAAGGCCACATTGGATGGGGCTTTGAGCAACCTGGTCTAGTGGAAGGTGTCCCTGCCCATGGCAGGGGGATTGGAACTAGATTATCTTTAAGGCTTCTTCCAACCCAAACCATTCCATGATTCTATGATTTTTACACCAAAAGGTACACAGAAAACACAGCCAGCATCTCTTTCCACTTACATGATCTCTCACTCTGGTAGTATTTTTGCTTGAAATAAGCAGCTTTGTGCGTCAACACGAGGTAAAACTCCCTGTGCAACCATGCACTAACAACCACTTGCAGTAATTCTTTGTGTGGATACATTTGTCTGCCTGTCTTGCATGATAAGGTGCGCATATGCACTCTCATTTTCTTTCTATAAATCTCCTTTTCGCTTCAGAAAGTTGTAAACCTAAAGATAACAGCACACACTCTCTTAAAAGCAAGGTTGACACTGAAATCCTTGGCTTAAAAATGTTGCCTGGAAGAGAAAAATCTCCCTCAGCCCAAAGGCAGCAGATTTGGCTCATGTGCCAATTGTCGCTCTCCCACCACTGGAGCGTGCTAGGAGGGGAAGGAACAGTGCAAAAAAGGAGTGCAAAGGGCAAGCAGTCCTTTGGCTCTGGCCATCCTTCAGTGGTATATGAACCTTAAGGGGATCACATGATGGGAATAGAGTGAAACAACCACCTAGGTCCTCTAAATCACATCACCTTGTAGTATCAGTGAACACAATCTCTTCCCTCCCATCTATCACCCTCACACCAGACAGATCTTGAATGCAGAGGGGAATTGAGCACTTCTGCTCCAGAGCATGCGTCTGGGGTGGTTAATAACAGATGATCCTAATCACCGTTCCTGGAGCCCAGGGCTAGCTGATAACTCTCTCTTCTGATTACTGACCCCCACAATCCTCTCATTCCTGAGAAGGAGCAGATATTGTGAACAATGGGTTTTAGCAACTGGGACAAAAACAGTCCTTTTGCTCAAGGAGTTTGGACAGCAAACTAAGGGAGCAGCAGGGTGGCTGAGCAGCCAAACTACAGGGCTGGGAAAGATCTGCATCGTGTATCTGGCTCTGCCACAGGCTTGCTCTCAGTGACCTTAGGAAAAAAAGTTAAGGTCTCACAACCTCATTCTCTTCCTCTGGAAAAATCAAGATAAGAACAGTGACTCCAGAATGGCATTGTGAGGATATATCACTAATTGGTATTTATAATACACGTTGAATTTTCCAGAGTAAGATGGGATATAATATTAACAACTGAGAAACACGCTTTGCTGAAACTGCTTCTTCACTCAGAGAGTGGTTTTGCTGCTTCGGCAGCAGCCCTTGAGGCTGCATTACCACTGAAGGGTAGCCTCACCAACTCTCCATTTACACTTTAAAACCTCTACACAGGCAGCAGCGGAGTCAGAGATGCAGCTGCAAGAAGAAACCACACACCACAGTTGTGCAGGTGCATGTGGGCCCCAGTAGGAAAGAATATTAACTATTTCCTGGTAATAGGGACACTGAGGTCCTTCAGGCAGATAAAATAATCTCAGCACAGTTCAGGACACACAGCCTGTGTAGGAAGCTACTATCCAAATGAATACACAACTGTGCTTAACAGATCCTAGCTTAAATGGCTACAGACTAAATATTCTGGATTCTCCTTCAGATTCAGCTAAATTTGTGCACTGCATGTCCCGTATTTTCCATGTGGCCTGGAAAGCTTTCATCCTACGACTTTTCATCCTACGACTGCCATTAGTGCTAGTTTAAAGCTTTGTGTCTGGAAGGCATAGTTGATATTTACCCCAGTATTCCAAGATCAGATCCATTTTTTGTAACAAGCTAATCATACTATTTGCATCTCTCCTTGACAAAAAGTTGCAGCAGGATCATTCTTTGGGTCCATTAGGTACCTGGGAATTAGAACAATAATTCACAACTTATGCTTTTTTAGGAGAGTTCTATCTTTTTGGAAGAAAATTGTCTGTTTTGTTTCTTCTAACATTATTTAATTACAATTATTGTCTGAAATGGAAACTGCATGATTATTTGCAAAACTAAGAAGGCATGTTTCCCTTCTCTGAAAAGACTGATGTGACAATCAGGCCTCCAGTATGAATGTATACATAAACTACTTTTAAAAATCATTTTCTATGAAACTGCTTCCAGTTATCTGGTTCACTAGAATACCAAGATGCAAATCTAGGCAAAGTAGATTATTTTTTTTTATATACAGTCAATATCTTTTAACCTATAGTAGGATTGGCTGAGCTGAAGCTGCTGCAGGAGATAATGAAGTTCTGCTGAAACACAGCAATGCTCCAATAAAGCCTGATAATGATAATGCATTAAAATAACAACATGTGGCATTGCAATCCACCCACACATCATCATGCATCACACCAAAAATGTCATGATGTGCTGACGGTTAAGTTTCTCTTCTAAAATCACAAAGCTGTCAGTTCTAGCTGCCACGCTCACAACAAACTGTGCTTTTTCATTTCATGTCTTTGGCTGGTCTTGACTGTACCCAGGATCTTTCTTACTTGAAATGGTGATGGTGGATGTTCTTTAAGCATTTAAAAATGGGATTCAGAAAAATACTTAGCCATCCAAGTTTCCACTCTTACAGAGCCCCACCTGAACAGTAGGAGGCTGTAAAACTAGGCAGAAAATCCAGTAAGAAAGAAGTCTGGCACCAGATTTCCATGCCTTCTGCTTTCAAGCAGAGCAGAAATTAGCCTCTGTCTTTCAATTCTACTTGAAATATAACTTCTGCAGGTTTTCCAAATGCCTTTGCACTTACAACCATTTGAAAGCTTACATTTGGCACAAGTGTCAGCAGTGGTTTAGGGTGGTAGCTGGAATGATGGCAGAAGTGGAATTTTATCTTCCCTCTATGTCATGATAATAAAATAGTTATGAAAACTTTTTTATATATTTGCTTTCTTGTCTGTTTGATAAATAAGACGAGACATTCACAATCACTTACCCTCAAGAGCTTCCACTTTTCCTGCCACTGGTGGAGCTAAAGTAAAGATGAAAAATTTTAGGAAAAATTGCTTGAATGGATCTAATCCATTGGCTAAATCCAAGGAAGGCCTGCCTGTATTAAGGTTGCGGCCTGGGTGGAGTTTTGTTTCCTATACCCTATATTTTAGCTTTGGTAACCTCAGCTACTACTTAACTCTGCAAATACCTACTTTCAATAGGTGCTTCAACTCCTAACACCAAAAAATCCCATTTAAACACTTACAGTTCTATATCTACACATGCTTACTAGCACTTCAGTGTTTGCAGGTCAGAGAAGTGTGACTTCTACTGCGTATCACAGGTCAATGGAGATACAGACAGAAAACATTTATTCTCTCCAGCCCTTCCTCCCTTTCCTGGTTGGGTTGGATGATGATACCTGCTGCCTTTCCCCACCACCACCCTCTCAAAGCATCAGTGATGATGATGACAATGATCCTGTGCTTTCACACAAGAGCTTGGCAGTTGTGACAATCTTCCCAGGACATACATTAGATGCCACAAAGTAAGTGCCAGCCTTAAACATGGTTTAGTCCGTTAGGACTTCTTCCATCCTAACCAAGGGGAGTGCTGTCCTGCTCTCATTTCGTATTTCTAAGGTACTGGGGAGATGCACATAATTCCTTTCTGAAGGGCCTGAAATTCACATTTCGCACCTCCCTATAAAATGTTATAATGATCAGGGGAGAGACTGGGGTAGGATGTTTCTCCTCTTGTAGGTCTTCCAGCAGGGAAGGGAAAGAAAATTGGACTCACTGTCAGAGAGAGTAACAGTGGTTATGGCTATCATGCCTTACTGGCTAGAGCACTTGCTGGCTTGGCTTCCTTGCCCGGCCTCAGAATTGCTTTTGCAATAAGCAGCTATTGCATGAAGTACCTAAACATCCCTGAGATCAACATGTAGAGCCCAGGACAGTTACATACTTTTCTTCTGGTCCAGCTAATTTCTAATTCTTTCCCAGAGCTGCCCTTCCAAGAAGAGTCCTTGGGAGTACCCCCAAATCTCTTGTCTAGTGGCCAAAGTACTCTAAGCAGTTGTGGCTTTGGGGGGGGGGGGGGGGGGGCAGAGGGGTAGGAAAGGGCAACAGCAAGGCTTCATTGCATTTCACACTTTTGGCCAATTGCAGCTGCTCAGATTCCACACACGTGAATTACGTGATGTGACAGTGGCCATGCAACTGTGCACTACCTATTTCCCTCTGCACTTAGATCAGAGCTCTGTGTGTCTATCCCTGCCTCTTAGGCGGTCTGAACCTCCTCAATGTTCTGCTCCATTGGGGTGGAAATTTGGTATTGCAAAGCCTGGCCCTGTAGTGAAAAAGTTCCTTTTTTGGACCCAGCAGGTACAGTGTGGGAGTGTAGCCTGCTTATATTTCGGTACCATTCAGTCCTCAGTCTTCTAGGTGATACTTCCAGTAAGAACTGCAGTGATGGGCATTTAGTTATAGCAGCGATATTTTATTATTGGGACTCCTGTCCAGTGTCCACTGTGTGACCATTGTCCTCAGGTGTCACATCACAAAGGCAAGCGAGCACTTCCTCAGCAGTAGGAGGTTTGGATGGCTTTTGTACACAGACAGGTTTAAAAACAGGGAAAGGTCTTACAGACCCCATTACTGGTCCACAGAGCCACTGATTCCTGAAGCATGGCTGGTACACAAATATAGAAGTAGATGTGACGCAGTGCATGGTCTTCTTAGGGAAAGGACTTTGGGAACTTCCCATACAGATGTGGGCTGCGTCTCCTCCCTGTACGTAATGCAGGGGAAATGGAAGATGAGAAACACCAAGGGTGGGAATTAAGACTGTGTTTTCATTTCCTCTTTCTTGTTTGTTACTTGGTCCTCCTCTAGTAAAAGAGGAAAAAAAAAAAGACAACAAAAAAAACAGCTGCACCTGGGTTTTTACATAAATATTCTCTTCCACTTCAACTCGTTCACCTCCTGGCAGCACTAAACTCCAGAAAATGCAGCACACTGTCTCTTTAAGAAAGACTGCTCCCTGCCCAGCTGTTGACTTGCCTGAAGGTGAGACCTCTGCTTAAATTCATGGCTCCAGCTGTCAAAAGCAAAGAAAAGCAGCTTTTCCTTGGCGGCTCTCTGCTTTGGGTAGAATTTGACATCTTCCTCAGTCAGCAGAATTTAATCAGCATCAAGTGCCCACAGCCGCTCAGCTTCACCACCGCTGGGCTGGGGCTGGGGCTGGCGCTGGGGAGCCAGACCTGGGGAGGAGAGGAGGGGGAGTCCGCAACACAGCAGGCACAAACAGACACAGGCACAATCGCTTGTTTCTATAGGAAATCCAAAGCTTGTCACTGTCTAGGGAGAGCCTCATTATACTCGTTGACTTAAGAATTGCTGTTATCACGCAGTAACCTTACCTGACTTAGGCTCTGCTGTGTCCTTCCTCAGCAGCTGAGAGCAGTAAATGGAGTGAATTATTGACAGCTGACAATGATACTGATTTCCAAAAGAGGCTGGTGAAATGGGTTCAGGGATATGGTTTCCCAGACTTGAGTGAACAAGTAAAGCCAAGGGAGCGAGTCCTGAGATCACCATGCTGTGCTTGCCTTCCTCCTAGAGAAGATGAGTGCCTTTAGTTATTGTCACATGGATGTCAACAAATGGAATAATCCGGCCCATGTAGCAAAACTGTTAAGCGGAGCGCCTAGTCTATAAAGCCCAGCATCTGATGCAATCATGAACCTCTAATGGTCAGATCTGACTGGTGCATGCAGATGTAGGTACATGCAGACTTGTGTACGGACCCACCACAGCAGGAGGACATTTACTTTTCCCCAGTACTGCCACCTCCTTCCTGCAACCAAGCCCCAAAATCCCGCAGAGAGAAACACACTGAAGGGAGGTCAGGGTATGGCTGCAGCCAGGGCAGTGGTGGGGTGGCAGTTCCCATGCCAGGTGTCAGCTCTGCGATGCTGTGTGCTGGGGGGGCTGCGCCAGACCCCTGGGGCAGGGGGCTTGGTCAGTGCAAGGTGGCTGTTCTTAGAGTAGGAGTGTGCACAGGGTGTTTTCTCAAGGAGACGTTGTATTGGTGCTTACCCGTTGAAAATAACCTATTCACAGTAAATAGCTGCCTGTGTGTTTTCGACACGCAAACTCCAGGCGTTCCTATACATGTAGCTCGTTTCTAGCACCTGCAGCTGTTACCCATTTCCTGACAATATCATCGTGCCCATTGAGGAGAGGAAGGACATGTTGGGTTGTTGGGTTTTTTTTTAATGTTTACCTCTTCCACCTGTTTGATATTAGCCTGCATAATGGCACACAGCTACAGCAAAGGAGGTGGCTGCTGGAAGCAAACAGGAAATGAAGCAATACCCGAGGTAAGGGGCAAGGGCAGCAGAGATGTCGAGAAACAAGGCGAGGGGTGTGTGTGTGTGTTAACTAGTGAATATCCACTTGCCTCTAAGTAGAGGGGTGATTCAGTTCTGCCCAGATCCAGGCTAGGTGTCAGGGGAACACTAAAGCACCCAGTGCCCCTAGCTAGAAAAGGAGAGGAGCTAGAAAGAAGGAGCTGTGTGTGTGGGGGTGCTGTGAGCGGAGGAGGGAGTGCAGGTAAAGGCTTGTGCTCAGGGAGCGGGGGAGAGCTCGCAGGTGCATTGCAGCCCAGGAGCTTGACAGTGATCAATGTAGAGCTCAGGCTGTGAACTGTGTGCTCTCGCAGCCTGTAGCCATGAATGTGGTGGTGGGGGGTTTCCCCCTGTTCCTTTGTATTTGGGGAATGAACTTCATAAAACCTGCATTCATCGTTTCTGCTCAGCCACATGACAAACTTCCACTGAACTGTGTCCTGGAGGGGTGATGCAGCCACAATAACAAGATCCCTCCTGCTCCAGTCACGAAAAACACTGCATTTCTCATTTCACAGTGCTGGGGGAGGGGACCGAGAGCGGCCAAGGAAGCAAATCCCACTGAGGATACTCTTACAATATGAAAGAGACCATTAACCCAGCGCATTTACCTGCAGAACTTATCAGCAAATGTCCTACCAGAATACTTACTTTTAATCGTACCCTAGCATCGCTCATTTTTCTCCCCTTCAAAAAAGCTGTTACTTGTTACTGAAGAAAAACTACCATCTTGCTTCCCTTCTTAAACCTCCCTATTTAAAACTCTGCAGTGCTAAAAGGCACAATGCTGATCTCTTATAGTGTCTGGAGTCTCTTCTCAAATTATATCTCTCTTATGTGAACAGCTAACTGAAGACATCTGTTGGATGCAATTATCTGAATGCTGCACATTTGTTTTATATATATTCTTTTCTATATTACTTGGGGATAAGGTATCTAATTATGTTTTTCTGGCATTGATATTATTTGTGAAGGTGGCTTTCTACTGTCAGCTGAAGTTCAGGGAGTGGTCAAATACTGTTTGTCAAATGTCTAGAAAAAGTTTGGTTTTGATTAACAATGTAGATGTGCATGTTTAATTATTTTAATAATTCTTCCCTGCCTCCTGTAACTAGAAGAGGTGAAATGGACACTTATGTACAGATCCTTAGCTTTCATTCACTATAATGCAGTTTCTTCATTCACTATAATACAGTTTCATGGCAAGTGGTGAACTCTGTTACAAGCTTAACGTCTGTAGGATTACCTGCCATACAGCACTCTGCCTGTGGGAGACGGGCCAACTAATAAAGTTGTATTAAAGAATAGGTGCAAATTACCAAAACATTTTCTTTTAGAGTCTAAAATATTGTTAGAAGTTCTAAAATTTTCATTACATTTTGTGACAACTCACACTATTTTATAAAGCACTAGGGAAAACACTTCCAGCAACTGTCTGCAGAAAGCTTTTCTGTACCAACTCCATCTTATCTATTTTCTAAAAAAAGGGCCTATAGACTCTGACACAGCCAAGTTGCTGTGGCTTGCTAAAATACCAGTGTTAGCTGAACCCTGGTAATTGTACAAACACGTGCTTTTAGCTGAGGCAAGAACGAGATAAATGACATTAACTTTTCTCTTGGGTATAAACTAACATGTTTCACCTCTTGGGAGGAGATGCGACTGCAGGTCAGGCATTGCAGCTCAGCTGGTGGGCAGTAACTTGCTAACTGAGGTTAGCCTGAAGGTGCGTCTCAGCTTGGTGTGAAGCCCTGGCCCTTCCCAACAAGGACAATAAGTGTCCCTCCCTCATGCCTGACCTGGTGAGCACAGAGGGAAAGCATATTATTAGTGTTATTTAATTTGCATTACTGTGACACTTAAGAGCTCCGGTTTGGATTAGGACTCTGTTGTGCTAGGCACTGCATAAACACTCATGAAAGCATGACACTGTCCTCAAGAGCTGCCTGCCTTATACAAACACACATGGGAGTTGGGTTAGGTTTCACACTGAGGTTGGGCTTTGTCTTCCTTAGTGCCTTGTGCTGTGCCAAGCATTTTGTCAGCTCTTGCAGTCCTCTGCATCTAGCAGCTCACACCTCAGCCTGCTCTTTGCTGAACTGATAGCTTGGCAAGTTCCTGTGTTTGTGTAGCATGCAGTAGGTCACCCAGTAGGATACTCGAGGCGAAGCCGGGACAGACTACATGAGTCTGTTTTAAGGGCAGCTACAAAAAGGCCCCACATATTGCAGTTCCGAGTGGAGAGAGCTTGAGCTGGCTGAGCATGGAAAACAAATGCCTAGCAGCACTAGGCAGCCCGGGTGTCGGGAGGAGACAGCTGAGCTGGCATGGGCAACGCTACAAGGCTTGTTGAGTCTGCTGCATGCTTGATCTGTGCAGGAAGACTGAGCAGCCTGAAGGGCTGCAGGGCTTTCCATTGCATGGGAAGCATCTCCCCATCAGCTCTGAGACAGGCTGTTAATAAACAATAACAAAATTATCTTTGTGTGCCCTCGAGGTGGTGAATAAAGCAGGCCCAGCAAGAAGCAGTTAGTTTACCCTGTGAGAAATGTTTATTCATTTTCCCTGCAGGCTGTTAACGTGACTTCTGGCTTTAGCAGAAGTCCCACCTTGTTCCCTAAAACTTGCTCAACAGAGATGAGTCATAAGTAGTGTTTATGTTTTGAAGCAAGGATCCTTCCTTCACCCTACATAGGGATGGTTGGGTGATGTGACTCCTGAGAAGGAACTGCATAACCTGTTTGGGTAATACCCTGTGTTCAGTGGCCTGTAGTGATAGTCTTAAATGCATTCAAACAGAGCTTGGGAATTCTTGTTTTCCAAAAGTAAGTAAAAAGCTCTCTATGCAGTAATCTTCTAATTTCCCCTCTTCCTCTCAACATTGAAGATCTGACTACATTACTCCTTCAAAACTTATTTAGAAAAGCTACATCACTTTTTATAGATAGCCAGTTAGTTCAGTTGTGTTCCAGATGTTCTCTGCAGAGTGCCCTTCCAGTGTGACAGAGTTCACCAGCATGGCTACAGCATCACTGGCACGTGTGTTGTATGGATAAGTGGTGTGCTGCTTGCAACTGCAGCATCTTGTGGGTTAAATGAGTGATGTGGGCAGACTGAGTGAGGGAAAGCGTTTACATATCAAAAGATGTAAGAATTCTCAAAACCAGTATAAACCTAATAAACAAGTCTCATCAGGTGTTGCTGAAGGTGGTTTGGTTTTGTTCGGAAGTAAGAACACAATGCAGTCAAGGTGTTGCGGTCTGAGTGACAAACCAGCGCTGGTACAGATGGGGCAGAAAGCCTACACCATTTAGCTAACTGTACAGCAGAAGCGAAGCGCCTGGCCTTTGTTGTAATGTATTGCACTTTGGCTCGCCCATGTGATCAGTCACTCCCTATTAAAAATACACATTTTTACTTTTGTAGACAAAATGCATAAACATTTGACCCCTGGAAATATGATATGCAGCTAAAGACAGCCCTTGAAAAACCTGGAGTATGTACATGCATTATAAATTCCCCCTATCTCACAGGACCAGCATAGTAGGGAAAAAAGATAACTGGTTGTGTCTCTTGGTCTCCCTCTCCACCCGGCTCCTTCAGCTCCGTTGCACTCCTCCTCCCTCTCGCTGCGGGGTGTGCCAGCACTTGTCTTGGCAAAAGCCAGTCTTGGATCTTAAAACTGAAGGAAACTCCAGTGTGTTCGTGACTAGCTCAGCCTTCACCAGGCCTCCTCTCCGCCCACCCCAGCCCGTACCATGAGAGGAGGAGGTGGCAGTGTGGTGGTGTGGTGGTGGTGTGCTCTGGGGAGATGCAAGCGAGGGGCATCCATACCCAGCACCACGTGGCTGCCTTGCAAGCACGTAGTTCATGCTTTCGTAAATCAGGGCCCTGCAATGGGAAGTGTTACTGTGTAAAGCATGCGCCCCACAGGCAGATCGCGGCTGACGCCACCAGCTGTGGGACAGTAAGAGGCCACTGCTATTCAGTCTGGTCTTCATCTGTGTTTTCAGTGGGGAAATCAAATGAGCAAGTGTTTTGCTGGAAGTTGTAGGGTCCTGGGTCCTTCCCTGTACTCAGGCCAGGTAACACCAGCTGATGGCCATGTCATTCCACCCACCACCCTCCACTACACCGTACCCAGCTACTGGCTTGTTTGCTTTTCCTGTCCAGGCAATCTTTGGCATTTCTAGAAAGATTGCCTGCAAAACCTACCACTATCACTTCTGCCGGTGATGATCTTGTGACACAGAAACCCACCCACTAGGAGTTGCACAGCAGCTCATTTTGCAAAGAAGCCACCAGCCAAGTCAGGTGATAAAGCACTAATTCTCCTTCAGCCACACTCAGCCCAGTCCGGATTTCAACTGGGGACCAAGATATGACAGGTTTCAGTTCTTTCCCAGTACCTCACAGTGTCTTGTCCTGATCTTAAACATTAAATCACCGCATGAGTAAACCATCCATGCATACACGTCTATAAAGTCTACGCCAGGACTTCAGTTGGAAAGGGTCTGACTGGGCCTTCCACATCATAAAACGCTGTTAATAATTTGCGAAGCTTCATCCTAGGCTTGCTCTCTATTTTCCCCTTGTTAAATTTAACAGAAATATTTTTATATAAGCTTGTTCCCCATGTCATTATTTTATACCATCTTGTTCTTGTGTTAAGGTCATGGTTTAGTTTAAATAATTACTTTTCTTTGCCTGTTGTTTTCTCCTCTGACATATTTAAAGGCTTCTGTACTTGCTTATCCATTCTTGTTGGTTTGTTGCTGTGTAAGTCATTTTCTTTTAAAGTCTTCTAAGACAGACTCTTCATTGCCCTGATCATCAGTTGTTCTGGTCTGTCTTTTTTTGTAAATATGGGTGACAAATTCCATATATGTTGATCTGGATGACATTTTGATACTGCCTTAAGCAATGGCAGTAATGCTTTTCTAATCAGCTGAAGTATCTTGTCTAATACATCCTGTGACTGCATTTACCTCTTCCATGGCTGTGCCACACTGGTGGCTGTTAGCCTGTAATGGATGACTACATTTTGGTCTTCCTTCACCACTGTTTCTTCCAAATGCTGTGCCCCTTGTCTTTACAGCAGGAACTCTTGCTGCCTAGGTGTATGACCTTTGCACTGTGAATTTCTGAAGTCATCAGATTTTTTTCCTGATTATTTTACTCATCCTCTCTGTTAATGACACATCTCATCTTCAGTAAATTTCATTAGCACATTATTACTACTACTGCTACTACTACTTTTATGCCTCCATCAGCCCTGCTTAAGACAAATGATAATAAAAGCTCCTTAACTTTCGCCTTATGCTATTTGTGGTGGGAACCTCATTCCTTAAGTTATAACACAAAACTTATGTTGCAACTCGTTTTCATCAGTGGCAGAAGCTATGCATGCACCTTTGCCCGTCTATTTCTGCCAGATGCTTTTTCTCCAGCACAAGGAAGGCAAGAGGAAAACAGATTTCTTAACCATGCAGCAGAGAACAGAAGCATGCCATGATGTGATCACCCCGGAGCAGAGCTGAAGGCAGGATCCCTACATGTACTTGGCAAAGCAGTAGACAAACCTATGGAGGGGACAGAAAAGGATTTCTGTTACTTGTGCATTCTTCCCATACGTGCCTTGGGAGCCACTGTGGAGGCATGTTTTACCGGGGTTCAGCAATATCTATCAGTGTCCCTTACTCCAAGCATGGAAGAGGCTAGGGAAAAGAAAAAAAAAAAGTCTCGAGCTTGTGTGGCAGTTCATCGTCTTCAGTCTGGTCAACTCCACGGGGGAAGTCTCAGGGCTTTGAGTGCAGCATTTCCAAACATTGAGAACAAACCCTAAGCATTTGTAAAAACCGCAGAGCGTACAGTTAATACACCCAGATGTGCTGTCAGCCCCACAGCACTGCATCGGAGTGGATGGAGTATGTAAATCTTGGAAATGTTAAAGCTGAGAGACCAGTGATACGCATAAAGACTCATGTTCCTTCCAGGAGGAGGAGGGGGGTGAGGTGTTATCATTCTCCATTAATCACTTACATCTCCAACCTGCCTAAATCCCCTGAAAAGAACCAGCAAAGAAAACACCAGCTGCTGTAGCTCCTACTTTTTCCTTCATACCCACCAGTCTCCCTCCCTCCTCCCTGCCTTCCCCAGACTGTGTTTATTTTTACTGCTCGTGAATCAGCCAGGAACTTGCTCCCTGCAACAGGATCAGCTGAGAACAAGCTGCAGATTGAATGTTCCCTGCAATCCTGGGTTTGTTTTGTAGCTTACAAGTAGCAGCAAAACAGTGGAGAAAACGAGAGAAAGTGATATATGTCTTCTTCCTCACCTGGGGAGATGGGACTTTCATTCTGCGGAGTGTGGGACTTCCCCAGCTTGCTCTTTGAATGCACGGCAGCTTTCGCTAGAGATTTTGAGCACTCTTGGCTTATGAAAGTCACTTAAACTGAGTACTTTGGGAAGGGAACCTTTGTTATATATAGGCGTTGCTGGCTCCTGCCATAACCCAGGCCCACTGCACCACAACTCCATGCTGCACCGTAAGCAGCACAACAGCTCGCCCTTCAGCAACGGCTGCCTCTTCTCACGTCACTACCATGTAAGAACTGTCCCATCTTGGACAGCAAGAAGATTCGCCTTCCAAGCTTAACTGCACCATGGCTATCCCAGCTCTGGCATTAGTGCTCGTGCTGGCGGGTAGTGGCAGGCGAGCCCCCATGTTGGTGAAGTCACTGCCCTGCTTAGCGAAAACCATCCCAGGTGACAGCCAGGTACATGGCAGGGGGTAGCGAAGAATGGCAGCTGGTGACAGGGGAGTGACTGATGCGGAGGAGAGAGAGGAGGGAGAGGGGAACAAGAGGGGAAAAACTGAAGGAAATACTGAAGTGAAACACCCCACCACCACCCCCCCCCCCCCCCAAAAAAAAATGTATATAGGAAAAGAAAAGGCAAAATCATTCTTGGGAGAACAAGCATCTTCCTCAGCTGGGGCAAGGCTGTCTCTCTGGTGCCCCTCTGAACCCACGCCATCTAACCAAAGCACCCGCGAGTGCAAGACCTGTCGCAGATGCATTCTCCTGTCATGCTGCAGTCCCAGTCCCCAGGAGGATCATACTATTGAACCCCAAGCAGTAAGAATTTGGGGAACTGGTCTGGGAGTCCTGTCTTCCACAGAGCAGGAAAATCCTTATTTATGGAGCCACCAAAACACTCGCTTTCTCCAGGCTCTTGTGTTCAAACAGTCCAAAGGCCACCCTGGCGTTTCCCATCTGACAAATCATGTAATCTGATTTAAATCCAGCATTTCAATTTGTACGCCTTTGAAAGGCATGAAGTGCTGCCCTTGTCACGAAGTCGAATGGAAAAGCACTTGACTTGTGGAGAGGGGTGCATACCCCATACAGCGCTCCACCACGGCACACACTGGGAGGCTGACTTGTCACTTCGGCGCTGGCCTGGTGCAGAGCTGCTAATCTCTGTCAGATTGAAGAGGCTGTTTGCTGCCAAGACTTCTCTGCCATGAGATAACTTCATAATAATGATAATCAGGTGCCCTGCGATGATAAAATGCCTGTTGCTTGCCTCTGTGTGAAGCATTTCTTGCTGACAAGCTGCTTATTATGGCAAACCATTTGTGTTATGGAAAAACCAGAGCCTTCTATTGAAAAGCAACAAAAAAAATCTTATCTTAGTTTAGAAGTGGAGAAAGTGCAATTAATTAATTTGTTTCTGAGTCTGACCTCTAGACATAATAGATTTTATAGCATGGCTATATATTGTAATTACAGGATAGAGCAAGCCTATACTGTAGCTTGTAGTTGAGTGCGTAATGAGGAGTGGAAGATTGATGTTCAGTGTGGTCAGATGACTAATACACTGGTAACAACTGAACTGGTCAAGCAAGAGTAACAGGCACCTGAGATAGCATTTGATGTCTTGCTGAATAATGATGTTGTTTCCTATGCTGATTACCTTCCTCTAACCTGGTAATTAACTTGTCCTAAAAGCACTGAGTGCAACACAACATTCAAGACAACGCTGCTCCCTGTGTAGCTAGTGTCATGCCACTGCTCATGCCTGTGCTCTTTAGCCTCCCTCAAGACCACTATGGGATTTTCCCAGACAGTAGGCACGGATATATAAACATGTATGACAGGTGACAGATGCCTTCTGAGGAACTTGTGTTAATGATACTCTTTGATCTTGTCTGGGAAAACAGACAAAGAAAAGATGACGATGAGAGAACATCATACCTTGATTGCAAAATAATGTTAGGTAAACCTTTAGCATAGATCCTAGGATTTGTGGGAGGGTTTTTTTGGTCTTAACATGTCCTTTTTGTGATGTTCTTCATAAAGACCTAGAGTACTCTTCCTCCAGTGGAGTTCAATGGAGTTTTAGCCCTCCTGCTGTGTTCAGATAATGATAAAACATTGCTGGGTCATTATAAGATTTAAGCATGATAGATGCTCTACATTACTATGTCTCACTGACTGAATTTTATGCAAAACTTCACTGTATGCTTGGCAGTTTAAGTCCTGGAAATTTTCCTGCTTTTTACCGGCACTATAATCCAATCATAACTTGTCTGAAAAAAATAACCCAAACCAAAATCAACAGGTGGGATTCTTATGTGCATTTTCTCTTAAAAAAAAAAAAAAAAAAAAAAGAAAAAAAAAAAGAGAAAAAAATTAACAAAGAAATCCTTCCATGTGGAGGTTTCTGGCACACAATTCTGTAAACCTAGTGCAATACGTGGATGCCATATCTTCAAGCAATGCCACTCCTGAACTCTAAAAGCTGCAGAACTCAATTATCACAGGTTTTTAAGGCTACAGGCCATAACAGAGGAATTTCATTTATAATACCCGCGTTGCTTCTGAGAATTTCCTTGGCAGGATTGCATTTAAGGCTCTGTGAGCTTGATTGGCAATGGCTGAGTTACCTGCTACTGCAAGCAGGGGTGACTCACCTGGGATTTCTATAGCCTGAGCCCTAACAAAGAGTCTGTGACTTCCAATCTGCCTGGGGCTCCTGTCTGCTGCTCTGTGTGCCTTTGAAGACAACATGTATTCAGAAACAGAGAGGGGGTTGCAGAAATAAAGGGACAGGGATAGCAACAAACTCAGATTACAGTTTGGGTACCTGTGTTTCCTGTTTCTGAGTGACTCCAGTCACAGTTACAATGCTTAGTTTAATCTGCTTTACAGAGCTACCTCCTGCAATCCTTAATCTCAGAAGAAACTTCTGCAAAGCAAGGCCTGTAAGTGAGGTAGGATTTGGGTATGGACAGGGATCAGGAGAACCAAACTCTGGCATGTTTGCAAGGGACGCTGCCTGAGTGGGCAGGCAGTAGTAGGGGGAGTAGGAGAGTAAGAGCACTCTGTGAGCTGATAAGAGTGGATTAAGGATTTGGCACTGAGCAAACCATTAGCGGAGAAGGATGTTGCTCAGAAAGGCAGAGTAAGGAATCTCTGCCAGTGCTGTTCCTACCCTAATGAACTGACCACTGCTGGAAACGGTTATCTCAGGACAGTGCTGAAAACCATCTGCTAGGGCAGACGAGATGTTTTAGGTGTTGTAAGAAGGCATGAGTGACTCTTGCTGACACTGATGCTCCAGAAGTGCTGCACATGGATCTCATTTTCTCTCTCACGGGATGCAGAAGGAAAGATACAAACTAGTAATATTCAGCCTGCTGTTTCAGACCAGCTGCCAAGGGGTCGAGGCTGTTTATATGGCAGAGATGCCTTCAAGCCCTGCGTACCTCTGCCTTGACTGCCTCTGCCTCCCCTGCTGCCGCCCACCAGCCAGGGTGGGTGTGCAAGGTCGGGGGCAGCTGGGGCAGAGCAGAGAGGCAGGCGCACAGCTCATGTAGAAAACAGTTTTGCAATGCTTAGATCCTGCAGTTTTTTTCTTTCCCCCTATTGTTAAGTGGCATTGAGCACCAGCAAAACAGGAAACCGCTTCCTCCGGCCGCTGACCCAGCTGCTGGCTGTGCACTGTGGCCTCCCCACACCACCCTGTTCCTAGAAAGTGTCTGGACATTTGGAAGAGCATTAGGAAAGAGCAAGAAATACCAGTAAAGCTTGAATAAGCAGGTACACTTGGCAGCTTTTACAAGAAGGCAGTCATACTGGAAATATCTGGTGGTAACGGTCAAAGTTGTCTCTGTTTTTCCATAATTAGGGCTTATGGAAGGCAGAACAATAACGCCTAAGCCAATTTCTCTCACCTCACTCATCTGGTAACTAACTTCACTGTCTCTTTGTTGTGCCGTGCTGCTCTTGTATCAGACATCCTCACTCGAGCTGCAAAGAAACCATTGTTTTACAGGCACTGCATCTTGTCTTGTGATCCTTAAACCTCAGAAGTCCAGCCAGGTCTCACTTCACTGGGCGGCCTCAGCAAAGGCAGGAAACTGTGCAAGTGAGGTGGTAGGTGACCCTTTTCTTCCTGAGACACCAGTACCCCACAATATCAAGAAAATATGTACTGCTTGGGATTCTGCCCTTCTGAGGAGACTGCAAATGGAGGATAGCAAAGACCTTGTGGCTCTTTTTCTAATCACACATTCCCTGGTGTGCTCTGGTATCAAGGACAGTGTTGTCCTCCCTGGTGGTTCTGCTGACCTAGAATTCCCATTGACTTGTTTTTTTAACGTGGTGTGATATTCTTCATTCTGCCTCTTCGATACATACGTAGAAAAAAAAAATAATCCTGTAACCTCACTGGGAGCGTCTGGTGGAAATCTTTCACAACTGCATTTCTGTCTTTCTGAAAGTAGGACACATCGATGTGAAAGAAATGATGCTCAACCCAATCTCTGTCACCTCATTACTCTTGAGCTCCAACTTAATTACCTCCCTGATGCTTTGCACAGCTCTTAACCAGACATTCTGTGTCTGCTTAGAAATCTACCATACAAAATGAAGTGATGACTATATACTCTTCCTGCTGGAAAGATGAGCTGTAAGGTTTGGTAAATATAATTTCTAGAGCACCCATAAGGTGCATTGTATTGTACAGGCCTGATTCTGTACCACTGGAGTTCACAGATGACTTACAAAGACCCAATGACACCACTCTGAACGCTCCTATCACAGAATTGGTTTAAAGATTTTAACCCAAATGAATTTGTGGTTTATAGTTTACAGCGCCAAAGACAGAGCTATGTTAACAGCTCCCATATTCTGACCTCCTGTATACCACTACGACTGTACTGATGCCAGTGGAGTTGCAAGGAAGAAGAATTTGATAGTTTATTTCCAGAAAGTCTTTGAGTCTCTTGTGTGAAAGTTCATACCCCAAAGTGGAGTGCCTGAATGCCTTGCAAAACTTACTCCTGGTTCAAACACAGACCAAGATCCACCATTTGAGGAGCCCTGTAACCCTCAAAAAATGTGAAGTGTACACCAAAAATTAATTTCACACCCCTAAAAATTTAAAATACTAAATAATTTAGTGTATATATATAGTGTATATATAGTATATATAATGTATTATAAATAATAAATATATTATTTTTAAAAGTAACAAATAATATGAGGTAGAACTACCAAGATATTATCATTTTGGCCATGGAGAAGATAAACTGGGAGTTCAACCACAGCAGACATCTCTGGGCTGTAAGGATATGAGGACGTTCTGATACATTTTGTTTGTTTCTGTATGAATGTCTCCTTTATCTGAACTCAAACCCGATGCTATTGCCAAGTCACTTCTAAAGACCTATTCTGCCGTGTGGTACAGCACTCTTGGCCACACAGTCTCTGGCTCATGTATGTGGTACAGTGCAGGCAGCCACGGACCAAGAACAGGCCGCCACAGGAGAGCAGCAGTGGGGACAGCTCAGCTGTGTCACCTCGCAGGTGCACCCCTTCAGAGTAAGAACAGGCTGTTCTCACACTTCCCTCTGCTGTGCTCGCAACTGAAAGTTATCAGGACAAATGTACCTTCGAAACACAGTGTGGGTGCCCACATTGCATCTCTCTCTCTTTTTTTTTTTTTTGTCTGACCATTTTACTGCAGTGTTTTGCATTGGGTTTGGAGGTCTGTGAGACTGTTTTGTTTGCCCTGTCCTTCAAAAGTAAACACATCTGGTGACATGTTGCTGCCTCTCCCTAGGCCCTTCCTCATACTCTGGGAGTTAACTGAAGTGACTCTTTAATTTCACTGTTCCCAGAAGTGTGTCATGCACTACAGCGTTAGTCACAGATTCATTACATACATGTCACTGGGGGGATGCACTCTCTCTGCTGCATCGTCCACAGGGTGAGCTGTGCCACAGGGTTTCCCTGGAGAGCACAGACAACACTGTCATTTCTATAGATGACCAGTTCCACATCTGGGCTGCCTTTCTTTTGGCCTTTTTTCCCATTTATTTGTGAGATGGGGGTTTGTCAGAAAGCCATTTTGAGTGTGTATGGGACACTTAACAATACAGCAAATATACATCCCTTATCTTTCCTGACAGAGAAGCTTTCTAAAATCTGGATGGTACTTCAAACCCATGAAGCCCTTTATCCAACAAACAATCTTTTTGTGCCTCACTCCAGATAGGCTTTGGTTTGCACCACAGTAATAATGTGGTGCATTAGAGTTTTAAGAAACATATCTACATCTATTTCCTGGTCTCCCTCACAAAATATAAATCGTTGTTAACATCGCTATTACACAATGCAAGTCAGCGCCTTTTGAACTCAAGGTTACACTTGACCTATCTTTGAAACTAATTTTGTGTAAATAAAAAATAATATTAAATAAAACTGGAGGAATTAATGAAGATTAACAGGAACATTTAGGAAAAGAGCTCAAGGTACGTGAACTGGTTCCTCAGACATGCGAGATGACCTCCTGCTTCTTGTAGAGCGCTTCTCTCTGGAATTTGGCCTTCTCACCAGGGGCTCAGCAGCTTTCTGGTGACGTATCCTGGTCTCATAGCAATCTTTCCAAAATGCCTTCTTTAGTTTTCTGTATGAATCTATAAAGTTTTCAGAATCTTTCTCTTTTTCATGGTTACCATGATCAGGCTGATCAGGCAAATAACACTGCTTTGTGGCACTGTATCTATCTTGTTCAACAGCTCTCTGACCATCGTCCCCTGACATGTCCTTCATCTCTTTTCACAAAGGCCACTTACAAAGAAGGTTAAGACTCGATTTTGGGACTGGCATTCACCTGTACCCATGTAACCTGCTGACTGCTTTGCTGGAAATCCACCTAACACTAGAAAAAAAAAGAAAACTCTTCATTGCTCTTGTTAAAACTTTTCTTCATCGCTTCCCTGGCACAGAGCTCCGGGGTGTTTTGGTAGCTGTTCCGGGGTTAATAGTCTTTATGCCCAACCTGCCGCTGTTAAATGTTGGCTCTTGAAGGCTTTTCCTTTGCCCATTAATCTCAGATCTGGTGAGGCCAGTGAGGCAGTGAGGTGCACATCTTTGGTTTTACAGTGCTAATGACAGACTCGTAAAGCGGGGGGAGGCTGTTACTGGGGTTTTGCTGTAACACTGGCTCTTTTTCCTGTGCATAGCTATACTTTGACGTGGTATGCTTGAACTTTCAGATCAAAGAGAATTACCAAAATGATGCACTTGTGAATTGTGGGCCATTATCTATTATTAACTCATCTTGAGCACTGTGGTGAGCAAACTGTAATTTTCAGTATGTTATTACATTTCTGCTCACTGTGGTGTGCAGCAGCTGAATGTGTGTGTGTGTGTGGTAGTCCTTAACGAGAAGTAATCTTTGCTAGCTAATTCAAATAGATCTTTGCCAACATCTACCAAGGTTGATCTAGAATTTAATTTACTTCTAATAATTTTGTTTTTCTGCTTCCTGCCCCTCCCACCACATTTAGGAGAGGAGAAGGTTTCACCTTCTCTTTTTCTCTTCAGTACATGCTTGCTTCCAGGAAAACTTGGAAACGCAGCAACAACCTCCTCCAGTTCTCTGCCAGATTTCCTTCAGGATTTAATGATTCAGGTGGCTTCATTTGCTAAGTTTTTGCCAAAAAAAAGTAGTTCTCTACTGACACCATATAATAAAGTTGAGCAAACAGGAGGGCTGGTAGGAGACTTATTTTTATTGCCTGGCTCTAGTCACATGACAGATCAGGTTACAAAATACTAATACTCCTGCCAACTCTCAGGATCCACCAATTCCTCTTGCTACTGTTTTAATCGAACCTGTCTTTTCTTTTTTTTTCCTTTTATTTTTTCTTCCCCTTTTCCCCCCTTTTTGCCTGAGGGCAGGGGGTGAGGGGGAAGGCGTTAGACCAGGGCAGGAGATACAGTGAAAAGCAAGTATATCATGATTGGGAGTATCCCTTTTAGCTCCTTCAGTGTTTGATCAGCACTTTTTCACCAGCTGAATAGCTTATTCCCCCTGAGTGTTGGCAGCCTCTGGCAAAAGTAAAGCAATGTCAGCATTCCCCTGTTCCATCTATTTTTTGGAAAAGAATCGTTAAAAGTATTCCATTTTCACCTTGTTTGCAAGTTGTGATGAAGCCTTCTCCTCCAATTAAATTGTGACATTCTGGCTTGAAAAACAACTTCAAGATACGAAGATAAGCTAGCACACACACACACAGACACAAAAAAAATCCTCCTTCTTTCTCATGGAAATAAATTCAACAGTTCAGAGGAGCCACTTCTTTTATTAGCAGTGAGACAAATATATTTTGCAGAAAAATTGCTGATAAAACAACAGATTTGGAAAACGTAAACCTTATGCAACTCTCTGGAGTTCTTCACATTGGTTTCCCCTTTGTCTCTTCTTCCAGCATACAGCAGAACTAGAAGCTGGTTCCTGCAAGGAACCTACCCAGACAGGTAGACACCCAACATCTTTGTACAGTCTCTGATGCTATAGCTACACTGCTACTGCTACCTCAGGTACATTAAGGTGGGCATGACTATGTCCACAGCGTACCAAAGGCACACCTCAGCAAGAGAAGCAGCTTCTAATAGTGGGTTGAGAATTTTTTGCAAAAGGAGAAAAAAACTGCATGGTGCTCATCTTGCAGGCATTGATGCTTTTTGGTGTGTAAAAGGTACAGAGAATAACTACATATCTTTCTCCACGTTTATGAAAGAAGAGCAGTGCTACAGGGAAGTTATGGGACTGGCTCAAGGCAATATAAGACTTCTCTGGTGAATTCAAGAGCAAGAATTCAGGTGAGAGTCGTAGTCCCTGTGTTGCAGCTATGAGACCACCCATCATCTCTTTTGGCAGGCACGAGTGGAAATGCACTTCTTCTGCCTTCCAGTGTCTGTGACCATGGTAGTTTCCAAAGGAGGGTATGTTGCAATTGTTTTAGTTTTTCCATTTCTGCTCTTCTTTCACAAGTTGCCTATGAAAATCTGCAATGCTACTGCATCGTCCTAGTTCAGAGATCTCTTGAAAGCACAGCCCTACTCTGATCCCTGAGAAAACAACCTCTTGTAATTAGGAGTTTGTTATGACTGCTCCTGCAACCGGGCAGGGCTAGAGCAAGTATGTCAGCAACGACTCCTTACGTCCACCTGTCTTCGCTTGCAGTGGACACCGACTGACTGTAGGCTTTTAGGGGCAGGCACCATCACTTGCTACAATTGTACAAGGCTTTGGCCCATCAGTACTTCTGACCACGGCACTGATGATGTCCCCTTAGAATGCCCGTTTCAGAAGACTTTAATTACACGCATTTCTCACTTCAGTTTGTATGCGGTTTCTAATGCTATGAGAAACAATTAAATTTATTTCTCTGAAGTTAGCCCTCCTCAACTGCAAATAATGTAAGTGCAAAAACATCGGAAGGATAATACCATCCACAGGTAGGGAAAGGCAGTGCTGGATCTCTGCACTTCCTTTGACTCCAACGTAATGGAGTTAATTTAATAAACTGATAAGACTTTGATAAACCTTGGCGGTGTTGTGGTGATCTGCTTCTCGGGTATTTTGTTTCCTCGTTCTTCAGGCAACTTCATGTCTGTGTGTGCAATCACAGCTCCCTCTACCGCCTCTCACTCAACCTGCAAAAGCACACCGACCGGTTGTAAACTCTTAAAAAGGACTTCGAGACTCTCCGATTATGAAGTGGTGTTTTACATATGAAACACCCCCACCGCGAGAATGAAACCGCCAGAAGGTATTTCAGTTCTGTCTAGGACGCAGCCCCGAGCTCCTAAACCAGCAGTACGGACTCTTCAGGCGCTCAAGCACCTACGGGCCCGAGAGCAGCTTCTGCCTCTTATCTGCGTGTCAGGCGGCGTTACCTTCCGCTTTTGTTAGGTCCACGGAGGAAAAAGAAACGAATTTTCCTAGCGAGGCGCAGAGAAGGCGCTAGAGCAAGGGCTGCTGCTGCGTGTTCCCAGCCCAGCTGACCCGGGCCTGGCAGCCAACTGCCCCTTTCCCGGGCCCGCCCCTCAGGCGCGCCGAGCCCCGCGGGTGCTGCCCCCCCGGCCGCCTGTGCAGGCCCCGGGGCCCGGGGCCCGCTCCCCGCGCACGCCCCTCACCCGCCACACGCCTGCGAGGCGCGCTGAGCGCGGACCCCCCGCCCCAGCCACCCCGGGCACGGCGGCCGCCGCCGCCCCCCGCTGCCTCCCGGCGCCGGCGCGGCGGCTCCCGGTGCCTGCGGGCGCTGAGGCGCGCGGCTGGAGACACCCGCTCCGGGGACCGGGAAGCCGGGGCTCGGGCCGGCCCACGGCCTCCCGGCCCCGCTGCTGCGAGGCGGCCCGTGAGAGGGGCTGAGACTGCCGCTGCGCTCCCGCGTATTGCGCGGGGAACGCCCCGCACCACGCCCGCCACCGGGGGTGCGAGGCGGCAGGGAGGGGGAAGGGGCGTGTGACGGCGGCACCCAGGGCCGGCCCTTCTCGCCGGCCGGCCCCGCGCCCCGGATCGGGCACCGGCCGGGCCCCGAGGCCACGCCCCCACCCGCCTCGGGCCGCTGGCGGTGGCGGCGCGGGGCTGACGTGGCGCTCCCCCGCGGGGCGGAGCCTCGCCGCCGCGCCCCGCCCCCGCCGCGCGCCGTCCGCCCCGCCCTGCCCCTTGGCGCGTGCGCGGGCTCGCCTCGTGCCCTGGCGCGCGTGCGCGGCTGCCTGCGCGCGGCGCTTCCGGGCGGCGGGGCAGGATGGTGCTGCTGGAGAGCGAGCAGGTGCGGCCGCGCGGCCGGGCTCGGGGCCGCTCTCCCCCGCCGCCGGGACAGGGCGGCCCCGCAGAGCCGCGGCCCCCCTCGCCCGCCCCGGCCCCCCTCGCCCGCCCCGGCGGCGAGCATCGCCGTACCCGGCGGGCGGAAGCGCTGGGGCCGTGGCGGGCCTGGGGGGTTCAGGCCGCGTTGTCCGGAGTCAGCAGCGCGGGCCGCCCGTGGGTGGGACCCGTGCCGTGCCGCCCCGGCCGGGGGAAGATGGGCGCTGCTGGCCGGAGGGGCCGGGGGAAGAACGGGGTGCCCCTGCGATGCCCCTGTGGCGGCCTCCGGCTCAGCACGGGGTCTCTCTCTCTTGCAGTTCCTGACGGAGCTTACCAGGCTTTTTCAGAAGT
Organism: Falco biarmicus; assembly: GCF_023638135.1. Lineage (NCBI taxonomy): Eukaryota > Metazoa > Chordata > Aves > Falconiformes > Falconidae > Falco > Falco biarmicus. Next base: position 19,559,413 of record NC_079294.1, on the reverse strand, counting down.
GCAGGACTTCGGGGAGCGTTTTCATAACGCTGAAGAAATGTAAGTTGTCAGCCCGTGACTGGGTTGAGGAGGCTGTGCCGCCAAACCGAGCTGGCGCGTTGCTGGCACGTACATTAAAAGCCAGGTGCCCTGTGCTGCAGCCTGGTGTGCATTTAAAACCGTGCCGTTGAAGCAAGTGGTTCGGGGCAAGGATTTACATTTTTTTTCCTGGTAGATGTAGTTTATGGAACTGGTCCTTTTGCGGTTACAGGGAAGGGGCTCTGGGAACAATGTGTGCAATGTCACATCAGGCAGCCTTGAATTTCAAGGTGTTTTACAGACCTCATAAGCAATTTTGAACATCTCATGTCAGGAGGCATCTGGTGGTTTTAGTGAAACACGAATAAATGTTCTCTGTCTTTCCATACAGATGATGGCCGAACAAAACCAGTCCCGCGGAAAGGCCACGCAGAAAGTTTTGAACCAGCAGACAATAAGTGTCTTCTGAGAGCAACTGATGGAAAGAAGAAAATCAGCACAGTGGTAAGTGACAACTTTCGGTTAGAAAGATTAGTGGCCCTACTTATATTTTTATTTCATATCTTTATTTAATGTCCCATATTTTAAGTGAAATGTGTCTTTATATTAATTTCATGAGAACTGACCTTTTAATTCCAGAAAAACCATATGGTAGCTAAACACAGCTGAAGCTGGGATGCTGAAGTATTGCCCTTACCTGAAATCTTAACGCTCACACTCAGCATTACAGCTGGGACAATAGTTCATAGTTTTGCTCTGTAAGCTGGAATCCATTTCAGAATGGTGATGTGGGACAGCAGAAAGCAACTCTGCTTGTTTCAGCAACCTTGGCCGTTGTGTTTTGAGTCAGGTGAAATTGTTTGGAGGGAAAAGGGGAAACTGCTTCTATAGAGACATGGGCAGGAGGATGCAGGGCAAATAAGGAACCTGCAGTATGAGGACAAATGGTGTGGCTTGAGGAGAAGAAAGGTCTTGCACGTGTACACTTAAGACTCGGGTGACAAGTACTTTCCTGTAGACCTTGATGGAGTTATTGAATGTTCTTACAACCCAGGGAAGAACTGAATGTTCCCAGACTCTGAAACAGTAGGAACAGGATCCTCGTTTGCTGGCAAGAATGTGTAGGTGCGGGTAGACTCTTTTAAGCCTTGATTTTGCTTAGCATACCTATTTTTTTCTCTACAGAGCTGTTAGTATTTCAGGAAATGTTAAGTAGAAGTTGAAAACCTGATGTGTATTTATTTGGAATGAGAGATTGGGAAAGGCTTTAGCTGACTTCAGCTGTCCTCTGTGATGTAACCCAAGGAAAAACGTTTCTTTGAGAAATAGTTGAAGAGAATCTGGGCTGCAACATTTTTATGGCCCTACAAGTAAATAAAACCTTCCTTAGAATGTTTCTTGCCATTCTTCCCATTGGAAAACACACAGAGTTAGGACAAACGGCCTCCAGAGGATTTTGTTAAATACGGAATGTTTTCAGTTTTCTGAATCAGTGAAGTCCTATGACATGTCAGTACAGCCTACCTACCACTTCATGTGATTGAGTTGATCCAGCTGCTGTTAAAACTTAGACTTGATGGTCACTGGTGGGTAAACACATACTGATACTTGGTCTGTAATAGAAACCAGTGTTTCCTTGGTTAACCTCCAGTATTATTTTTGTAGGTGAGCTCAAAGGAAGTAAATAAATTCCAGATGGTAAGTTTTGTGTGCCTTCTATCTTCCTTTTCTGGAGGTACTGGGGAGTGGTCAGTGGTCAGTAGGAAGCACTGGACAGCTGTGAATGGGTTGATTCAGTACTGAACTGCCATACAGATTAACCTTAAACTATCCATCTATCTCTATTTGTGGGGGGAAATAAATAAATAAATAAATCCCACTGTATTTTATCTGACTTTTTGTGTTGATTTAGAAACACTAGTTACAGCCTACACTTGGAAAGAGCATGATTCATTCTCTAACTGAGAAAATGCGGGTATCTATCCATAAGCAATATGCAAAATGTTATCTCTAGTATATCATTACTTAAGTATGTGTTCTTTTAATGGTTCCAATTGTTGTTTCAGGCATATTCAAATTTGCTGAGAGCTAACATGGATGGCTTGAAGAAAAAAGACAAGAAAAGCAAAAACAAGAAGAGTAAAGCAACACAGTGACAGAACGTGTCCTGCCATCACTGTAACAGACTTTGACCCTTGCTCAAAGCAAAGTCCATTTCTTTTTGAGTTACCACTTGTCTTTGGCTTTCCTTCCAGCAGGATACTGGGATGTGATCAGTACTTGTGTTTAAACTGAGAGCAGAAGATGCTTTCTGTGGATTCTTACATGGCAGGAGTATTTACAGGGTTATACCGAAATAGCTTTACACTCAGCTGCCAACTAGTTTTGTACTTTTACTGATGTTTGTTTTGTATTATACAAGTGGGCAGTGTAAAACCTGTTTGGGGGGTAACACAAGGTGAAGAGAAATGCACTATACACCAGGAGCAAACCAAGACTGGAGCAGGAGTCTGGTGACAGGTGTTCAGTTTTACAGATAAGCCGCAGTAGTGCTAGGGAAAATGGGTGCCAATGTATTATCAGGAACAGCAGCTTTCCTGTTTCTTAGTTTGAGGGAGGTGTCTATGTGATGCAGTGCAGATACCCCTAAGGCAGCCAGCACAGCATGTGAGCTTTTACAGAGCTAGGCAGCTGTGTCCTTGTTCCACTGGCTGCTCCAGCTGCGCTGACCCTGGCTCAGGATGGGGGGAGGGCAGGACTCTGCATCATGTTCCCTTCAGACAGGGCTTGAAAATTTTTAGCTTGTGTTACCTAAACTTTTTTTTTTTTTTAAAGCTTCATCCTTCAGTATATTCAGGGATCTGAATTTCCCCATACTTCACATCTTAAAGTAGCTCCTTTGTATGAGCAGATGTAAAAGGTGAATACTTAATTGTTCCTATTAAACACAATAAGAAATGCATTTGGTTGCAATGACTGATGTGACTTGTCTTGGTGAACTGCTAGCAATGGTGTGGTTATTTGTGCCTTTGCTTCCCCTGATGCTGCTTCCTGGGGTGGTGGAACAATTCACAGTTCAGAGAAGTTACTGAGTTTGTTTTTAGTTACCTCTTTACATATTTTAACTTTTCTCATAGTAAAGAGGGGGGCAAAGGGCAGAATAGAAGTAGGTATTAATGCAGTAAGCCTGCAGCACTAAAGGCAGTCATTTGAGTTGAAGAAACAGAAGGTACCCAGGAGGGAGGGAGGGTAAACACCAGTGTATTTTCTTTTCTGCATATTCACTTGAGTATTTTGATTAGGTTGATGTGAAATAACTATGGCTGCTGGAACTTACCTTCAGATTTGCTCAGCTTTTCCTGATTAGCTTCAAGAAGATCATGGGAATTTTACCATTATTACTATGGCTTTAAGTTCAAACTTAAGCCAACAATGCATGTGAGGAGAGCAGTCTTAGGTTTAGGTCCTTTCCTGTACCAGTCTTACTTCATCTCCCAGGAAGCCTCTGCTTGACTTGAATGCAAAAGCAGAGGCAGGACAAGCACAGGCAGGCAGCCAGGCTTGCAGCGACTGTCTCAGCTTGAAATCTACCATCTTTTAATCACTGTATAAAACAGTAGGTTTAAAAAAGCAAAGCAAACCAAACACAAACCACAAAAAGCTTGTAACAGGTATTTCAAGAAGGCGCAGTAGCCAAACCTTTTATTACACAAAACCCCTTCTTCAAAAAAGTTTAAAACTGTGTTACAGTTGAAGATAAATTATCCTCTAATCCTTGAGCTGAGTTTCTCATTTCAGTACTACTGTTGCATGTTGACGTAAAAGGCATTCTGAAACTATTTTTAAAAAAAAGTTTTACACCTGCACAGCTGGTAATCTCTTTCTTGGCATAAGGGAAAGAATTACATTATAATACATATCTGTGGCGGTAGTCAGACATTCCTGAATTGTCTATAAAACACATTTCCACTTTGACATAAATTTACAGTTTCATATTACACATAAAATTCAATATGGACATGTAAAAAGGCATTAGTTGCCTGTCTTGCATTGCAGCTCTTTGAAATTCCTTTTGACAAAAACACTGTTCCTATTATACAAGCATTCCATAAAAGCTGCTTTAAGCACTAAAACAAAACCTTGTATTCATCTGGGTAACTGTACAGGATAAGTGCAGGAACCCTGCAGAAGGAAGGAAAAGAGAATTTTTAAACTTTGAAACTAGGTTCAAAAGCTACAATGTCTGTCGCAAATCTTGGCAACAAGCTAACTGCAAAGATTAAGCAGAAAAGCAGGAAGTTTTAGTGCCTTTGGCTGTGACTGCAGTTTTCCCCTTTACCTAGCCTGTTCAGTTTTTATGCAGTGATCTGAAGGCTTACGGCTAAGCAGTGCTCTGTGTGCAGGTGTCAAACGGGAAAGGAAGACGCTGTCAGGGACTGCATCATGCTCACACCCAACATTGTATGGAATATTATCTGTATGTAGTAATTGGGTTCTGTCGCTCAGAGCCTTGCAAGCCACAGGAAGAAAAAACCCACTTCACTTGCTATTTAGTTGTGTTAGTAAACATAACTGAAACTGAAGCAATTTTGCTGCATCTCTAAGAAAAAGGAATCGGTCAATTTTTAGACTCATTTAAATGCTAAGTACCTTCAAGCTGAACATAGGTTTTAGAAAACATACTACCAATGAAACCCACAATAGGACATAAATATCCAGCTCTCACTTAACTGTACCAGTACATGCAACAGCTGAAAATCTGAGGCTTAAAACTGGATGTGCCCAGACTCTGTGTTTCAGCCTTGCCAGAATCCAATAAGGACACTACAAGCCAAACAAATGTTTTTGTTTAGAAAGTAGAAATGGGCTTCACTGTACATGTTGAGAGAGCATACACTGTGTCTGCTTAAAGCTGGGTAGTCTGTCAGCTGTGCCAGATTCCCATCAAATTCCTTCAGAGCAGGAGGAATTAAATGCATCTGAGTTTTACAATGCAAGCTGAGTCCCTCCCATGAGAAAAGAGGGTTGTTCTTCTCTATATAGCATATATAGAATAGCAGTATACCTCAATATATGTAGTTGTTTGCTATTCAGTGTTATGAACAAAGCAGCAAGTGAGCACAGTGGGAGTACATTTTAGAATTTTTTGTAAAGGCTTGTAAAAATGAAGAATTTACATGGCCAAGAATTTACGATTTACTACAAGTGATGATTACACGACCAGTAATCTCTTCCCATAGTACTCAGGGAACTATATACATTTCCTGAATATTTCTGTTTTCCTCAGGGAGAGGGAAAGGGGAGGACAAATTAAAACCAGCTTATTTAGTCAAGTTTGAAAGCATAACTGAGGTGTTTTATGTACCACTTGTAAGAGCTTAACAAATTTACCTCTTTTCCATTTTGATACTGTAAATTTCATCACAAATTGCTTGCAAGTATGAACATCTCTGTTTTGGCCATCGTGACATCAGTTGTCTCACGGTAGCATCAAAGGCTTGTCTATCTCCATCAAACTAAGAAAAAAAAAATGACAAGAGGCTATGATACAGTCTTACATTCTCTCATGAAGGAAATACTTCTCCCAATTGGATTCAGTTTTCTGAACACTGTGTAATGTTCATGTTCCTTTAATTAAAAAGGTTTCAAACAAAATTCACGTAACATGCAACTTGATTTTGTTAGAATTTTTTAAAGAAAATGTATTAACAATTTAGTGATCAGTTTCTTAACACAGGTGATTTAACGATAAAAAGGTGTAAGCAACAAAGAGGACTCTACCCGGTTTGCAATGCTGAACAGAATATGAGAACCGTGGTATAACGGTGGTCAAAAAGCTGATTGTGTGTCTTAGTTTATCACCTTTAATAAATAAATAATCTCTGTCATTTGGATAGACTGGATAAACTTAAATATTTTGGAAATATCTTCAAATGTTTCACTGGGGTCTGACTACCAGACTAGCACTGCTTCAGAGCAGCAAATGAAAGGTATGAAAGTGCTAAACCCACTTTCAGGGAGGATGCCATTCCTCTTCTTTTGTGGGGTGGGGAGATAACCCTCTCACTAGTAAAATATCCGGACTTTAAAGCTACTACTGTCACTGGAAGAAAGAAGAGACCTTTGTCTTTGGTGGGTTTTTCCCCCTCACATCTAGCAGTTTGAGTTGGTAAAGGTGTCATACCCCTTTTTATCTTGGCTTCGCTAGGAGACGTTTCAGCTACTGTACTTGAAACAACTGCCTCTGTATTTTGGGTCTTCCTTCATTAACAGCTTCAAGAAACAACTTCATTGAAACCACTGTTAATGCTTACTGGTTTCTGAAAGCGAGCAGTAAGACAATTTCAGTTAACTGCTCTTGGGAAAAAGCACAGAGCTTTGTATTAGGAGTTTCTAATGGTGTCTTGTGTAACTTGGGCATTTGACAAAAAGATTTTTCTAGCCTCAGTCAAGCTTCTTGGGTAAAAAAAATCCTTTCAAGTTTTAAAACCTAATTCAAACTCCTTGAAGGACAAAACCTACGATGGGTGAATTTTAAATTCCACTTCATTAGGAACAGAATTTATCATCTATTGTTCAATTAAAGTTTCAGTGACAATACTGAATTGCTTACCTCTAATGATAAGAAGTGTATCACAGTTGCTTTTGGCAGATCTACCTGTAAAAACATAATCAAGAAATCAATACTTAACAGTTCTTCAGTTCGCCAGCTGGGTATTCGCTGTACTGAAGGGAGACGGACTTTTTTATTTCCAAAGAAGCACTTGTGCTGACAGAACTGGGAATTTACCAAGGTTTTAAACAAACTGTTCATGACAGATTCCATTACGGAAAGTTCCAAATGGACGTAGGCAAATAGCCAGTATGTTTCCTGAAAAGCATCCACCATTTTAAAAGTCCTTTGTGACATGGTCAGTGAAGTCTAAAAGCTATGTACAAACAAAAGCTGTGTTAGTTGAAATGTAAGAGCAAGTCTAGCAGGAACAAGTTATTAAGTCTACCATAGTAGTTAGCATAAGTACAGCTTAAGAATTTACACAATTCGAGATACTTTTCAAGTATTAAAGAAACATGCCATGGGTCTTATTTAACCAGAAGTCTGGTTCACTTGGTATCTCTAAAGCAATTCTATTGCCAATAGCTTGTTCTAGATAGCAACTGCATCTTCCAATTTAATTAAGAATTTGAAATTTATTCAGGCTTCTGCCAAATACTTACTGCTAAAATCTCAATCTCATTTGTTTTCTGTTGCAGGCTAGAAACAAATGTCTGAAGTCTTGTTTGTACCTGGCAACAAAAGATGAGCGAAAGTAAACTACACTGCTTCTGTGACACAGGTTGGGAACACTTATTTTGTATTTCATAGATGATGAGAACAGAAGAGGCTGTTTACACACTTCACCTAATAAAATAAGACTCTAATATGTATGTACAATGACAGCTCAGCCACAATGTCACAGATAATCCCCAAGATCTAAAAAAAAGGTGGTCTTTGCCTTCAACCTTTTGTGTTGTTCATAGTCTATTCTATGAATAAAGAACAAACAGGATATATTTGTTTAAGTTAGGAGACAGGGAAAATATGATTTCTACCATTCCTTAACTTTTAAGAATCACTTCTTAATACTTATTTGATGTGTGTATACCTGAATTTCTTGACGACGCCTAGCACTGGCAGATAATTTTTCAGGAGTCATAACACTAACATTAGGCACTACAAGAGGTCCATGGGATTCAAATACACCTAAAATGCAAATATACAGTTTTAGATTATATTCTTTCCTTATACAAAAAGCAGGAAGAAACAGAAAATTCATAGATATTAATAAGCTAAGATCTGTATAGTACAGGGTTCAAAAAGCTGCTAACAAACTCTGAAGTCAATCAAATCGATAGGACAGTGAAAACATGTTCATGTAAATTCTCAAATGCTCACTTATGGCTATGAAAGACTGGTTGGTAAGACAAAGAAATCTGGTATTTTATATCAACATTCCCTGAAACTAATAAAAGGTTCCAAACGGCTTGCAGAATTTTAGAGGAATGCAGCATACCTAGTATCAAAACAAGAAAAAGTGATTACAAGAATGAGGGAACTGTTTAATGCTCAGTCCCACAGCAGAGTCAATGACAAAACAAACAATAAACCCCAGTCCTCAGCTTCCCCAAATAACAATAATTAAAGTGTGAAATGGCTTGTTTTGAAATCTGGATTGTCACTTCTGTTATCACACACACAAGAACAACCCCCCCAAACCCCCAGTTAAGCACGGCCACCTCACTCACCGATCACCACACACTCTATCAGTACTTCAAATAATTATCCAAAAAGCCAAACTTTATCCACACAACAAGTACTTAACATTATTCTTTATATACAAACTTCTATTATCAGATTAAGGAGTGGAAATCTGTAGCTAGAAATGTAAAGGCATTTTCATGTGAAGAAAAAAAAAAATCTTAGTAGAACAGTAGGTCAATGTACATGGGTCTCAACACTGTAACAATCACAGACCACGTCACTTTGATGAAAAATTACATTTAGTTTCTCCTCAGTTAGGAAATCTTCATGGTTTTTTCCTTTTCCACCCTCCTGAATCACTACAGTGCATTAAAGCTTGAATGTGAATATTCTGTCTATAGATCCGACCACTTGTTTCGTTAGTTTGGAAAAAATGTCATGTTCAGATTGCTTAGAATAACATTTGAGATTAGGAGGAAGTGTCTCTAACGAGAGGCACTGCTAGAAAACATTTTCTTGCTCTGTCTTTGGTAATACTTCTAAAGTTTATGTTCCAGCAATATTTTCTTATAAAGTAGTTTCTAAGCAGAAAGAGAAACAGTTTTTGTGCTGTAACTAGAGACTACATACCTGAAATATTAGTAAATGATCCCTTCTGATTTGGTACTGAAAGATTATCTGAGGTTTCTCTAAAAATAAACGAAGACAGTTAGGGAAACATATTTACAATAACAAAGAGATACTGTAATAAGACACAGTTTCAGATTATTATACAAACATACTTATTTTATTCCAACAGAGAAATTTATGGATACTTCCCAGCACCTATCTGCAGATTAAGTTCTGTTCTGGAACAGACAGGAAACCCTGCAAAATTACATTACAAAATCAGATCTAGAAGCAATCTTTATGCTTCCTATGGATACAAAAAAAAATGTACTCCCTCATCACGCAAGCGTGATTCAGATCCTAATACTAGAATACATTATGAGAATATTCTCTCTATATTATTAATCTGCAACTTCTTACAGGTTTCAGTGAGATAATACTAAAGTACCACAGTAATATTTACACTTCAGATCACACAGATTCAAAGAATCTTTCAATAGCAAGTTTGGAACCCTTTCCATATTCAGGATTAATTAACAAAGAAATCAGGATCTAGAAATAAGGTTAACTGTTAGAAAGAATGATTTTCTTTCACAGCTTCTAATAGATCCTGTAGGTCTGTCATAAAACATATGAGAATCAGGTTAGTTGCCAAGTTAAATGCCAAGACTGGCTGAGGCCAGAAAAAGGAGAAGGAAGAGGCGGATCACAGCAGATGTTAACCACCTGCACAAACTACTGCTCAAGTTAAGCATTTCCCAGCTTAACAGTTTCCTTTGTTGTTAAGTCTATTCAGAAGTACTATGGATGTCAAATATGTCAAGTTTCTGAATTCTGGATTGTGTGACCAGACCATACTTGTTCCTGCTGCCAGTACATGCGTACACATATATGTACACATGTATTATTTATAGATGTGTGTACAATTATGTATTTACAGAGGGATATGTGTGAGTAACAGCTATCCTGCTTATGCACACAGGTGGCACTGTGGCCTCTCCTATGATTTCCATACTAGTTTCTGTTGGTGACAATAAATAGTAATTTCAAAGACAGGATGATTGGGTGTTGCTGTGTACCTGAAGTCTTTGCCAGGTGTTACTTTCACTTGTGACAGCCAAAGTGTACCGGTGTGCTGCAGTTACGTCTTCATTTCTGCCATATCAACAATGCCTCAGAATGAAAGGGATCTGCCGCTTTAGTTCTTTGATTACACATGAGTGTAATAGACTTCTGGTCAGTAACAGGGACTTTGCAGGCAGTCCTGCCACGCAAACAGTACTGGTGTTTTAGTAGCATTTGAGCCGAATAACTGCATGGCCTTTTAATCTATGAAGCACTATGGATATTTGAATATAACAACAGCTAGGGAAATCACTCCGTCTTAATCTCAGTAAAATTCTATAACCAAGCCTTTTGCTTTCTTTTCCCCTCCAAAGAAATTCAGCAAAGCTCTTACTCTTTATAAAATAAAATTGAGGTTTAACTAGGCACATCTTAAAATTACTTCATTAAAACAAATATACATTCACTTCTGACTTTGACTATTCAGGTTGACATGTTATGCTACTTACCTACTACACCTTTCGTCACAGATTTTAGTTTTCAATTTCTGGATCAGGTGATCTACTAAGTCAGATTCTAAAATCCTTTTCTCCGTCTGTCTGTCTTTCTCAAAGGATTTCACCTATGATGTAGTTCAGTGGTTCTTGTTAATTCTTAAAATGGCATATGAATAAACTTATCAAATTTAATCAAAACCAAACTGGATCATACCCATTAACAGTGAAACAGTCAAAGGTTTCTATCATTATTCTTCCTTCTTCAAAGGAAGCTATCATCATTACCAATCAATCACTACCAATTAAATATCAAATATTTTTTTCCCCAACTGATTTTCTCTGCATTCCCAAAGCTTAAACTAGCTTGGCTACTTGTATTTAATATGTGATAATTATTTTTTTTTAACAGAATGGTTTGTAGATGCAAATACCATATTAGTAATAGCATATATGGGTTTGGGCTTTGTTTCTTTTAGTGAGTAGGAATTTTGTTAGAATAAGGCTTGCCTTTCAGTTTGCAGGAGTTAGATTCAAACATTGAAAACTTAAAAGTATCTGCTCCATCTTTACTGGCAAGAGATTAGTCACTAACAATACCATTTGCCTCATTGGCGTGTTCTTTGTTTGTTTCGCTTCAATAAAGCCATATTTAAAAGAACACTCTGTAAAGTCTTATGGAAGACATTGATATATTGTATTCTCATAATCAAAATCTACTTGTTCATACAGTTATTAGCCAACTCTGTTACAATGACAAGGAGAGTGAAAAAACAAAGCAAAAAATATTTTATATACATTGGCTAGGTAAGTAACATGGCCACGCCAGATGCTGTCATATGGTTAGGGTTTTTTCAGTCAAATGATGACTCTTTATTCAAAGAGTAACGATCTTTTTCCTAATGATCCAGAATGAAGTTTTAACTTCTAAAAGGGCACCAGAACCACAGGCTGTGGAGCACAGACGGCATTGTGACACAGTCCAGTCTTTCCACCCTAGCTTACAGAGATGAGGAGTGTGGTTCAGACTCTGCCTGTTTGAACTACATTGATTGTTTTAGATTTAGGTTTTAATTATACTTGTTTTGTAACACGGAAAGCTGCCAACTGGAAAGATCACCAAGTCAACTAATTAATTTTGTAGGTTCAAAGAAATCAGAAACAAGAGAAACCTTTTTCTATGTAAAGACATCAATGACAAAGTTAAGCATTGTTTGCACTAATTTTTGGACTGTGCTAGAAGAAGGGAGGCCTGTGAATAAGTGTTACAGAGGAATAAAAAGCAGGCTTCTCCAGAAGAACTTTCTATGACAGCAACTGAATTCAATTACTTAAATTTATTTAATTGAAAACAACCATGGTCTTTTTTTTTTTTTTTTTAAAAAAAGGTAGAACAACAGATTATGAATCTGAAACATCATCAAGTATCCTCTGGTCCCACACTTACCTTCACGTGACTTCCTTCTTTATCAGACACAAGAGCCACATATGTAATCCCAGAGCATCTGCAGTATTCCTGCAGTTCTTCCTGGGACTAAAATGGGAACAGGGGAAGGGGAATGGGACAGACATTTGACAGATTATGAAATGATCACTTAAGTAATCAAAGTCTCCTATCCTTAAACTAACTTGAAATACAGCAATTAAACTGATTATATAAGCTTCCAAGAAGAAAGCTTTAAGTAGTCCAGGTGGTGAAATTTTGTTATGCATCCACCTAATGCTCCTTAAAATCTGAGATCTGTCTAAGTCTACACGAGACAGAGAATGCCTAGTCCTGCAGTCCTGGATCCAGCTAGCCCTTCCATGTGCCAACTAGAAGAGCAACATCTAGATAACTGTGAAAACGTGCCGTGTAACATCAAACAAACAGTTAACACCCCACTGTCTGCAACTTTCAGCAATAGCTCGGTTCTGCATGACTGGTACCCATCATGAAAGCTGACTGCAGCTAGGTTTCACGTAAACCTGAGGCTGACTTACGTCACTCTCAGTGCTGAGCTTGCTATGGGGCTCTTAGCTTGCTATGGGATCTCAGCAGTGGGTTGCAGGACAGCATTAGACAGAGGCAAGAGCTACCCAAATCTTCATTCTTTAGGAATCGCAAGAAGAGAACCCAGGGTGATCATAGGAAAAGCATAATCTGGATTTTTTTAAATTCTGAGCAACTGAAACTGTTGGAAAAGTTATTGCAAAGGATTACAAAAAAGTTGGGGCAATTAAGTAAGCGAGCTCAAAATGTCCTGCAGCAGAACTCAGAATGAGCAACTGCACAGTGTTTCTTTTTGTTAGTCACCAGCTGGCATACTTAAAAGGTGAACCGGTCACACTCCTCAGGTAACTGTTACCACTATGAAGAGGGACTTCAGCATTGCTGTGTGGCTCACTACTCCAGTCAAATGATTGCAGCTCAAGCTCTGCTTGGTTTCAACTGGAGAAAAAAGGGCACAACTTATCTTGCCACTTTCCCTCTTATCACACATCTCACCAGGGACTACATGGGGACCCCACAGCCCGTCTAGTAGCTCAGTTGACTAAACTGTTTTTCTAACAATAGAATGATGTCAGTATTCCCTCTGTATCTGATAGCCTTCAGCTATCTAGATACATTTAAAAGTTGGTGCTACTGTTCCATTCCAGATGTGCCCCTTATTAAGGGCTGAATCATTAATTCAGGAATCCTACTTGCAGCCCTCACCGAAAGAAAAATATATTGCCTTACTGGTAGAAAATATGCTTCTGCTTTGAAGCATCCTCACTTCACTTAATTGGAGCTAACTGGCCTTGTTTTAAACTCATTATGTGACTTCCCCCTTGATTTCAATAGGCCTTGGACTCCACACTCTGTGTACAACTGGGGATGGTCACTTAATTCCTCTGTGCTCTGAGGAATGCATAAAGATCCTCCATCACACTAAAATACTCTGGGAGGTAGAGAGGAAGAGTGCTGCAAGGCCAGTGAGACTTTCTTAACATTGCAGGTGCTGAACGGCACCCTACATGCTCAGTTCTGTAAGTCTGTAACTCAGTAAAAAATAGAAAAAAATTAAAAAAAGGATGGTCTCAGGTTGCACTAATCTTAGCAAACAGTAATATAGTTAACACCCAGAGACGGAAATTCTACCTGGGACCAGTCATACATTATTTCGGCTGGAATTCCTGCAGTCCAGAGTTTCTGAACAATATTGATAGCTCTACCCATTGACATCTGACCAACACTTACAACCAGCAGGTCACATGAGCTGACAGAAACCTGAAGGGAAAGTAAAAACAAGGGGGACAGCATTAGCCACAAGACCACCTTTTCCCCCTTCAGAAGGCAGTTACAGTAACAAAGAAGGATGAATATACCACTGTTTTTCAAAATTCATCAAGCTGGAAAAAGGGGTTAGATCCACATCTTTTTAGAGCTATAATCTACCTAAGCATGTTTCAAAGTCACTAAAGCTTAACCTTTGGCAAAAAGCATCTGTACTGTCTCAGCCTGCAAAGTATCCTAGCCTATTCTGTTCTTTCCTTCCCACGCTGCTTTGCATTGCTAATTCTTATAAAGCAAAGTTAATAAAATACACATGCCACAACCAAGTGAAACTGTGTCACACTGTACAAAGTAGTCCATTTTCTTAAGCTTCCTTCCATCCTCATCTTCTATTTATAAAGGGAGAAATGGCAGCAGCAAAGTAACACTCACTAAATATCTACAGTTGTACTCTTCCATCTGAAACAATCCACAGGCTGAGAAAAATGTCCCATTTAAATTAAAAATAAAACAGTATAAGCCTGAAGATCCTCTCTTCCCCTAATTCTTACTCTACTAAATAATTCTGTGTAGAGAAACACAGAAGCAAACAGGTCATCCTGACATTTGCGGTCTATTTCAGTATGGTATTATTTTGGAACACATCTGACCATCTTATTTTTTGCCCATCTGTGGCTATTGTTAGGTTACTGAACTGTCTGGAGTAAACAAACAAACAAAACCTCCCACCTCCCAAAACCCCAGACTTACAAAATCCTCCACACTGGAAACAGCAGCAGTTATTTTATCTATAGCTATGCTGACTCCAACAGCTGAAGGAACCGGTCCTACCGTCTGTGGCCCTCTGAATTGTGGAATCTCAAAACAAAACAAAAAGAAAGTAGAAGACCCATATAGTTATCTCTGCAAAATGTCAAAAAGGTTTTTAATTTTTTCATGATTTAAAAAAAACCCCAACAAACAAAACCACACCTAAATGCATGGAAAAGATATGGGCACATACCAGATGATCATATCTGCCCCCTGCAGCAAGAATTTCAGGTACAGTTCTTTGCCTTCTTTTGATGTATGCTATAAACTGAAAGATAACACCATTGTGCTGCTGTATTTTGTAAACTAGCCCCAGATTTATAGAAACCTGTAAAATAAAAATGAATATGTGTACAAGACTGTTGCCAGTACTACTGGTTAATGTAATTAATTTCCTATTAGCAATATGGATGGAAAACACTGTTCTCACATAAGGAAGACATATGGAAACACCCCCTTACCTCCAAAAATCTAAAACAGAAATGATACTTTAATCTTAAAGCATCTCAACAGACCTACAGCACAAGACCCAAACAGCAAGCCTCAAAGAAGGTAGAGCAGGGGAGGCTTTTAGTAGTCACCAGTTTTCTGCATTTTTAAAGTACTTCTAGTTTGTTTCAAAATTTTACAAATTGTTTATGCTTTAGGTAATGCCTTCAATCCTGGTTGTGGGGGAAAGTCTGTGTGTCATTAGACATTAAGCCAGAGACTTCTGACTGGAAAAGGTCTTACTCTTAAAATGAGTCTTCAAACAAATAAAACCAAACATCAATGCCAGTATTATTATCTGCCATCAAAAGACATTCTGATGTGCTTTTTCTATTCTAAAATATTACTTTGTTGCCCAGCAAATTATAAGGCCCAGAAGTCTATAAATCCATTAAGTTATTCACAGAGTATTTTACAAACCTGAAGTTTTATTCCAAGTTGCTTTAACAGACCAATGATTTCCTCTAAATCCTTCATGCCATGCTTCAACAGCTGAGTGACACCCGGCTTCTGTTTTATTGTTGTGTTTAAAAATGCAAATACATTACTTGCTTCTCCTTTCTGCTCAATGAATCTGTACAATCGAGAAAGCTAAAACCAAAAAAAAATATCTGTAAGTAGCACCACTGACAGTGGTCATAAATAGGTCACATCTAAAAAAATGAAAAAGATTTGACTTGGTGTGAGTAAAATACCTGCTTTTTTCCGCTTGTTTTGCCTAGCGGCCTTTTTTTACCTAGTGAGCTGAGCAAAGGAATGGCCAGGTAAGAGTATGATCAGGGTGTCCAAATGTTAACCTGAACTCCTTATGCGCATTCATCAATATTTGTAGACAATTTTTTAAAGAAGTTTCTCTCAGTTTGTTTTACTAAATACCACTGTGCAGTATTCTACTTACCCTTTGTTTCTATAGTCTGAAAAATACGTTTAAAAGAAAGAAACTTGGACAATTGCAATTCTGACTCCCAGAAAGAACAAAGAACAAAATCAGACCACTTCCAGGCAGACTGATCTATTTCTAACAGTAGATGTAACAATTTATTTTTCTTACTCTGGTTGATTAAATCACAAAGTAAATAAAGTATTACTGACTTATGGCAAGTTACAGGGAAATTAACACTGAATTAAAATTACTTACACAATTTGATGAGAGAGAAAGATTACAGAATTTGGCTTCTACTTCTCTTTTAGTTAGCTTTTCAGTCTACAAGAGAAAGATTCAAATGTATTCAACAATTCAAGTTACCAAAAAAAATAAATTACTATTGCCGAGAAGAATTAAAACACAACTTTCCAATACCTTTAATTAAAGGCTGCATTTACAAACTGCAATAATACTGTAAAAGAACAAAAACAATAAATAACACATTTTCCACCAATCTTGTAGGAAGGCCATATTTGGCTTGGTTTCATGACACAACAAAATCTATAAAAATACTAACTTTGTTAAAAAGCACTTCATAAATACTGAAACGTTTAATTTTTTGTTTATTAATTTACATAAAGGAAATAAAAAAGACATTTTGTTGGGATTTAAGTACTACCTTAATTATTCAAATTGATTTCATCTATTTTCTCTGCTTATAAGGTATAAAAGATGAACATGATATTAAGATTTTAAAGTTTTTATTGAATAGCCTAGCAGTTCTTAATTATGCATATGAATAATTCTCTCATAAACACACATTTAAGAATAATCTTAAAACATCCCAATCCAGAAGTAACAGAAAAGTAATTCATCTAAGTTTACAGTCCAAAGATAGCCAGCTTTTTTTATATATCAACAGGATATTCCTGGCTATGCTGGCAATGAGACAGCATCTTTGCCCACTGCTGTATTTGCACATATGGAGATGGCTCCATAAAGTAAGATACTTTACAGTGATGATTACAGAGATTAATAACTAACATCTTACCACAGCATCACACAGAATGACGTAGACTTGATTGAGTTTATCCTCTGGTATCCCACAGTGCAGAAGTATAGCTTTCAGTAAGGCAGTATGGTTCAAGTAAATACTGTAATTTCTTTCCTAATGAAGGGTAAAGAAAAAAGGAAGGAAATAAGGAAAGAAGGAAGAAAAGAAAAAAAGAAAAAAAAAAGTTTTACTTGGATGCCATTTTGCTTTAAAAAGAAAAAGTTTCCTAAACATTTAATAGTTCAAAGGTAGCTTCAGACCTCTCCTTCCACCACTTACCTTCTATCTACAACTAAAGAATGGTAAGGCCTGTCCCATTCTACAATCATCACTTGCCCGACAGAAGACAGATATCATTTCAATGGCACTGGAAGGATTCAATTAATATTTCCTTTGCCCACAAACCTATGCTTCGTTTGAAGTTTAACTACAGAATGTATTTTTGATATAAATGACAGTGTTCTATAACTGACTGTCACTAAAACGTTAAAACAGTTTTGTACTTGTTAAGGTTAAAGGAACTATCCTCTTTAAACACATCAGACTAAATACTTAGATTAAAATTTTAGGACTGAAGAGAGAACAAAGGGGATGATTAGCAAATCTACCTGCAGCACTGAAAACTCTTGAATGATTTCTGAAATGGCATAAATTGTTTCTGCTATAGGCAAAAAGCTATTTCCAGTAGACGTAATGATGTCAAATGCACATTCTAGGAGTTCTTTGGGATGACAGCGGTCTAATTTCCGAGGTCTGAAAACTCGCTCTATACAGTATCTAAAGGAAACATTGAAGAACATATCAGCATCTTCAGTGGTCACCGTCGTAAAGCATGGCATCTGTGCAAAACATTATCTCCATGTCCCTTACCTTTTCAAATTTGATATGTTATTTCTAGCTACAAATCTTGCAAAAGGAATCTGAAAAACAAAAATCCATGAACACTGTTGAAACAAAACATTCACTTTAACTATGCTCTGAAACTGGAGATTAGTAACTATCATGCAGTAACATCTGTACTCTCACATATGTAATGGTGCCTTAAATATCTGCCATACCCAAGCAGCATTAATCCAATCACCCTTGCTGCACGCTTTCACTAAAAACATCCCCCTGCCAAGTTCTTAGAAAGGCTTGGAGAGGGACACAAGGACCTTTCATAATTGCCCTAACACATCCAAAATGCATCATAAATTGACTATGAGTGTATTAAAATGTACAAGCAGGTATTTTGCTGTTTACATAAAGATAATAAAGGAGTATTTTTAAAAACAAATCTTTGGTCAACACATTTTTCCAAAACAAGTAATTCCAAAAGAAAGATCAATTTTGTAAATCCTGCACAAGTCCTCAATTGTGAATCATATTGTATAGCTTGATGTTATAAATGCAAAGGAAAAATAAGTCAAACTGACCTTAAATTAGTGAAATGGAATACAAAACATCAGGTTCTCTAACCATCAATAATTAAAAAAAACCAACAATCAAACCCAAAAAACTTAAAGCATTTAGATGTTAAATTTAAGTGCAAGGTAATTTAATTAGGCCAACTTTGCACACAATTGGGTATTATAGAGGAATCCCAGACAGTAAAATGTTAACTGTGCAAACAGCAATTCCTTTCACGAGTACAATGACCCCTGATACCTGTTTGAGAAACATAAAACTGGACCGACCGTTACCCACATACTCTATAAAATAGACATATAAATATGAAAGGGGTAGGAATGTTAGAATTTTCACTGGTTATTGAAAAAGTCTTATCTCTTATATAAGCAAGAAAAAAGCCCACCAACAAACCAAAAAAACCCCAACCCCAAACCCCTGCAGTGAGATCTATCACATTTACAATATGGCATTATTTTCATCTATGTTAAAAAAAAAAGGGGGTGGGGGGGCAGGAGGTAAAAAAAAACAAAACAAAAAAAAAAGAGAGGAAAAAATAAAGAGGATAAAAAAGTCTGTTTCCGCCCTGAGACCAGGAGTACAGCCCTAAGGAACAAAGGAACAGCCACTGAAAGATACACTACTTCAGCAATCAGAAGTAGTACAAAGCTAAACCAAATTTGTGACCACTGAATCAAAAGTTATCTACAAACACCACAGCACTCTTCAAACCCAGCTTTGCCTGTGAGATGATACTACTTACTCTGAGGTCATAAGGAAGCATTACTAGCATCCCACTGTGATCCATGAAATATGAAGCTTCATTATGTTCATATAACTTTTTATTTCTGGGCATTAGCAGTGGAGTATGCAGCTTGATAGCTCCTGCACAAAACCAGTAAATACTGTTATCTCCCATTTCAGAAGTAACATCTGCTTTTTACAAGCTCATGAACAACTTTGCAGGGCATGATCATCTCAATCAATACCTTTTAAAAATTATGTTACTTTAAGTGTCCTCAACAGACTTTCTTCTTCCACCATTTAGAGAAAGCCATCAAACAAACTTTTATGTTCTGTCTTGCACTCTTGGGCTCAGTAGGCAGCCCACAGAGAAACAGAGTGTCTTTCACAACAGCATGCATACGAAACTAAGGTAAGAAACTCTGCACATACCAGTAGTACTGTTTTGGTCTAGAGGCACTTCCATAGAGAACAAGTATTGCTGAGATTAGCAGAATCTTGAAACAGAGGATGCAGCCTGAAACGTTCATGGCTCACTTTGAAACCTCATAAATACCTCTTTTCCAGCTATATTTTGCAACCATTCATCCGTATGAATCCAATCTTCATTGAAGCCTTACTATTAACAATAGCATCACTGAAATACACTTTCCTGTTTAAAATTCTCTACTGATTCTCCAATAGTTATTTCATTATAGTTTTACTCACATCTTCTATTAGATTTCAACAGAAACCCTTTTAAATCGGGGACAAAAAAAAAGTCCCAAATACAGGGACATGCTTCAATCTAATAGAAAAAAATATATAACTAAACACCCCCTTTTCTTCCAAAAGAATGAAAATATTTCTATCTCTGAAATGATGACGCATTCCAAAGTCTGTCATGCTTTAAATGGGGGTAGGGTGTGTAACTTCTCCTTACTTGACTTCACATTGCTCACTTCCTCATTCTTTTGTATTGCCAAACCCTGATCATGCTTAATCAGATTATATTAGGAAATCTCCCACTTTATATTTTAAAATTGTCTATTTTTACGTAAAATAGTATCCTGAACACCTATAAAACAATACAATTTATAACATTTCAAATGTGATTGTGGATGTATAAATTTTCTTCCTCTCTTAATAACTCATTTTAAGCAAATACTATTACTAATGACTGGACAGAGTCCTGGAAAGAAAAAACATCAAAGAATAGCCACCATGACACCTGCTCTGGCTCAAGAAGTTCCTTAACAGCAAATCATTGCCATGAGCAGTACCACTGAAAATACCACTATACACTTGCTCTGTTTCCATGCTCGCTCTTAGGCTATTCCCATTCTGGCTGTGTCCAAAGATAGGTTACCATACTACATGGATGCTTGGTCTTTCACTATAGAGCCACCCTTATATTCAGATCTAGATTCTACATAACACTCCCTCTAAAAGCTCATACAGAATTATCATAAAAAGCAAATACATTTGGAGGTGTAATTAAGATTTTCACTTTTTTTTCTGTAGAAAACGTAAATAATTTTGATTTGCAGTTATCAGCTATTACTGGAATGATGAAATAACAGCAAAAAAACAACGTAAAACTTCAAGTGACATGTAACTACTGAATGTACTTTCTAACTCATGTGATAGCAGTAAAACTATTCCATTCAATCATGAAAAATGAAACAAATTACTTTTGTAAACACACCCACCGTGTCTTTTAAATATCCGGCTGACAATCTCACATACATGCTGCTGTATCTTGGCTGCCCAAATAGAAAAACTACCCTGAAACCATCACAAATAAAAAGTACATATATAATTCATATGCGATGAACACTCCATGTAATATAGGCGATCATTCCCTGTAATATAGGCAATAAGCATTCTCCTATCTCGTCCAAATATAATAAATTGTAACACTTACAGAGCAAAAAAGTAACTACAGCTACAAAAAGCATTATTGTACTGTGTTATCTTGTATTTCTTTAGCTTTAGAAAGATTTAAGAGTTCAGAAACTGAGAAGGATTACTTTGATTGCCATGATAAGAAAGGGGAAAAAAATGGCTTGAGGCAACACATTCTGCTGGCAATCAGATGCAAGTAACATTAGTTTGACAGAAATTCAGGGTAAAGAAACTGATCATCTGGACACAAGCTTAAAGTTTTAGCTGCCACAATCAAACACTGCTTGTTTCTTCACTGAAGAATGAATTTAAGGCTCATATGGGAAGTGGTTATTCAAGCCCACGCAGTACAGGTTGTAGCTTTAAATGGGAACTAATGTGAAGGTTAATCTTAAGAGGTAATGCAATTCTCTCAAACATGTTAAAGAGTTTACCCCTATAAACATTTTTTTAACATGAAAACAGGATAAAAAACCCCCACACATCCCTTAAACACCTACAAACCTTCAGCATATCACTGTCATAGGTATAGTCTATAGCTGGAGAGATACGCTGTGAAAATATCTGACTCATCATAGTCCGGTAGGCCTTTCCATCCACATTTGCTAAGGTATGGTGGAGTACTTCATGGAGTTCAGACTCTTCCATTTGTGGTGGTGGAAGGTGTTCACTTTTTAACAGCTCCACAGCTGTTGGTCGTGCTGCGGGATCATGATTCAGGAGCCATGTAATAACCGATCTCTACAAATTAAATCAAAATTTTACAGTTTATTGAAAAATTTTATGTATTAACAATACTTACAAACTTCATAGTCATATCACATTAATAAAAAAACTATGAGACTCTACAGGGTACATAATACACAGGATCTGAACCTTTGGGTTAGATATTCTTTGCTTACTAAATTCTAAATAACTTTCATTGTGTTATTACCTGAATTAATTGTACTAAAGCACAAAAAATATTAGCAGTGTGCCTCCTGGGATGACAAAATACGTAGTATCCCTTTTTGTTCCATGTTATGCTAGTTCTGGCGTCTCTTCATCCAAGTTAAGAGAAAGCAGAATCACATGCACAACAGCAAAGAATTGAGAGTTACAGATATTAAAGAAGTGGGAATCTTCCTGGCATGCTCAAGTAAACAGAACAAGATGGAAACATTTTTATGGTACTAGTAACAGGTAAATTACAGTCAATTTAGCTTGCACATTCTGTTCTGTGACAGATTTCTTTCAGAAGTTTAAGTTAAGATTTAAACAACATAGCTGCCATTTGTCTCAGCCTTCAGTAGTCAAAATTGTCCCTCAGACCTTAAGAGGTATGCCAGTTCTGCACTTCTTCATGACAGTGCACAGGGAATTTTGTGAGTAAGTGTATTTCCATGTCAACTTAGTATATTCTTCCAAGATTATTTTTTTCCTTATTACATGACATTAGAACAAAGTAAGAACTTGGCAGAGATTGTATTTTTTGCTCACTTAATTTTAAATTAGTAATTAATGTTTTTGAGAGGGAATACCTAATAGTTAAAATGTCTTCAAAATTACCTGCTTCACATGCTTGACTTCATCAAAGTCTTTAGGAAACACAATAGTGGGCTATTAAAGACAAACAAAAAACACATTTGAATTATAACAGGCAGTCCAGCTGGCTCAGGCTAGTCTTATTTTTAAGTTCTGAAACAAAGCATTTTTACTGCCCACTGGAAAAAAAACCACAAACAAACAAGCAAAAAACCCCCCAAGAGCTAAAAGGAAAAGGATGTCACCAAAATGCTTTTATGAGGTTTTGTACAATGAAGACACAACCCCTAATCACAAGCATTTACCAACTACAAATACCAACTGGTTCCTGAGAAAGACCCACCAGGTCTAAACCTAGATGTACACTAAAGCCATGATGCCTTTATCTGACAATTACACCAATAATATTTTCTATTCTAAAAATTAATTTCACAGATAGAACACTGATGGATGGCAATACCATTAAGGGAATCCACAGTGCATTAAGGGAATGTCAGTACCAGCTCCAATTTTATTCTTCACTTTTCATTATGTATTTTATAAACATTTTTTTTTTAAAATACTCCCTGGGGAAACATTTTTGCTATGTTTTGCATCCTTGTACTTCCCTTAACAAACTAATCGATGCACAGAATTAGTATCTTTTTTATCTGTGTACTTACCAGTCTTAACTGACTAAGAACAAAGATCCTTTCTGATGCAGTACTCATGGGATGGTAAGACATTTCAAAAAATATTATACCCAGACTGAACAGGTCCACTTTCTAAAGGAAAAAAAAAATAAATGGAAACTTAAATGTAGTACCTGTGAATTCTCTGCAGAAGATGACAGCAGAGAAAAAAATATTTTCGCTAAGTTTTAGAGTGTATTACAGCTGGAGAGAAGGGTGGGTTTTTTGTGAGTCTGGTTTTTGGCTTTTGTTTTTTTCATTTAATTTTCTGTTAAATGACTCCATTACGATTTGTTAGACTTCAACGCTTTCTATCATCACAGCACTGCCATGACATAAAACTCCCACTTTGA
Source organism: Falco biarmicus (assembly GCF_023638135.1). Lineage (NCBI taxonomy): Eukaryota > Metazoa > Chordata > Aves > Falconiformes > Falconidae > Falco > Falco biarmicus. Next base: position 19,535,943 of record NC_079294.1, on the reverse strand, counting down.
AAACATTCTTACTTTGAAAACATTCTTGCTTTGAAATTCAGCTTGTCTCTGCAGGTAAACAGGTTCCTCTTTGATGAAGAAGTGCACCCCCACCTCCCAAAAATCACCGTATAGGAATCCAGGAGAACAACATATACTTCCAATGATGACATTTTACCTTAACTAAAGCCTGTAAGATTTCTGTCTTAATAATTTATAAAGGTCCTCTATGATTACCTACTTTCAACTCATTTGCACCTAGTCTTGGTCATAGCACAGGCAGAAAAATTCACCTACCCACATCCTTCTAACCATTGGTCTCCTCTCAAAGGAGAATTTCTCATTCCCTTGCTTATCACAGCAGTTCCACCACATCCTGTTCCACTTTGAATTCACCTTTGTTGAGCAGGAATGACCTAAATTGTATGTGGTATCTTAGATTCCATGCTACCTCTTTATTAAGTCTACTGTAATCGTACCTGATTGTATGTGGACTTAGTGCTTCCTTGGACCTCTGGGCTGACGTACAACGCGGTGCCAACCATCCCTGTCAAATTACCTGTGTGGCAAAAGTGGAGAGTACCAATTTCAAGAAAGCAGGAGAAAAATGCAGCAAAGTCAAGAAAAATCTCACTCATCTTCTGTCCTCATTTCTTCCAGGTGGGAATGCAGTCCTTATTAAGAGGGACACAGTTGGGAACAAAAACAGTCGAGTATGCAAAACAGACAGTTCTTACCTTCACATGTCAAGTACCTGTGTCTATCTGTAGTGGCTAAACCTATTACCTTACAGAATTGTAGTAGGTCAGCAGACAAATGATACAACTAAATTTCACTTCCATTACACCCATCTTAAGACAGACAATGTAGTAAAATCTTCTCAGAACACAAAATTCAGCCTGTTACAGAAAATGTCAAAAAAACCCCAAACTCACCCAACCAAAAATCCCTGAAGTCTTGAAATTGTCCTGTACAGGCAAGAGAACAGTGCAGATGGAACAGATATACAGGATCTCTATATACCTCACCATGGGAAAATCATGATCTGTGGCAGAAGGCTAGCAGTGGAAGCAACCTGATTTTTAGGGAACAGTCAAAACTGCCAGATTACATGTAACATATCTACCCAAATGTTGTTGGCTGGTTTGTTCCCACCCCCCTGCAAAAAAAGATTTTATTTTCAAAGAATGAATGGAAGTTCTAAGAGTATACAAGACCGCAGAACACAAGCCTTTACTTAAAATCATTTAGAATAAGCTACTATATAAACTAACCTGATGGGTCAGACATAGCACAACCATCAGAGTGATTTCCTTCTTGTTTAGAGACCACCTGAAATCAGGAAAACAGACATACTGTAAGTGGCACTTGAAATGCTTTGGTTGGCAGTACATGGTGTATTTCTAGAACCTTAGAAAATAAAAAAAAATTATGGCATTCACAATATTCAGTCCCATGAGCACTATGCTTTTATGTTTTATTTTCATCTTTCATGTTACTACAACACCAAATTCAAGTTTTTTTCATTCACTTTCAGCTGTACTTACTGCATTTGCTGGATGATCTGTAGCTAAACCAAAATCACCAATTTTGACATGATCATCTGAATCTAAAAAAATGTTTACAGGTTTCAAGTCTCTGTGGATCATTCCCTGTTACACCAGAACAAAGAAAAGAAAAAGAAAAAACCCCACATACATTAAATAATTATATATAAATAAATATTAAACAATAGACACAATTCAAAATAGAACTCTATAATAGACTAATCAATTGTATTACGTACTTTTATTATGGTAGGAAGTCTATGCATTAAGTATTATGTGTAAACATTACTGATGATTATTCTGAATTAAGACTATAGTATGTAGCCCAGGATCTAGAAACAGTTTCCAGTGCTACCAGATACCTAACAAAGCACTTTTAGAAGGTGGCCAGATTTTAGTGACAAAGGCAAAAATGTGAAGTGGTTCATTATAAAATTCAAGTTTATGATAAAACATTTTAAACCCCTAGAAAGGATTAATATTGGAAAGGGCAAGGAACAAACCTTGCTAATAAAACACCCCAAAATGAATAGAATATTAAGAAACCCATAGAGAAAGAGGTGTAATACAGGTATAACTGTCATATTTACTAACCTTTTCATGGATGTAAGCTAAGCCATCTAAAATCTCTCGGAAAAGCCTCCAAAGCCGACTGGTGTCTTCATATAACCCTTGGTCAATAGTATCCCTTAATGTGCTCTTTTCACAGTACTCCATCTTCAGTTGTGCATATGTATAGGGGACAGGGGGGAGGAATGAGCAGTTTTGTCAAGAAAACAGACCATCAGAAATATGCATCTGTGTGCATACTAATGCCTGGTTCTGTAATACTCAGTTCAGGAGCAAATAGTATCATGAAAACATGCAGTTATTTCGAATTTTCCCCAAGAGCTGTCTTTTAGTGAGAAAGCACACACTCACTTATGAGTCCTATCCCATTTTCTGGAACAATGGTACAAGCCTGTAGAGTAATATATTCTCTAACATAAATGTCAAAACCAAGGTGAAACCAGTCAAGCCGTAATATATGTTTAACTTAAACTTTAAAGAATCTCAGGCTTTATTTCACTTGGTGTCTTAACTGCTTATGAGTACACATAACACATGCAAACAAGCTTATTAAAATCCAATTCCATCTAATTGTATCTTCCTTCCAGACAAGATTTAGCATTAAGTGCACTCTAAATAAACCGCAGATCACCACAGTGCCGTTAGCTATGACAGCTGACTTCTCCCAGAAACAGTCTAACTCCTAATACAAAGGAGATATTGTCAGTAGTAAAGCCTGAAGTTGCAAACCTGCAGGAATTTTATTTATATAACAGTGTCTGCTGTTAGGGCCATACAATGGCTTTGCAGGTAACTGTTTTCCATTAAAAGAAAGTGCATACACAGTATATCATCTTTGAAGAGAACGAGGAAGTTTCCACATCTGCGAAATACAACTTCATACAGTACAATTCAACTCCACCCTGGGAATTAACACAACAACCAAACCCAAGAACACCAGCTACAGCATTAGGGGGTTGGAACGAATATTCTAAACAAATGACAAGCACAAGGCAAGACAGCAGTTTGGAAGCCATGCATCCAAAAAGGTTAGTTGGTTGGATTGTTCTAAGGTTAGGTCAGGAGTTGCCAACTTTCACTGATACACAAGCAGCAACAATGGTCCCATTTCACATTATGGCACTACAAAACTTTGTAGTTCTCTCCAGGAACAACTACAGATGCTTGGAAAGCATAACGAGCCGTGTGCACTGCACAGTGCCTTCCACCAGCCAAGCCTTTCAGAAAACCAGTCCACTGCAAAAACAACATCGAACTTAGTCCATCTGCACTTTTTAAAGGTCATTAGTTTTCTCATGAAAACCAGCAATTAACCTCTGCAGACTGGAATGAACAGTATCATTTCAGCTGAAATTGCAAGCATGTTTGTACCTGAATATACAGGTAATGCACTGTCTGGATGACTGGTGCCCTGTCTTCTCCGTGGCTATTCTTTTCATTGCCTTCTTCATCCTTTGTCACAATAAAAGTCATAGAGCAGTTACAGGAAGCTGTTCAGAGGGGTTTTTTATGCATATAACTATTTTTTAACAGCTGCAACACATTGATGAAAACTCGCCTTCTATGGCTAGATTTGAATAACAGCAAAATAATATATTGCCACTTCTTTAATGCCACTGCTTCTAAAGAAACTATAAAAACAGGTGTAACCTGACTCTCATTTTCTAAGTGGGAATGAGTAACATTTTGCCACAATTAGACACTGAAGGAAAAACATTCCAGATCTGGATGAAACCTAAATATCAAAGCGTATCACATTTTAAAAAATTTGAAATGAAAATATACAAAGCTTACTCAGTAGAATTAATAATGCAAGCCCTGCCCCCAACAAACAATTCTGATATGGTGTATATATTGTGACAAAAATGCACCGCCCTATTATTAAATCATATATTGAAAGCTTTTTCATGCCACTGCACATTACAACAGAAAGAGGAAGAAGATGAAGCTTTAGTAAGAGCATTTTACAGACCATCAGGATTGGCACTGACAGATTCTAGATGCTGTAGAAAACTGTGCATTAACTTTTTAGTGATACAGTGCACTGATACTTTTTAGTGATACAGTGCAAGTGCTGTGATACAAAAAACTTAAAATCAACTAAAACCTTACACATTATTCTGACTTCCTGTCTCTGACTGCTAGCAATATGCACTGTCACCACTTTGAAGAAGTGGCTAGGATGAGCAAATATATTGTTTTATATCATCTAAAAGCAGAACAGAATTTCAGCTTTCAGAGGCTATTAGGCAATCCATATGGTTAACTGATAAATCATGTACATAAAGTGTTAAACTTGCAATAACCACGCTCATGACTAAAAAGTGCAACTCACACTTAGCTCAATAAACACTATGGGAAACAGAATCCAGGTTAGCTGTATCAGATCTGTTTCTATGGAATGCAGTTCATGATGGCACAATATTTGCTCTGATGGAACGTAAGGTTATATGGTTCTGTACTTACATCTGAAGTGAAACAAAACTTCCCAGCTGACCTGTTTGCTTTTCAAAGACTATTTTACAATCTTTTCATTTTCACTAGCTTTATCTTTATACTTACTACAGGATGACCTTTACTGTTTTCATCCTCGTTATCAAAAATTATTTCACTGTCAGAATCTGTGGTTGGCCTGTTTAAAAAGAGAGAAAGAAAAAAAAAATACAAAAGTTTTGGGTACCAAGAAATATTTATTAAGAAATCTGGAAACTATTTGTGGAAAAAAAGAAAATCTAAGTTTCTGCTGAAGACCTTCCATACGCCTTAAACAAAAAAACCAAACCAAAATCAAACTCAAAAAAGTATCCTGCTTGCAAAGCAACACTTCCTTTGACAGCCCAGTCTCTTAAAGGGAAGGTACATATGTGCATTAATAAAATTTAATTTCTATATTCAATAAGCAAATCAGAGATAAGTTGACTTACTTGCTTAAACAAACAAACAAACAAACAAACATGAGTGCAAGCACCACTCCACACAGAGGCAGGTAGGTGAGTATGCTAATACAAATCAATCAAACAAACAAACAAACAAACAAAAAAAAGAGGACAACTAAGGTATTTTCCAGGATTTGTAGTATTCCTGTTAGTGTTTATTAAAAACTTCACTCTCAAAGTTGGAAAAGGCAGTCCAACATAAACAGTCACACATTCAGACACAAATGGGAATAAACTTCTAGAAGCCTAAACCAAAATTTTCCTCTTACTCTGACAGTTTTTAAGCTACACGTTTTGTTCTCCCTGGCTTTCTGGCTGCTGGCAAATACACTGTTTTTGAACCAGGGGACAGAACAAAAATATGGTAAACTACTTCTGACAAAGGAAGAGAGAATGATAGAGCACAGTTGGAAAAAACCACTATGCTCATGGTTCCTTTAGTGCCAATCCTGAAGCCTACTTACAAAATTGAATGCGAGAACACCCCATCAACATCATCGTCGTCATCACTGGACTCCTGATCAGCTCCACTGAATTTGTTGCTGGAGGATCTTTCACATGAAGTACTCCACTCAACTGAACTTGTCAAAACCGGAGGAGGAGCATTAGCTTCCACATCATTTGTCTCCTCTGTGGTGAGGATGAAGACACTGGCTTTGGCGGACAACCTTTTCTCTTCGGTTGTTTCAGATGATGACACAGTGGGAACAGGACTTTCATGTTTTTCTATCCAAGCATTGTAATACCTCACAATGTTCTCATGGTTCAAGCGGGAAAGTAATGTTACTTCCCCCTTAATCCTCCGAAATTGCTTGCTGGCAGGGTTTATGCGGATACGTTTCACAGCATAATAGCAACCATCAAGCTTATTTCTCACCTGCAAAATTCAAATAAATCTAAAGTCAAATGCTTATAAATGCCTTATCAAGTACTGCCAGAATAATTTCATAGAAGAGAAAGTTTTCCTTCCACCTGGGAAATGACTACAATTGAAATGCAAGCTTCCCCATACTGATAGCCTTCTCCTCAGGCTCCCAGCAGCCTCTCACAAAACTTCCCAGCCTATTCAATTCCAGATAAAACCCACAACACAGGCACAGAACACTAGAATTTAACAAGTAAAACCACACATACACCGAATATATTGTTTTGCTTCAGAGAACACAAACACATCCCCAAAAATGATTCCACAGAGGGAAATAATTTTTATACCATACCTTGATAACTGCTCCAAAAGCCCCTTTTCCAAGTAATTTTAGCTCTTCAAACTCATTGTAGTAGCGTGAAAATTGTCTTTGTGTTTCTGTGAAGAATGATGCGCTGGATATCTGACTGCTGGGTACAACTGTCTCGATGCAATCTATACCTGCCAAATCTGTAACAGGGATATCAGTTACCACAGATGGCAGCATGGGGTTATGGGGACAAAGCACAAGGGACTGTCAAATAAGCATCAGGAAGAAGATAAAACCTAAATAACTTCAAGCACAACTAAAACCTAAAATACACAAGTGCTCTGCTGCGTAGAGTTAAGGTGTAGAGTTCAGCTCTGGTACAAGCATAAACCTCAATATAGTTTTAATAACTGACATCAATTATGCTGGGCAAAGGAACTCATTCTAATGAGAATGTAAGGGGGGAAGAAGTCTCATTGGAACAGTATCTTCCACAGACCAAGTTAAGTCTGACATTTACACGATGCAGGAAGGGACTGAGTTTACAGGTTTAATTAAAGCATCAGCTGCTTCTACTGAAGAGACAACAGCTCCACTGAAGAGTCAGTCCACCCCAGCTAGTCATGGATATAGAAGTTAAAGACCATGCTAGCTTTTAAGTTAGTTAATATAAAACACTCATGCAGTCTTATGAAGCTCTAGCACTGCTCCATTCTTCTGTTACTGCAGGCACATATTCCACTTAGCAGAATACAGAAAGAACCAAATTTCTTACCATCTAAATTTTCTTCAGCTACAGGTGTTTTAATTCGTGGAATGTTTATAAAACTATGTTGTAACAATTGCTGAGGAGTCCACCTTTCCTTATCTTCCAAGCAAATGCATCTGTTAGCAAACCAAGAACAGGACTGTTCAAAGATCTATTCCGTATCAGGCTTAAATGCACAGAGAGGTCTCCTTACAGTCAAGAAACTACCACCTTTATCATTCAGATGGGAACCGGAAGCAAAACACAGACTAGACATCCACAGTAACACACAGTTTGCAGCAGGGCAGAGAAGAGAGCACCAGACCTGTCCTCTTGAACCCCAGATTAGCAGCCTGAGCTGTGAGGAAGCAACCACCTCTTTTCTAAAAACTAACTAGTGACACGGGGGATCTAGAGTTCTTTCAAAAAACTGTTCAAGACTTTAAAAACAAAAAAAAGAACATAAAAGAGAAAAATATACAGGAACACAACAAACATACTTTTCCAGAAAGTCTTGGAAGTCAGCAGGTAAATTGGTAGGAACAGCAACTGGATATTCCTTGGTTACTTGGCCCTGGCTGAGTGAAAGCAGAAGCAAGCCCAGACTCCATACATCTCCTTTTTTTCCAGGTTTGCTGGGAAGACCATCCTCACTAAAACGAACTTTGGTTTGCTCAAAAACATCTGCTTTGCAGATATCAGCTAAGCGCTTGGAAATACTGTAATCTGTCACCTTAATGTTACCTTCAGCATCTACCAGGATACTGGAAGCACAAAGAACTTTGTGTACTACTGAATTATTGTGCAAGTAGTCGAGAGCTGACAAGATCTGGGTCACATAATGGCGTAACTGCTCAACTGGAATTGGAGTCTCTTTGTGTAAGTATGTAGAAAGGCTGCAACCACTTATGTGCTCCACTAAGATGTCCACCACAATTGAATCATCTCCTTCTTTAAGGTTCATACATTTATAATGCACTATGTTTGGGTGACTTAGCTTCGTCAGTGAGCTGAACTCTGTTTCTGCACCCTGAAGCTGTTAAGAGAAACACAACATAACATGCATTGTGTCATATCTCATGAACACACCACTACTAAAATATGCAACACATACAAAATATATAACATTTTTGTTCTTCGCTAAAAAGGAAGTATTGTACACAAGAACAATTTTGGTCTCTGCCAGGTAAGCATGATTCCCTCTTTCTTCAGAATTTAAGTATTTTGTTTATGCATACTTGCAAATGCACTTTCTTGCATTTGTATTATTGTAAATGAACTCCTGAATACTCCAACACACCCATCTTCTGTGGTGCAGATACTCAAAACACCGGTCTTTTCTAGCTCATCACCACCCTCCCAAGCTTAATATAAACTAGCAGCCTCAGGGAAAACACTGAGCTTCACCTAACCTTCATTATGCTAAATGCAAAATAAGGGCATTACCTGTTTCTTACACTTCTCAACTTTTTCCATTTCATGCGTGGTAAGAAACCTTCCCATCTTCTTTTGCCAGTGTAGTACCCACTCATATATTAAAACAAAGTCTCCACTGCGAATTTCCAAGGCATTGTAGACTGATTTACCAAGCTGTTCATCCTTGCCTGTATACAGAGAAGAGGAACAGAGCTTCTTTTGTTTCCTAATGATTTGACAAGAGCTCCTGCAAATTCTAAGAACACCAGTAAGCCTGCTTTCTACAATTTCAGAAATACAAACCTACTTACAACTCAACAAGATCCACACCTACATGACAGATACGGAAATTATCAAGTCTGATGAGACTGAATGCTATGTAGCAGCAAATAAAAGCAACAGCACATTGGCAAAAAATTGCTGCACATTTTAAAGAATTTCAGGTTTTAATAAACAGTCTTCCTCCGGAGCAAATGCTGAGCTCTACACACAGTAACATAATTGTTTTTCCTCAATAAAATTCTCTTTGCTCCAGAGACTTTCAGGCTGTTCACCCTTCCACTGAGGAAGTGCTCTGTTGAAAATTAACAATACAAACATTTGATGGCCCATACATATGGGCACATCCTGGAGGCCTTTCAGCTCTGAACGTCTCCTATAGTTGCCTGTATTGTTCTCTCCAAACCCACTGCTTTTATGCCACTGCTATCAGCAGCAATGGAAGGAGACTAAGTATGCATTTCTAACCCCGTGCTTATTACCGGTTTCAGATTTCACTGAAAGCTAAATGACTTCTTGTTTGGTAGCCTGCATAGCTGACAAGCTAGCTATTTAAATTTGAAAGCATACAGTTTTCAGTATTATTTTAGTTATGTAGAGAACACAGTGTTGAGAAGGTGGGGTGGGTTATTTTTTTATGGCTACTCAGTTATGCAATTGTAGCAGGAGCAAACTTTTACTTAAAACAGTCCTAAGAAAATATAAAATATTTATCACAAAGTAACTTTTTATATTACTCTCTCCCACTCTTGACTGTGCTATTTCATGATTCACAGTATTCTCTCCATCCTTGCTGCTTGTTAACATTGCTTCAGTTCCCCCTCTCAAAAAAAAAAACCAAACCACCCAGTATTTCAAGCAACAATTGTTATTTTTCTTACCTAGACATTTCCCTTTATGGACAGTAAGTTGTCCAGCACCACTTGTGCTGAAGTTCAAAACTTCGTGATTCCTAGAGGACTCTTCATTATTACTAACAGAAAGCTGGCGTTCTCGTCTGCAATGTGAACAGAACATTTTTCCCCAACAAAAAGGTAGTATTGTTGCAGTCCCCAGTCCCTAAAGATACCAATTCTGCAACAGCATTAGCTTTCAGAGACTTGTATCCAATGATAATAACCATGTTTCAAAAATACTGAGTTAGTGCAGATACACATCTGATTAGAAATCCAGCATTTCAGTAGCAACATCATACTGCACTTGGTCTCTTTTATTTAAAGCCAGGAACCTTAGAAGTTCTGCATCTTAGGATGGCATGCTGAGGCGGTGGGGTGGGGGGTGGATAGAAAAAAAACCCAACAGTCAACATACTACAGCTCTGAAAAATATGTCAGTTTGACTTGATTAGCGTTCTCTTTCAAAACATTACAAAAAGCAAATATATGCAATTCTGGAAGTTTATTCCAGCATTAACTTAGTTATTTTTCCTAACTTAAAATGTGTTTCCCCATTTGCCTCCTTTACTACTCTAAACTCCTCCTTCAAGAAAAGGCAAGTTTTGCAAAAAATTTTCAAAGTCAGTATGCTTACATATAAGCAAGTAAGATACACATATGTATATATCTTGCATAAAGAGACCTCAGAGAGCTAAACACATCTAGCTTTTGTTTAGCTCTACAAACATGGCACCACAAGAAGTTTCAATGTTTCAAAATCCTTTTTGATTATTTCACCACTGCTAACTGACCTTTTTTTAAATAATAATAACACAGAATGTTAAGAATTTGCGTGGAAAATTACTAAGTCCATTGTATGTGTTCCACGTTAAAACACAGTAAACAAACTTGGGAGACACTTACCTTGTTCAACACACAGAGTCCCTCTTTGTGTTATATTACAATTAGCAAGAGATAGATTTACAGACTACAAACGCTATTCAGAAACAACTGCCGATATGACTCGCAATAGGCAAATGGAAGAGATGACAGCAAGGGTCACGTATCTAGCGTTGCTGATAAATAATGTGAAAATAAATTTTAACTCTACAGACAACAAAAAACCCAGGAATACACTATTTCCATTAAAACAACAGTCAAAAAAAGAAGTCATTGGCACAATCTGAACCAGGACATCTCCACTGTCCTTGACAGTTATATCAGCTATGAACACAGGAAACAGGGGTGAGGGTAGTAGTGGTTACAAAAAAACCCCAAAACAACCACCCTAAAAAACCCCCAACCTACCTGTATATCACCAATCCTAACCCAAATGAGTTATATACCAGCAAAAGAACCCTCCAATAATTCTTATTTTCCCTCCAGTAAGTTGCTCTGCAAATGCAATCAGCATTATCTGACTCTGCAACAGGGAATTTTACACTGGTGCGTCTTTACAGAAAACATTTTGACATGAATGTGAGCTTTAATCTATTGTGCTATTCCAAAACATTCATCAACTCATTTTTTTTCCTGCAGCTTCCAACATACTTTTAAGAAACTAAGTAAGCCCTGAATATACCTTCCAATGATTGCCAAATACTTTCTAAGTTAAACTAAGGGCCAAGCTGACTCTTCTAATGGGAAAGTTATGGATAATTTGAGAACACATGGATTACTTGGACCATGCCAAATGAAAGCGGGGAAGTGGAGGGACAGGACCAAAACACTCAGCTGAGCAACACAGCACACTGCTCTCTCGCCTTCAAATTTCACTTTGAGATGTAATGGGGTGGGCAGGTGTGTGTGTGTGCGGGAATCCACACACAAACCTGACATGCTTACTTTGAACGTCCAGCTGAATTTGGTCGGTGTTTACTAGTCACTCCATGTTCCAAACACCTCCCATTTACACTGGAAACAACTTTACATCCTGCAGTATCTTTCCTGTGAGAATTATCTTGACTTCTCAGAGCAGCTATTTCCAAACGTTCCTATGAGTGATGAAAAACACCAAATAAGTATGGCAATGGCTCCTATCCTAAAATTTGCGAGTATTTAACTACTATTCTACAAAATCACCCAGACCACAGAAGAAACAGGTTTTCACAAGAAATCTACATATGAGGCTGAGGAAGAAGTGCTGAGATTAGAAAGTACAGTTCACTGCTGTCCCTGGGCAAGAGTGTAAAGCTTCTTTACAGTGGAACAAGGAACATTAACATACTAGCTTTTTTCTATGTCTCTTTGAAAATACCCATCTCAGTACACTTACGATGATAATATATTGAACTACTTTCCCTTACAGTTGATTTTATTCCAGAAATAAATCCCATATAATCAAGAACCTATTGTAACCCAGATCTATTAGAAGCACTGGACGAGAAAAGATGTCCAGGACAATTCAGTCATGTAAACCTCTCAAATTTTCAGAAGCATATGCTACCGTACTGGGAATAAGCTATTGTGATGGGTTTGGTACACCTGCTTAGAAAGAATACCTGCTTGGCAATCTCTTTCTTTTTTCTTTCTTCTCTTTTCTCTTCTTCCCTTCTTTGAATCTCATTAAGGATTTCACGTTGCTGAAATGAATTTTGGTGTTGTTAGAGATGCAACAGTACACAGAATACAACTGTTAACATTACCCTGGTTTAGGGAAAAAAAAAAGCTATGATGATTTCAAAAGTGTTAAAGAGGACCTTTGGATCTCACAAGAATCAAAAAATACGAGTCACATTAGCTCTCCTGAGGAAATTAAAAGCATCAGTTGTATGATACAGGAGTACAGAGCTGTTGACAACAGAAAATTACTCCTACTGACAAGACGCAACAATGAAGTTTCATACACAGAAAAGACAGAGAAATAAGCTAAACCGTTCCTTGTTTTAAAGAATTTTTTTTTTATTCTATCCACATTCCCACAGTGTGGAGACTCCACACTTCTAGTCTCCACAAGACACAGATGAATCCCCTCGTTTCCAATGAAGAATGTATGTGGCTCCAAGGTCTCTTTAGACTAAATTTATTGTGCTCTGGAGAAGTCTGTCATAGCGAACGTTCCAGTCACTAAGATGGAATGCACTTCATATATATATTTGCTTACACTTTTGTATAAGGACGTATTTGTAAGTGATCCTTATAGGATCAGGAATCAAAATTTGTTTCAATCATAAGTAATTCTCAGGGTCAAAATCACATTATTAAAATATTACAACTGCAGCAGCAGATCATGTACTACATACTGATCAACTCATACTGACAGGCCTGACGAGTTAATAATTCATAAAAACCCACTGCTATGCAGAACTACTTACAAAATAATGATTGTTTAGTTTATTAAGAATACAGGGTTATTCATATTTTAACTTCTCTTACCTCCTGCTCCTCTCTTCTCTTAACTTCTTGTGCTCTACGCAATTCCTCCTGAGCCAGTCTTTCTTTTTCTTTTTGATGGTTTTTCAGCATTTCTTCATGGAAAGACTTGGAAGGTGGTTTATTGTACTCACTGAGAAATGACTGCACATGGTCAGCAAGTTCAAATATCATCACCTGAAAGAAAATAAATGTGAATGACACGCGAAGTTCAAAGAACAAGTAGATTGCATAGTAAAATAATACCCAACTTGAAAAAGCAATACAGCAGCACAGTAACTGCTGATTTTGTTACTTATCAGGGAGAATTTACCGTATTTCACTAATTTTTTGTCAGAATTATTTATTAATAAACTGTAACATAAAAATCCCTGACCACAGTAACAAAGGTGGCAAGTATTACTGAAAGACAGCCAACTTCAAACATAATCTTTTTCTATTTAAAAAAACCCTAAACCACGTTCCTTTTCTCATCTTCTTTTAGGCGTATTTTTCTATTCACAAAGATACGTGTTTATGACACATGAGCTACAACAGAATAAATCCTTTGCAATTGTCTATTACTGTATCTGCAGGAAATGGAAAAAAAAGGCTTGATGCAGCAAAACTGAACAACAGGCAACCCCTTCCAAACATGTAAAGTTGACAGGCTTAGGAAACTGAAAGCAGAGTATTTATGATTCCATTTCAGCATATAACAGCTTCCACAGCTGTGCACTTCTTTCTTTTTAAAAGAGAAATGGAGCGGATCAAATGCGTACACATGTAACATTTCCAAATAGTCACAAAAAACATACCATAAAACCTGCTTTCACCAAGAATTCAATATTTGCCAGTAATTCTTTGAATTGTTTCAGCCCTCAGCAACAATGGAAAAGTATCTTTAATACCAAACATGCCTGCAGACTTATAAAATCCCTTAAAATAGATCAAAGTTCTAAGTTTCTTGTGTTTCCCCATCTTTCTCTTTCTATCCTATTTGGGGAGGAAGTCAAGTATCGCTAGTCCTAAACACAGCAGGAGAAAAGGCACAGTGGCATTGAGTGACAGTGCTACAGCCACACAAGTCAACTGTTCAGCTGGTGTTATAATTAAGGTCTCTTGCCCATCAATTCAGCATTAAATGAACAAGATTACACAGAAAACCTCCCCGTGTTAATCACTGTCTGCCCAAACAGGTATAGCCACTTGTAACATTCAAATTTATCTGTAAGGTGCAGAAAGCTTTCAGTTTTAGTGCTAGTATTGCTTTTCATACTGTGAAGTAACTCTAAGAATAACATGAACTTTTAAATCTGCCTATAAACAGGGATAAAGCTTGCACTATTTATACATGCACTGTATTACGAGCATGCATATTGCAAACTTTCATTAATTAAAACATTCTTAAGCAAGAAAGTCTCTCCTTCCTTAAGAGAACGGCAACTTACACTTCTAATGTCCATGTGTTCCATTATGTTACACCACACACATTTCTAGAACTACTTGGGTCCAGAGTATATTTCTCACAGAAGTGAAAAGCTCTTACCTCTCCACAGCGCTGTTTTGCCAGTTCAGCTAGTCTGGATTTTAATTCATTTATTTTCTCATTTGACAAGCCTTTTGAATTCTTTAGTTGTATTTCAGGAACACTGGGGGACAGCAACAAAAACATTTGAATGTCCTCTTTAGAAAAATTGAGTGTAAAAAGCAACACAATGTTGATAAAAACAGTGGGTGAGGGAAAAGGAATGGAGTTCATAGTTACTTGGCAATTAGTCAATGCTTAATAAGCAGTACATAAATATTACATATACAATATAGAATAAAGCCAGAAATACTGTTTTATATTCCTTACCAGCAAACCTTCTGGCTGCAGATTACCTGTCAGTTATACTCAACAGAAGAACTATGAAAGAAACCCTGCAGACTCATAATTCAGCTCTTAACCAGTAATTTACTTAACAATCCTTTAAAAATATTACTAGCATAACATTTAGGTATTTAAGATTTACTTATCACTACAGAAGTTACACAAACCTAAAGAAATATATGCAATAAATAACAGCTATATTTTTAAAATGTTTAACATCAAAGTAAACAATTAAAATGTCTGTAGCTATGTTACCTTAAATCAGAAAAAATCAGAGTGGCTGTTAACATCCTGTGTTACAGGTTATAACTGAGCTATCACTTGGTAAGGAATAGCACTTCCCTCATACACTGCTTGTGCCATAGCACAAATGGATCATCTGCAATCCTTTTCACATTCCCTGTGGCGAACTCTTTCAAAAGGCTAATCCAGGAGAAAACGGGAACAGCGGATACAACTGAGACAGCATATCGCTTTAAAAATGAAGATTCAGTCCCTCTCTCAGCAAGTCATGAGCTGAAGAAGTTTAAAAAGGGCACCAAGATGCTAGCAGGTACACCTGTGTTTATGTCTCTCCAAACAACAAACTGGGGCTGCAGTCCTGAACTGACAAATGCATCCCCATTATTCTCCATTGCACAAAAGACTACATCCAATTCAGGTGCCAAATATTACAGTTGCCTATTATAAAATACCACAGGCTTAACAAATACTGACATGCAGAAAGCAACAATAAGAGTGACGAATAACACTAAACATTTATTCAACTTATACTTACTATGGAAAACAGAGAAAAATGGTTAGATTTTAATGTTCACTCACGTATCGGGGTAAGTATGTGGACACCTGACCCACAGATCAACTTTGGCATATACTTCATTATCACCAGTCAATCCCTGAGGACGCAGAACTAAATTAATTTCAGGAGGTTGTCGTACCTAAAATGGAAAACAAAACTTTTGATTTAAAAGGGGTTTTTTTGTTTTGTTTTAATGGAAGCACACAACTCTCACAACCTATATTATGGCAGAATTCAGGTTAGACCATCCAAACTGTGGAAAAAAAAAATCTATTAAGGTATTGACGTTGCTCAATGAGCGTGAACTGGTTCGCTGATTATCCAGTTTATCCAGTGTATTTTTACAAAGTCTTCAGATAAGTGTAGTTACAGTTGTTAGAAAGATGACTCAGGATGAGCAAAAATGAGGTTTTATAATAAAACCCATGTATTCTGCTTATTGTAGGCTAGTAGTAGGAAAAAAACCCAACAGATTATTTATGATATCACAAATTAAAGCATTATAAGAACAATACTGTTTATTTCGTGGGTTTTTTAGATCACCAACACACACCAGTCAGTATTTTATTTTCTGACATGGCAATAGACTATAACATCACATCCATATACACACCTTGTGTGGCCAAGCAAATGGATAGTAATTTTTCGGTATTACATTTTTGGTTTTGGCATTAAAAAATAATTTTATCAATTGCCCTTCCCCCTTATCCTGTTCAAATTGCCTACTCAAAATCAGAATAAAGAAAAACATGCCCATATAAACATTTTAAACTTTTTCTTTTCAATTAGAAAATTGATTTTTTTGGAAAAAACCCAACACAGGACCTTGACATGACAAACAAGTAGGGAAATAAGACAAGGAATAATAAATACAGGAACAGGTTAAAAGATGGTCACTGCCCCCTCTATTTTCCCTTTGCATTTCCAGCAGGGGCAAGAACAGGTTAAGTCACAAGAATGTCAGGTATGATTTAATAGGGAGTGAGGTCTGGAACACTGCTGAGAACCCAGCCAAGTTACACAGTGGTCACATCAACCCCCGGGCAGGGGGGAAGTTATAGGTTGCTGCAAGAATTTGAAATTCAGGTTTATCGCAGCAAAATGACAGCAGGGGGGCTATGATACGTTTTGTAGAAACTCAAGACGAAAGAATTTTAGAAGAAACGACAGTAGAGGGAAGGTGGGGAATGGAAAAGAGTGACCAGTACCTCCAGGTACAGGACAACAGTGCCACGGACGCAGATGGAAGACATTAATTAGACATTGTGGACACAAAAGAGAAATGGGGAAAAAAAAAAAAAAAGAGTACTAGATCTGAGCACTAATTAGCTGTAATTAATAAAAGCCAACTATAAATCCGAAAACTAAAGTATTATGTTATTACGGAAACAGCCACAGTTCGAGTAAACCACAACATATAATGAACATGCGAAGATCAGCAACATGTATACTGACGAGATGAATAAATTAAGCAGGTAACGTAATTAGCCGGTTAAGGGTTGAATTATAATTAAGAGGCAATTTTACAAAAATCTGACAGTTAATTGCAATGTAAGTTACAGGCACAGCTGTAATTACAGCGCACACACCTCGGCCCAGCGCGTTAGCTGCGCGGGCGGCGGGTCACCGGGCCGCCGCGGGGCGGGGCGGGCCATGGGCGCGCAGCAACAGCCGCGCCGGGACTCGGCACCCGCGTTCCCACCGCCCGGCCCCGCTCTGCCGCCTGCTGCTCCCGCCCGCCCGGGGCCGGCCTGCGAGCGGCTCTGCCCCGCTGGCGCCTGCGGGCCGCGCCAACGGGGGAGCGGCCGCCGGGCGAGGGGTCGCGCCGTGCCTGCGGGCCGCGCCGCCCCTAGGCCGCCCCACGGGCTCCGCGCAGGAACCGGCCGGCTGCGGCAGCCCCACTCGCTACCTTCCAGGCCTGGCTCTGCCGCAGATCCTGGAAGTCCTGCCCGTAAATGGACTCCAGCACCTGGAGCTCGTTCTCCTGCCGCAGCTGGTAGCTCTCCGGCGGCTCCGCGGCCGCCTCCGCCGGCAGCTGCTGCGCGCCGCTCGCCCGGGCCATGTCAGCTCCCCGGGCGGGGGCGGGCGGCAGCCATGGCGGGCAGCCCCGCGGCACTTGCCACCGTGGAAGCGGCGCCGGCCCAGAGGGGGCCGCGCTCCGCTGCGCCCCGGCACCGCCTCCGCGGCGACGAGAGGAGGAGCCGGGCGGCCGGGGTCGACCAGCCCCGCCTGGGGCCTAGTGGGGAGCTTAGCGGCGGCGGCAAGAGGCGGGGACGGTCCCGCAGCCCTCGCCTCCGCGCCGTGCAGGGCTGTGGGCCCGGCAGCCTCGCAGGGCCGCTGCCGCCGTGTGAGGGACCGCAGCATACCGCCCGCTGCTGCCGGCGTGCCCGCTCAGCCCCTGCGGCCACTCACGGTGCCCCCCGCCTTGTCCCCGGCGCCTCGGCCTCGCAGCTGTGTAGGCCAGTAGCTGTACCTCATGGAACCATAGTGTAGCGCCACTGGAAGGGACCCACAAGGATCACCGAGTCCAACTCCCTGCTCCTTGCAGGACTCCCTAAAACTAGACCATGGGACCAAGATGCTCCTCAAACTCTTGACAGGCTTGGTGCCATGACCGCTTCCCTGGGGAGCTGGTACTGCTTGACCAACCATCCTCTCAGTGAGGAATGTTTTCCTAATGTCCAGTCTGACCTTTCCCAAGACATGCCTCCAGGTACACCTGCAAATGCAGAGATACGCACCACATGCAAGTATAGATTTTTTCAATAGACCTTGAGAAAGATTTGTAAAGGGGAAAAAGAGCCACAAGATTCAGAATGGATTTCATGTAGAGCTGGGGGAGATTGCAAATTCATGTGGAAACTAAAAAATGCTTCCACCAGTGATCGCTTTAATAACTGCCAGGAGGTGGAGCACAAGCAGCCCCTTAGTCCTTGGCTGGTTGAACCGCCGACACTGAGTGAGGCCAGACCCTGTGAGTGCCCCATCAGCCCCTGGGTGCCCCCGGCGGGACTTGCCGGGGGGAGGCAGCTGGGGGCTGTGAGGGGAGTACAGGTGAGCAGGGCAAAAACGTGCTTTTCTTCAGTCACTTCGTGTGGTATCTACTGGACAGAAGGATTGTCACAGGATGATGTAGCCTTCAAAGTTTTGGGATCATTCATACATACATGCTTATCTAATTAGGTGTGTAACCTCCAGGCAAAGAAAAATGTTCCAGTAGTCTGCAGCTTGTTGTCATGCACCCATATACTATACTTAGGTGATTTCATTTGTTATAAAATGTAGGAAACCAGTGTGAACTGCTGAAACGGAATGAAATTAATCTTGGAGTTTTCCTTCTGCCTTAGACCTAGTCATGTCCATACCAGGATCCCCATTAGTTACCTTTTCCCTAAAGATCAAGTTCCATCATCTTAATTGATAACAAATAAAATAGGTTTCACAGCCATACTTGCATTATTTTAAATCTCTACTGTTACAGTATAATGGACTCAGTTTTTCTTTACTTTTGCAACTGCATGAAAAATCTTCTGATGCTTCTCTTTATTTTACGGACAAGGTCTGTTGATCATTGGAGTTCTGGTGATCTTTACTATACTCCCTGACCTTCGGAAACTGACTTTTTGTTATAAATAGACCACTTAAGGAGGGACTTAGTCTAATGAATAGTTTCTATAGACCTCTCTTTGATCTTCTGAAATTGAAAGCTTCTTACATGCATACTTTTGTTTATTTTTCAGCTTCAGTTAAACTGAATTTTTATGGTCCCATCTGGGATTATAACTTATTTAATAACTGGTAGTTTCATAACGTCATTAGTATCTAACAAAACCCAAATCTTAAATTGTATCGCTGTTCTGATTCTGTTCTCTGTTCCTTACCATGCCTGGGGCCTGGAATGTACCTTTAGCAGCAGCACTTTTCTGTCTTATCTTTTTTTGTGTTGAGTGTGTGTGGGAAACGTGACCAAAGCTGTGTAGTGTTTATCTAGCAACAAGAGAGATCTCCTTCTACGCAGTCAAATGTGATGTCCACTAGAGTTTCTTGCACCTTCTTAGAAGTAACTGCTACAGTTGATCCACTGGTGCAGTTGGGTATGCTCATCTATCAATTTGTATAAATAGTCTCTCTGTTAAAGACTAGAAAGAAAAGTTTCTAGGTCACAGACTCATCTTCTCTCCCACACAAAGACACAGCAAGGATGGCTAATTTTGAGATAATGATGCAGTAAGTAATTAAGAAACTTCAGTAAAATTTTCTTTAACAGAATTGATGGGTTTATGCTTTCCAAGCACTCTGCGTAAGGCACACAGCCCAGCACATGGGAAACTATTCCCCTGTTACATTGTGTGACAATGGGTGGGTCAGGTAACTCTGCCTTGTTATAGCTGCCCAACTGTTCTGGTTCTTCGTTGACTTGGCAAAATTTTAACGAGTTGGGATTAAATGTTCTAGACCAGATGTCTACCTCAGGCTGTTTTATTTTTTCTCTTAATTTCTTCTACAATGATGTTTCTAAGAAGAAAGCCAGAGAAAAATATCATCATAAAAACATTCTGAGAATTTCTTTTAAGAAGTCTTGCACGCTAGCAGAAGTGTGAAAATCTGATGGGTGAGGGGGAAGAGGTAACTTTTTTCAGTGCTGTGGCTTTGCTCAGCTAGCCTTGTGAAAACCTGCATAAAGTAAACCAAGTATTATTTGGGGTGGGGGTGGGAGTGAATATTCACATGTTCTGCACAGATTTATGGACTACAGTGAACAATTACCGGAGAGCCACCTGCCTTAAACATGTGCCAGACTGCATCGGGACAGAAGCTACCCTGCCAAAATTTAAGAGAAAATTTCAAACCCTCATATCCCACAACATTAAAATGTAATTCTAGTTATTAAAATTTAACGATGTGAGAGCATGCTTTCACTTCCCCCCCGTGCACAGCTGAGGGGAGGTGAGTCTCTCTAGGGGAAGTGCAGAAGAGAGGGGAAGGGTCCCAGAGGGAGGAGCTGCAGAAAGGGGTGGCCCTGTGAAGAAAAGTGCCTTGCAGGTGGCTGGGAGAAGGTCAGTCTGGTCATGGAGATTGGCCAAAATGGCCACAGGAACATTGGGGGAACCAAAAGGAGGAAGAAGCCAGTTGAGGAGTCCCAGGAAACAAAGATGAGGGAAATGCACAGTGGAAGCTGATGAATGTTGCCTGGGAAATGTGGGAAAAACTGAGACTGGGTGGACAAGGTGAATGGGTTGGGAGTAGGGGCAAGAGGGAAGGGTAGGCGGGTGAGTAAGCCTGGGGCCAGGCTGGGAGTGGGGAATACATGAGTTACTGGAGAAGAGCCTGGAGCAAAGACCTGACACTTGCACACCCACAGAGGAAGCTGCAAAGCGCAGGGCCCAAGCACACGGAGGTGCAGGTGGAGGTTTGTTTGGCCAACGGCCTCCAGGGCCTGTGGTGGGATGGGGCAGTGGCAGTCCCCATTCCCCTGAGGTCAGCACTGAACCTGTGGCAGAATACACAGCCCTTCCCCGTTATCATCCCAGTTCACATCTCAGGAAACAAGACACCTCACAGAAGTATGTTTTGTCAGGTCGGGGTCTTGCTGTGCAGGGGCGATGCTCGCGGGCAGCCGTTCTTCGGGGGGGCGCTCCCAGATTCGCCGGCCAAAAGCTGAAAACCCCTTTCTGGCTCAATTTTTAACTAGCCATCCTCCTAAAATCTTCAGGTTAAAGGCGAATGTGCACCCACTATACGGATGCACACGTTTTACACAATTAAAGCCCAAACCCATTATGCATACGAAGGCGTTTTTCCGACGCATTATGTATTTTAAAAAATCTCAATTTTAACAAATAATACATATATCTAGAAGCTAGCACGGTCTTTTGAAATTCTGTCCTCAGAATTACGGACCCGTTTTACAATACCGGTTTAGAAACTCGAGACTTCCAGACACCACCCGCCCACCGACGCCAAGCTGCGGGCGCCCTGCCCACCCAGCCGCGACCACCCCACCGCTCCCCAGTAAAATGGCGGCCCCGCCGGCCCCTCCGAGTGCCGCGCCCACGTGATGGCGGCCCCCCCGCCCCTGGGGAGCGCGGCGGAGGCGGGAGCTCAGCGCCCCGCCCCGCCCCGCCGGGCCACCGCCTCCCGCGGGCGGCGGGGCTTGGCGGCGGGCCGCAGTGTGGAGCGGCGGGGCTGCGGGCGGCGGCGGCGGCGCGCGGTTGTGCGGTCGGGCCGCGATGTTGTCTCACGTACGAGCGGGGCTGCCACCGCCAGCCGCGCTCGGTGCCGGGCGCGCGCAGAGCGGGTCACGCGGGATCGTACGGAGGCTTTTTGGTTGACTGGGGGCTCGAGTGCCCCCCGCCTTGGGATTCCAAACCAAATTAATTTTCCCCGAGAAATAGCTGGAGTGCAGTGGAAGCCATTGAGCGGTCATTTACTTCCTTGGACGCTGTGTAAGGGTCTTCTGGGCGTCCAGCGTCGCGCAGAGCAAGGAGGGACGCGGGACGGAGCCATGTCTCACCACAGGAGTGGGCAGGAGGGAGGAGAGCGCTAGGAGATGTACAGCGGGGAAAGAGGTGTCCGTCCTCTGCCAGGGCTGTGAGAACGGCTAGCGCCAAGGCTGAGAGTGGCGTGGGGGGGACACAGCTTGCGGTCCATCAACTTTTCCAAAATGGATTTAACGTATAGTAAGTCCGTGAGCGCGCGAGCGTGTGCGCGGCGGGCGTGAGGTGACCTTCTGGTGGGGTTGGGAAGACGAGCTGCCGTGGGGACTGTAATGTCCTCGTTCACCCTTATCGCAGTAAAACGTGCAAAGGAAACGCTGTGGTGTGGTGAAGTGAGAAATATGGGACAGCTAATTGCAAGGAGGAGCCTGCTTTATTTTCTGCTTTTCTGTACCGGCTGTCACGATTTGTAAGGTAGAAATGTGAAAAGCCAGCCCTGCCTTCCGGGACACAGAAATGTGAAGGTGCCACGGAGTGTCAGAGACGGGGCTTTATCCTTAGAAGCACCTTTTTGCCGGTTGGCTCCACTGAGTCATTAAAGGCAAGGGCTCCATAACCTGTGGTTATTAGGTGGCAGCAGGGAAGGCAGGAACTTGGCCATGGGGTACGACAAAAGCTGGATCTCGAGGAACGGAAGCGAGCACGCCCCATACCAGGCTGTCACCAGAGCTCTGGAGTTGAGGAACACCTCGGCTGGGCAAATGGTGTGGCAGGGTGGGAATGGCAGCGAGGCTGGCGCCGTGGAGCGTGAGGAGCACGGTGAAGAGCAGACCTACAGGCTTTTCACTACCACGGTGCAAATTGTCATCTTCGTAGGCTCTTTGCTGGGTGAGTGTGTGTCACCGGAGTTTTTTGTTCATGTGGTTTGTTTATCCTT
Organism: Falco biarmicus; assembly: GCF_023638135.1. Classification (NCBI taxonomy): domain Eukaryota; kingdom Metazoa; phylum Chordata; class Aves; order Falconiformes; family Falconidae; genus Falco; species Falco biarmicus. Next base: position 19,513,021 of record NC_079294.1, on the reverse strand, counting down.
GTGGTCAGGGACTGCAGACCAAACAGTAACTAGCATGATTTTCTGTCTGTCTTAATGACTCTTCTTTTTGCATCTTAGGTCCTCAGGTGTATGATTTCAAGTTCCTTGTGGGTTTTTGATGTGTAAAAAGCTATTACTGTGAAATGTTATTCATCACAGATGAGAACTGGTACATTACATGCATATGTTACTTAGCAAACTTTTCTACCAGAACTTAAATAAGCAAAAATTAAGTGGGTTGCTTACCTCCTTATTTTCAACTGTAACGGGATCTGTTCTCTTTACTATAGAAAAGGGTGTGGAGTGTTTTAAACAAGTTTTACTGAATTTCTGTTTCACACTGCACTAGTTCTGTGTGTCCTGCAGATTTAAATTAATTCTTTGGAAGTACTTTATGCTGTAAATATGCGTAACCATATCCAATCTTGTCTACTTGTTAGCCTTAAAGTAGGAATCATTGACTTTAAGTATGTTGTAGTAAACTAGCAATATATTGCCATATAACTTTAGAAATGCGTGTGTGCATTTGCTTTCAAGGTGCTTATAGTATGTAGTTTTGTTATGAATACATGTGCATTTCTTACAAAAAAAAAATAATGCAAAATAAGCCTTATGGTGATTCCAGTTAGCACTGTTTGGGAGATCAATGAGCAGATTTCAGTAACATGCCACTACTATCTAAATCATTCAAAGCTGGTTACTGGAAATGATGAGGCTTTCCACACAAGGCTTGACTGGGAAAGCCTCCAGCTCTCTCAGGAGAGTTCAGTAGGACTTTGCTGATGGTCACTGGCTGTTATTATCAAGGATTTGTTTCTGCTTTCCCTGATCTTGAGTAATGCTAGAATCTGTTTCTGTAGTCATGGTAATTAATTCTAATACCCATTTCTTCTTGGTAATATTTATTATCACTTAAATTGTTGCTAAGAAGATGGTAAACCTAGTTTTGGGACAGCATTGAGCTCTGGGCTCAGTCAGCGAAACTGATTATTCCTGTAAATCACTGAGACTTTTGGCCTCAGCTGTTCTTCTGTACAGTGGGAGTAATCCTCATGGTTCTTGCTTTTTTTCTATTTAGCACGTAGGTAGTGTGGGGAAATGACTCTTGTTTTCTGTATGTTGGGTAGTGCTTGACGCAAAATGATAGCCAGCAAATAGTGTCCTAAAAATAACAATTTGGATGAGAAAAGTCAGAATTGTAGTTCTTTACTTTTTGGGTTTTGAGCTTTAAGAGTCATTTGGGTCATATGTCCAGTCTTACTTTCATGAGCATGGATCCTCCAACTTTATTTGAAGAAGAAAGCACACGCTCTTGTGTAGTCATGCCTTCAGCAGCTAGGAGTTCTTAAAAAACAACCAACCAAAAAATACCATAGCTATAAATTTTGCAAGACTACTGTAAGTCATGGTTTGGCACTCCAGCAATTTGCTTTTGAGAGGTGGACTCTGGGAAAAGATTTGGACCTGTTACAGGGGGATTATCAGCAGATTGGATGCTGGGAGGCTGATCAAGCTTCCAGATCAGTAATTTCTTCAGGCCTATCAAAGAGCAAAACAGGAGAGAAATCATGTTGTTTTTTAAATATGAAAACGCAGCAGATCAATGACAGATGTTAGCAGTGTTTCCATGAATTTACATGTGATGGAAAAATCATGAATTTACAGTGATGGAAAGCAACTATTTTTTTCAAACTACCTTCTTTTCCAGTCTCCCTGCTGCCCCGAAACACTATTTTAAGAACATTTATGATATGCTATTGTAACAGCTGAAAATTTGAGGTCTTTAAAAATGTCTTCCCATATCACCCCTATGAATGTATGGCTGTTCCCTCTTTACTGAATGGAAACAGAGCCACAAAGAAGCTGAAGCCCCCTTCTTCAGAAGGTCTTAGGGTTTTGGTACCTGCATGCTCAACCCTTATATGTGCCAGAAGTTTTGCTTGTGGGCATGCTGCACACTATCTCTGCATCAGTAGGGGAGAATAACTTGATATTTACCTCACACTTAGGCTTACACAAAGGCCATTAATTAAAGTTTTCCTCTTCATTTGTTCTACTGCCATGGTCCTTAGAGCCGTGGGTGGCATCCAGCTCTTCTCCATCAGGTGAGCCCTGCAGTTGAGTGGAGGAATAGCAGTTCTTTGGTCCAGGAAGTCTCAGATTTCTTTTTGCAGAGGGGAAACCCTTCAAGGGGAATTAGGACTCTCCTTCCCCCTGAAGCACAGATAGGGGAGGCAGGATGTGTGGGTATATGCCTCAGTCTGGATAATGTTTATGTCAGACCCCAGTACTCAGCAGTGTATGGCATGGAGAGTTCCAGGTCCTACAAGAGGGAAGAGTCACAGTCAGGGTTGTGAATTTAATTAGGGTTTCTGCTGCGCAGAAGAATGTGATAGTGATAGTTGTAAGAGAGATGGACACTCTGGTTTTTTTCCTCCTGTTTAAGACCATTATTAGAGACTTTTAGGGAGGCTTGTAACAGTAGGAGAAATTTTGTGTTAATTTTCACTAAGTTGTGAAAGGACAGTGCTATGGTGAGTGTTTCATGATACCTGCTGGAGGCAAGAAAGAGTCAAACTGTTCTGTATGGTTACCTTACAATATATTGAAAGCACATCCTCAATTTATTTATTTATTTTAGCTAGCAATAACGATAACACTAGATTCTAGAATTTTTGTCTTTGAAAGGGGTTATGCAGTTGTTACAAGTTTGCCAGAGCTTGAACCAGGGTGTGACCTTAACACCTGCCTCAGAGGATCTGACTGGTAGAACCAACCAGAAGTATCAAGAAGAGGCTTCTAACCGGCAGATTTTTTTCTATTGTTTTTTGTCCTAATTTGTAGAAATTATTCATTGTTAAAAATTGCTGATTTTGTAAAGAATCAGATTATTCCATGTTTGGAATGGACAAAACATAATTATGAGTGTAAAAATCTCTTATAATTGAGGGCAGTTAGGGATGAGAGTTCTTCATATAACTTGGTCGTGAGTTACGGAGTTAATGAGGCTATAAAGTGCTTAAATGCTACAGTTTTAAATAGCTGTTCATGTGACTTTGAGTCTGCACAAACTTCCTGCTGTTGCTCTTCCACTGCTTCTGTGGAAGTTCTCGTTTGGCAGACCACTTATGATTTTAATCTTGAAAGGCTGAAAAATAAAAGAGGGTAAATCTGCATCTCTGTACTTTGAACCCAACTAGTACTACCTGTTGCATGCTCCTTTGGCTGTAGCCTACTGTGAGGTTTCTGCACAAGACGAGGCATTGGAGAGAGGAATTTGGTCAATGCAGTTATCCTGATCAGCAGCTCCGTTTGCCTCTGTGAAGGAAAAGTTAGCAGTTTATTCAGGATTTGCAATCCATTTCTGTCTGTGGTGCTTAGCTGAGCGCATGAATTGGGGAATCGATTCGGGGACCTTCGTAATTGCTTCGCACAGGTTGGTGAACTTATTTCGCAAATGCACAAGGTGAGGTACCAAGTATGTTTGAGGCTAGAAGGCCTTGTAATAGCAGAGTGCCATCAGTGATACAAATTCATAAGAAAAGCATATGTTTTTGTGCAGTTTCTGAAGTTGCTCCTCTTTAAGCAGGAGTGAAGTTCTGCTTGGTTTTTTTTCTTCTTTTTTTTTTTCCTTTAAATCAAAGAAAGAGTTTTGATGGGTTTTGCTGACTGTGTAGGGTTTTATTTGGAAGAGGACTGACAAGTACCATTGGAATGGTAGAGAAGGAAAATTTGTGGTGTTCTCATGCCCATGGGAAGTTGGTTCGTCTTGCTGGAGAATAGTTAAACTTCAGCTTTTGATGATTTGTTGTTACCATAATGGTCAGCATGTCCCAGAGCAATGCAGGCTGCTGATGGTTGTGCCCATGACGCTCTTGTGCTAGGTTTTCTGTATGGGTAGGGCTTGTTGCTTGTTCTCACAGGGCAAGCACAGAAACCAGGAAGTTCAGGATCCATTCAAGGGGAAACCAGTTTTTGTTGCCTGCTATTGGGGTGAAGAGAAGACTGATTTGGCTGACTGAGATCCATGGGCCAGAGAAGTGAGGCTCTGCTGGCTTCTCCCATAGTGACTAATAGACTGGGAGCTACATTGGGCTGTGTGGATGTATCTGCATTAGCTTTACAGATAAGAGGACCCTAAGGCAAAGAAATTTCCACCATTTGAGAAGCATGCGGCACAGAAATTGCTATATTACCCTAGGAAACTGTTTCTTGGGTTTTAATTCCGTTCTTCCCCTCCTGAGACCTGTGTAAACTGGGTGCATTCTAAATTTTCTCTGGTTCGTTCTTTTATCATGATGACCATATAGTGAGATGGAGCTCATGCAGTGGTTTCAATTCCATTTTTGGGGGCATATCTCAAGCTGTTTGGGCTTCTAATATAGAAAACATGCTGTGTGGATTAAATACAGTATGGTAGGACTGCAACTAGCACTGCAGTGTGTTTCAGTAATGCACAGTAGAGCAGCCAGGCTGCAAAGGGGGATCACTAATGCTGTTGGTGTTACTCATCACAGTCAGAAGAAATAGAGGCTTCAGATCTTTCAGTCTGAGGTCAAAGGGGTAGAGCAAAGCTTACAGGTTGTTTTTCATTGGATTTAACCTGAAACAGTATTTTTTAATTCAAATAATTTCTTCCCTCTACCCCCTCCTCCAGCATGAAAAGAAAACAGCAGAAAGCTCTAGTATATTCTTGGCTGCTATTCAAAAATAAATAAACAGTTTATGAAAATAGACTATTTGAACATGGTAACTGTGAAAAAAATGAGCTATTTGAATCAGAAGAATACGAGTTACTGCTTTTACTTGTGTGGCTGTCACTAGTTTGAAATAGGATATACGTGGACAATGACTTTTAAATAGGTGACAGACTGATGAATGGCAATTCGAAGATGCTTTTTTGTTTTTTTAAAGCTGGGGATGACATAGGGCTCCTTGTCAAAAGTGAGTAAATTTTTAATAGCATTGTTTTTATCAAAGAAGATTTTTGAGATCAGATTAGCAGTGAATATAGGAATAGAACAATATTGCTCCACAAAGGATATTTTTCTCTTGCCATTAGAGGTAATCAATCTGCAGAGACTAATTACTATGTTAGCACAGCAACCAAACCTTTGACAGAAGGAAGAGGGAGTATTACTTCTGAGCTTTGGTGGGGAAAGGTTGCTAGAGGTGACTGCAGCTGCTTTCAATTGAGTGCAAGCAGTGGGAGGGCATCCTGGAAATGAAGGAGAGGATCTCCCAAGGATTTATAGCCAGTGTGCACAGTGAGCTTAGCTTGAAAGGGGGATAAAATTGCAAAATGCAATGGACAATAGCACCTCCTGTTATTCTCAGGAGAAGGGGAAGGAAGACCAGGAATAAGAGTTTTGAGGGCAATCAGAATGTTAGCTGTCACTCTTGACATGGATTTTTCCACAGTTCATTTATTTACATACCGTTGACTGTAGTTAAATGGCAGAGCTTATATGAGCTGTGCTTTTACTGATGTACATGTGCTACCATGTAGTTCATGTCATGTTAGGCTTAGGTGAGATTATATCCTGTTATCGTGAGTTGTAGTTTCTATTCTTTTCGTATTTTGTATTTCCCAGGTCTGAGAGTCTGTATGTGCTCCTGTTAGCCATGTAGATAAAAATGAATGAATTTCTTCTTTTAAAAAATCATTCTTTTCAGGCTTCTAGGAAGAAGTCCCCACACTAGACACCTGATGAAAATTACAATTACAGTGCCAGTGCCTACTTGCTAAACTGAATATGCTTCTTACAGTGAGTAAAAAATGCACAGAAAGTTTCCCAAATAACCCCAAATCCAGGAAATTTTCCCAGACCTTGTAGATCAGCACCTCAAAGAGCCTCATTCCCCAAACCCCAATTATTTATTACTTGCTCTTTGGTCTTCCCAAATCTGTCTTACACAGAAATTTTACTGGAAAGGCTGAGGATGCTCTGATACAGTTGAACTCTATTCTAGTGGTTATAGTACTTTTTTGGAAGCTGTGGGTTAGATTGGTCACCTCCTGGTTTCTAACCATGCTGTGATGATATCAAAGGGAGATGTCCTTTGAAAGAAAACAGTGCGCTTTTAAACAGGTACCAGACTTCCAAGTGAAAAGTGAACTTGTGCTGGCTTCCCAGTGGCCTGCAGGACAAGAAGAGGAAAGGCTTCAGGCTTACCCCTTTTCCTGAGGATTTCGCATGAGCTGTTTGTCTCCCTGCCCTTGAAACTGATTTTTCAGCTCCCTGCCTTGACACCTGTGCACAGAGATGTAAAATGGAATTGTTACAGCACCTCATTTATAAAGGGATAGGTCCCTTCTAAGATACAATCCTAAAGTAACTGGCAGTCTAGGTAATGTGTTTGTAAAGATAAATGTATACTAGCATAAGGAATAAATATTTGTAGCTTGGAATAGCTACCAGTGAGGTTTGCCACAGGCATCTTCTATAAAGAATGAAGCAGGAGATCTTGCAGTAAAAAATACTGCAGGTACATGATTAAAGACTGGACTGAGAGAATTTTTAAAGAATGAGGGGCATGTCTGCAACAGCTCCAGCAAAAATTTGTAGCTCTGCCCCCAAAAAGGGTAGAACCATCTTGGGGGGGGGGGGGAGGGGGGGAAGGTCTGGGGATGGGGAGGATGATGTTTTGTTTCTGCTGGTGTCATCCTTGGAAAAATTTGGGTTGTTTTAGATGAAATCTTCTAAACCAGGCACTTTGCATAGATTAACTTTGTTGCTGATTAGCTGGAATAGTTACAGTTTGGCAAAGCAAAAAGTGACTGAAAAACAAGTCTAATAAAAAGCATCAGACAAATTTAATTATATGAGTGGTAATATTTGCATGTAATGATTGCATAGTAATAACATATTACAGTATAATAACATTATGGAAATAATTTCCTCCTGCATTTTTGTGTGTGTGGTTCCAAGCCTCAGGAATAATGGACCCTTCAGCAGTAAACCCAGTTCAGGTTGCAGTCTTGATGAAGTCTGTCTGGAATAGGTCTTATGTGTTTTCAGGTGAACTACTAAGCAATTCTCTTTGGAAGAAAAATTGAGTTTGGGGAGTGGGTGCAGAAGAGGGGTTGTGAGAGCCCCCGTGGCCCCTGTTGCTATGGAGACCTCTCTTCTTCCTGTGCTTCTGCAGAGGCGCCTTGTCTGGCATCGGCTGAGGGGCTGCTCGGATATCGCCGTCATGTTTTAAAAGAGAGGCGCTGGGAAAATAATGCAGTGATTTATACCTGAAATACAAGAGCCTGATGCTCTGGGGATACTGCATGCTAGAGCGTTCCTCATACACGTGCTTGGGCATTAACCAGTGTCTTTAGACATTGTGTATGTTGAGGATGTTAAAACTGATGGCTATTTAGGATGAAACTGATGGGTACCAGTCATTTTACTGTCTGTTGTCTCTGTGTGGACACTTTAATGACAGCTGGGAACCAGAGCTGTTTAACTAAGTGACTGGATGTCTGATTTGCCTTTTCTATTTTTTTGTATTAAGCTGTTTATTTCCCTTAGCCTTTTCAGAGGAGCATTAGCTGTAACCGCTTTGGGACTGTGTCAGTCTGAATCAGGTGCTCCTTTGTGCCTTTTGGCTTTCCCTAGTTTTTAGTTTAAATGTTTTCCTGTAATTTTCAGCCTGACTCCAGTTTGGTGAAGGTACAGCCAGCCTGTCCTCCTTTTACAGATCTGTCTTATCCCGAAAGGTACCCCATTTCTTAATTTCTTAATTAAAACCCCCTTTTCAGCATCACCATCTTATTCATATGTTGAGACTCCAGATTTCTGCCTGCTCTTAGCATATAGAGCTCTTAATAAGTCTCTTAATGACAGTGGTTATGAAGATCCTGGTCCTCAGTATCCTAGTTGGTCATCTGAACTGAGCCTCCAGAACACCCCTCTGACACTTCCCTGTGTGGCCAGTGCTGATACAGGCTGACTATTGACCCTGTTCTTCCTTGTGAGCTATTGGGAGATCCCAGGTCTGCTTCCTTCACATCTTACATGTAAGTTACTGCGCAGTTCTTCTCCAGTGTCTCAAAGCTGGCTAGCTCTGTGCCTAGTAAAGCAACCTCCTGCCACTGCTGCTTTCTGTCCTTGGAGTCCTTTCTACTGCAGATGCATCCAGTCTGCAAGAGCATGTTCTTGCCCAGATGGATGCTGTCCTTCCCTGAGACTTGCATCCCCAGCACAAGAGCTGCTGCAGTGGAGGTGAGACTATGCAAAAGTGTTCCTATAGGCCTCATCTGGGACCTTTTTATTTCTCTTTGCTGTTCCTGTTTGGCCATTCCCACCTGAAGAGTATGAGGACCAGGAACTCCTTGTACTATACACATACCTCTACCCCCAGAAAACTGGTCCCTGAATAGATAGTCACATGTGCTGTGCTGTGGCCAGTAGCACTGTCTGTCTGTTCCTGAACTTTGACTGCATGTTGAGCTAAACATGTTAATTTTTTAAAAAATTATTAGTTTAGCTTGTCTTTTTTTCCAGTGTGGTACTGTACCCTTTGTAAGATGCTTAGCAGTGAAGTAAAATGTAGCCTATACGAGGTAAACTGAGTGAGTGTGTGCACATGTGAGTGTGTGTGTAGAAGCAAACTCCTCTGTATCTTTGTCGGTGCAGGCTTCCAGTGCACTCTTCCATCTTGGCTGCCTCTGTTTGCTACACTCCTCTGGTTATTTAGCTTCTGCTTTTTGTCTTCTTGTTGCCTCCATCCCAGGTACACTCAGCCCCCTTGTCAAGGTCAAGGGACTACCTTGCAGACCTCTTTGCATCACACCCTCTCACATCCTCTGCAGCAGTCGCCTGGCAAACACTCAGAGCAGCCTCAGCAAACTTCCACTTAGCCAAAGCATGTGGCCACCAAAGGAAACAGACCAGCCCCAGACTCACCAATCTTGCTTGCCTTCCTGGTGTTCCTGTCTTTCCTGGGCAAAACAGCTGTGCCACCTGTCCTATTCAGTTGCCTTTTGCTATATGTACTCCCACCACAGAGAGATAAGCATCCTATTTTGTTTGGAGTGCACAGATACCCTGTGATGGCTGGATGTAACATCCATCTGGTTTTTGCTGATACATCGTGTCTCCATCTTGTGTGGGTTAAGTCTAGGAAACCACACGTATGTGTACAGTGACACTGTGTATGGTATGTGACTACGAATCATCAGGAAATTATAGTGGGATGTTGTGACTTATACTGTTGTTTAACATGTCCATATTTTTTTTGGAGCATGTTTTAAAAGATACAGTTGTTATGTTGCCCACTCCACCTAAACATTGATGCATTAATACAAAAATGGAACATTGCAAAGAACATAATGTACAGGTCAGCAGAATTACTATAATACTTACAGGAAAAGCTGCAGAACTCAAAGGTGTATTACAGAATGCTATTTTACTTCACTTAGAATTTTTTTTGTCTATTATCCTTATTTTCATCCAGTACAGTTCTCTGGTGTTCATGCTAGCTTTGGCTAAGTTCAGTATTCTATGTCTGCAGTTTAATTCGAACAAAGAAATAAATTGCCATCACACTAAAATTTTTCTGACTGTAAAGGACAGCAAAGACATCTTTTGTTTTACTCAGTTTTTAAAATACCATCAGCAGAAGAGAAGAATATGGTTAAAGGAGATACTAAAACACCCATGCAGTTGGCAAAGGCTGATACTGCATGATGTGGTACCAGCCTCTGGAGACTTATATTGATTATTTTAAGCATTTAAGAATGTAAAATTGTACTTCAGGTTCCAAAGGAGCTGAAAAACACTGAACTACTCTTTGGATTCTGTTTCTCCAGAATTTCTTAGAGCATAATGTGGACAGATCTGAATAAGTAGCTGTGGATAACTGGCTAGCTGAAAAGGGTCACATAGACATAGTCCAGCTGGCTGGACAAAAATGCACATCGCTCTCAGCTTATCTGAAGTAAAGCAAAATACACTGTCTTTGGCTGTCCTTGTTACACAGTAACAGGAAGATTTTGGTGGGAAAAGAATGTTGCAGGTGGGAACAGAAAACTACAGAAGAGAAACAAGGGGCGGGCTTGGTATTTAGGCAACTAACCAATAATGAGCTTAACTTTTGTAATATGTATGAGCTAATTATAACAAGGCATAAAAGGTGACTGTAAGGGACAATAAACGAAGTCTGCTGATCACTCATATTGAGCGACTGTGTCTTCCCTCCGTCGCAACAAGTAGCTGTCTCAGAATACCTTAATATTTGCTGAGGCTAATCCGATGGTTAGAGGTGATTGCTTTCTGACCAAAAACGCAGGTTACATGGTCAAAGATATCTCTGTGGGATAGGGCCTAAACCAAAGAAATTATATGTGGAAATGTCTAGGAATGGCAAATAGAGTCCTACAACCTCTGGTATCTATATACGCTTGTGGTGGTTTGACCCTGGCTGAATGCCAGTGCCCACAAAAGCCGCTCTGTCACTCCCCTCCTCAGCTAGACAGGGGAGAGAACATAAAAGGCTCATGGGTTGAGATAAGGACAGGGAGATCACTCAGCAATTACTGTCATGGGCAAAACAGGCTCAACTTGAGGAAAATTAGTTTAATTTGTTACCAGTCAAATCAGAAAAAACATCTTCCTGCCATTCCCCCTTCTTCCTGGGCTTAACTTCACTCCTGATTTCTCTACCTCCTTAATGGGGGTTACAGTCAGGTCATGACGTTGTCTCTGCCGCTCCTTCCTCCTCACACTTTTCCCCTGCTCCAGTGTGGGGTTCCCTCCCATGGGAGGCAGTCCTCCATGAACTTCTCCAACATGAGTCCTTGCCAAGGGCTGCAGTGCTTCACATGCTGCTCCAGAATGGGTCCATCTCACGGGGTGCAGCCCTTCTGGAACAGACTGCTCCAGCATGGGTCCCCTGTGGGGTCACCTGTCCTGCCAGCAAACCTGCTCCAGCCTGGGCTCCTCTCTCCATGGGTCCACAAGTCCTGCTAGCAAACCTGCTTCAGTGTGGGCTGCCCATGGGGTCACAGCTTCCCTCGGGCACCCACCTGCTCTGGTATGAGGTCCTTCATGGGCTGCCGCTGGATATCTGCTCCACTGTTAACCTGCATGGGCTGCGGGAGGATAACCTGCCTCACCATTGTCTTTACCATGGGCTGCAGGGGAGTCTCTGCTCTGGTGCCTGGATCACCTCCTTCCCCCTTCTTCTTCACTGACCTTGAGGTCTGCAGAGTTGTTTCTGTCACATAGTCCCACTCCTTTCTTCCAGAGCAGTTTTTTTGTGCAGATTTCCCCTCCCCCCCTTTCTTAAATATATTATCACAGAGGTGCTACCATTGTCACTGGTTGGCTTGGCCTTGGCCAGTGGTGGGTCTGTGGTGGAGCTGGCTGGCATTGGCTCTGTTGGATGTGGGGGAAGCTTCTGGCTTCTTCTCACAGAAGCCACCCCTGTAGCCCCCTGGCTACCAAAACCTTGCCATGCAAACGCACTACAATGTCGCTACCAAGTGATCTTTTCTTCATTTAATACAATGTAGAGAGCTAACAAAGGTGCTAGCTATTTGCATAGTAGGCTGTTAATAATGTTACAATTACGTATCTTTGCATCATTGATGAACTCTTGTTACATTCTGCTATGTTGAGAGAGCAGATAATTTCACAGTTCTGAGACTCTGATGTCTGAAAGATAATTTCTTTGATTTTTGTTTGGAGGGGTGGAGGGAGACCTGGTTCAAGTCTGTCCCTGGGTGAATTAGGGTGGGTTAGGCTGCTTGCAGGCTGTCTGCAAGGCTTCTCTGTGGACTGGAAGACAGGTGGTCTTTGAGTTTGCTTCAGTCTTCAGTCAAGGCCATCTTCATATGTTGTGTGGAAGTCTAATATATATAATTATATATATATATCATAATACTAGTCTGGAAGAATGAGACCACTCCTTTTTTTAATTGTTGAAAACTGACTCTGTGGGCTTTCTGACCCGTATATCCAGCTACAGTGTGAAAGCAGGTTATCTCTGAGACTGGTGTGGCAGCCTGGGTGAGATGGCTTTGGGTCTTACATTGCTGCAGGGTAGAAAGAATGGGTAAACCCAAGCAATAAGAATAGCCTGAACATAAACTGATACTGCACATACCATGCTGCAAATAAATGGCTCTATGCAGTCTGTGTTGGAGCCTCAGGTGGCAAAAACGGTATTGCATTTCCATATATTCTCAGTTACTAGCATAAAGTACAGCATGATCTGTATAAGGTAGCAGCAGCTCTTCAAATGAAGTATGTTTTATTTTATTTAAGGAATAGAATTTATCAAATTATTTTATTTTAGACATGGACTTGATGTGTTGGGCTCTACCACTGACTTATCCAGGCACACTAAAGAAGAACCTACTTTTGCTGTGCAGCAAATGAAATCTGTTTATCTACTCGTCTTTTAAAGATGTGTTTTCTGGGAGATAGGAAGGTTGGCCTTTTGGGATAATTTGCTGTTTAAAGAAAGAAAGAAAAAAAAGCAGTATCCATCTTTGTACACATTTTTGCTTTGCGAAGTAATAGTTGAGATTATTTACCTAATACATTACCTGTCATATCTAAGAGCAAAGCTTTTATCTGGTGTCTCTTATTCAGGCAATATGCTAGGTAATTTGTATGTTCTCATTTGTAAGCCCATGTTTACTTGCATTCGTTTACATAAACCTGCTTTAAATGATCACTCTTACTCAGTGTCAGGACCTCTCTTCAGATTAAAATGAAATTAATGTTCAAATGGTCTTTCACACCTGATGAAGTACCAACCATCCTGTGGTGGGGAGGCACCTGAGCTACGAAACTACCACACCTTGGATACAAGCATATTGGCATAGTGTGCTGAGTTTTTTTGGTGCCTGGCTTTATTAAGTGACAGGTGCTTTAATCAGTTTAATCTCATAGCACAATCATTGCTCTTGAACTTTGATACCTTTATCATTAAACTTGTTTAACATCTTCAATTTCACACACACAAGTGATTGCCACCAACAGAAAAAAATCTCCCCTTCTTTCCTCTGCCTTCTCCAACCTCTTGTTTTGTAACCTTTAGTTTAAACACTGAGAAAAGAACAAGACTTGGTGAATATCCAAGTAGGCAATAGCTATTTAAATATCTGATAAGAATCTCTCAATTGTTTATGTAGACAAAGTGTGGCAATGAGTGTTGTGCAGCTCTTACACCTGATGAGGTATGCTCCAGGCAGCACTGAGTGTTGTATGTGTGGGAAACAGGGCATTTGAGTTGGTCCTGATTAAAAGTACTATTTTTACTAGGGAAGAGCATGGTGAAAGTCATTATCAGCCTTATCATCTTCACCATTACCACCCGCTGCACTGGCAAGGGCAACAAGTGGAGGACATTTGTCTTGAGACCCCATTGCTTCCCCTCCATGTCACCACAGGGCAGAGTTTTTTGTATTACCCTTCTCTCTCTTTTTCTCGCCTTTGTTTTTTTAATCTCCAAATTAACTTTGGAGTCCATGTATGTCATCAGCTGTGGACACCATGAATAAAGTTTTGTGCACTTAAGCCAGTGTCAACATCCTTGGGGCAGTGAATGGAAACTGCTCAGACACCACAAAGTTTCCAAACCTATTTCTGGTCTCTCATTCTAGACATGGCCAGGCTCAGTCTAGTCAAGACTATGTAACTTTGCTTTTTGCTGTAACAGTCTGCTTCATGTCTCTAAAGCTTCTGATTTCTAGAGTGGTTTCCTTAGCTATGTCTTGAACTAATTTACTGTTCTTTTGATTTTCCTTGACTTAATAATTTTAGTTAAGTTTTAAACTCAAGGTGAGCTTGTATTATTCATTATAGATCAGTATTTGGAATTGTGCTTCCTCTACGTTTGGAAGCCTTCAACATGTCTGTATAAGTTACTTTTCATTTTGCCTGAAGTTGTCTGAAGAACTTGTAATTTAGATTTCTAAAGTCCAAAGAGCAAAGGAAGCAGGAAAAGAAGCTAGAACATGTGATGGTTATAGCAGAAGGAGCAATGGTTGTGATGTGCATATATGTGCATACAACTGAAATGGTCAGAAATTGTGAGTCTTGGCTGTCTGCCCTGAGAAGCCATACAGATGTGTGTTCACCATCTCCTGAATATCAGGCTTAGGATGTGAAGCAGCAGAATCATTATCTGCTCTTGCAAAATTGGGCCATAAGTGAATTCCAAAGGTAACGTGGCTACTTAAGGAACCCTGTGATCTTAATTTCATTTCTGGTCTCTCACTAGACAGTGGCCAGGCTGTACTTTTGGAATCTCTGGAAATCAAATTTTCTTGTACTCTTGATTTAAAAAACCCCGAACCACACACAAAAAACTCCCCACTTCTATATTGCTTCAGCTAAGTTATTTTTAAAATCAATTTCGATTTGCAAAATGATTCACTACATGGAAGAGTCTTAATTAGAAAATCCGTGCTGGCTGTTGAGTACTTTCAGTTGTTCTGATTAATTGGATACTACCACTGTGTGGAATAATTCTGCCACGACTGGGGGAGTCTTTTGAACAATTTGCTGCTGCTCAGGGGTTCCCAAAAGATTGATTATGAACTGAGACCATCACAGGAGCATGCAATAACAAAAATTATGCAATGCGTTTTGAACTCTGACAGTTAAAGCCTATAAAAAATGGAATAAAGACTGAAATCTGACTGTTGTTATGGACGTAAGTTATAGGCTATTACTCTGTTCTATGGAGAGGACAGCAGTCAGACTGAAGAGTTTCCTCACGTCTCCTTTTCCCTGTAACCTTTTGACTCTGTTTTGTTGCTAAACCCTCTGAGTACAATCAGAGATATTTTTTTGATAATTATCTTTTTGGCATGGTAACTACTGCAATAGCAGCATGTAATAGCAGTCACAGATACTAGTACTGTGTTAGCAGTCAGCAGGGAATATGAAATTATAGACCTGTACTGCAGCAATACTTACCCAAGAAACATGTGTTAGAAAGTGCTATATATTTCAGTGAAGCAGTGGGGAACCTGGGTTTGATCTTCAATATAAATGAGGAGTTTTGATTTATTGTATTTAGCTTTCTTTCACGTTAGGAAACCTGCCATAGAGACAGCTACCCCAGCTGGAGTAGAGAGGGAGCTTGTCTGGTCAAACCAAAAAATTAAGCTATGTACAGGTTAAGAGTAGATCCTGTGTGAGATAGTTGCCATCTTTTTAATGTTCTCTTTCTTAAGGAGGAGGAAAGTGGCAGCATGCAATGTTTTATTTTTTTAACTGGAAGATGAAGTGATGTAGGTCTGAGATCCACCGAGAGACAGGGCAAGAGATGGGAGACAGGTGCACCTGTAGCATAGCTGATAGCAGGACTCTGTGCCCAGGTCAAAGCTTGAATACAGCTGCTGGAGCCATGGGCAGGGGTTTGGGGGTCCCACATGAGGCCAGTTGGGGCCACTAAAGGCCCTCATAGTCGGTGAAATTTACTTTTACAGTTATGTGCAAAAAGCACATAAGCAAGGTTAATGTTAATATATGACATTATGTCTGTATGAAGGTATGTGTAACCCTACTATGAGTGTTAATGGCAGTGGTTAGAACACCTTTCTGGCTGGTAGAGGATGGCCTTCTGTTTGCCTTTCTTGCCCAATCTTTCCCAGACTCTGTCCCTACTTAAAAAGTTAAGAAAAGTGATAGGTGCAGTAGCTTGCTGAAAACTCATCAGGCAGTGCACCCAGATCTGTAACATGCTTGCCTCTCCCTGCTCTGGTCACTCAGGCCCGATAAGGAAAAAAGTGTTCTCCACTCTCTGCAACATCTTGTACCTTCTAGTAGCTGGTAAAAGAAAGCAACTGAAATTTCAGTGCAGCGGTTAGCACAAGCTGCACTGCTGAGCCGGGGCTGGCACGGCTCAAGAGGTGATGTGGGTGCTGAATCCCCCGTGCATGGGTGAGGAAACCAGCGCCTGCCACATGGCTTGCTTTCTCACTATTTATCACGGTGAGGGCTGAGAGAGATTTCTGTGCTCTGTTACCTAAGAAGAGAAGTCTTACACTGGCTAACAAGTGACACAGAAAGAGCAGTGTTATGGTGAGGTGCAGAGAGAAAGGGTGTTGAAGTAGGAGAGGCTCCTTCTGCAATAGAAGTACGTGCAGAAGACCGGATGGGGTTGTTATTTGGAGCTGGAATGTATTGGTGATGTTTCAGTAGGAATGAGGGAGATCCCTGTATTTTTGTTATGTCTGGAAAAGAAACATTTTGCTGATTTACTACCAGCTATTACCACAAATCAATGTCTTAGGAAAATAAAGTTGCTGGCCACCCTATTTTATGGGATGTTATACCAGGTTCTATGTTCTTGCATGCGTTTGTCTGGTTCATGTTAAAGGCCTTGGTTACTTTTCATGAAGGTTTTCATGGAATATTTATAGGGAAGTCAGTCATCAGAGCAAAATGTTTTCAGAACAGAATAGAACAGGTGCTCAAAAGTTATAAATGTGACTTTATAACTGGCTAACCTTTCATTTGTTTACTGCTTCTAAAAAGGACAGCAGCTGATATTTTGTTGTAACATCTGAGCTCAGGAACTGTTGGCAGATCTGAGTTTTCCTTTATGGGTCCAACCTGGACCTCAGAACTGTAACGAAGTATGGGAGTTTGCTTTGGTTTGCCTTGCAAAAATGGGTAGGTGTCAAGAAACTCTGTCATGCCTAGAGCAATGGGACTACTGTCCCCCATCTGTGTGGACTCAAAGAAGAGTGGAAGTATGCTGAAAGTGTTTTATCATCCTTTGCATCCAGAAGTATGAAGTCACAGATGTGATTTGTGCTTAAGAACCAAGCGTTTAGACTCCTCATGGCTGTTTCTTGCAAAAAAAAAATATCTTTGTATCATGTTGCAGTACTGAGAGGGCTTGTTTTGTAAGGATCTTATGTTCCAGCAGGTTAATGAAGTTTGGAGTGGCCTAAAGTTTCTAAAAAAAGCAATGTCAACCTGCCTTTCTAGCATTATTAGGACATTTTTCTGTGTTTGTATAGGTTTTTAATGATAAAGGAAATTTTGTTCTTAGAAAACATTGTTAAAGCTGTCAATTTGTGTATTTTCAACTTCTCAAGGGTAAAAAGGAGGTTAGAGGTTATCTTTAATCAAGTTAGTTTATTTTCAGTGTCTTATTCTTAATTCAGTTGAGTTAGCATGATCAGAACTAAGCCTTTCTTGGCCCAGTAAATATGGCAAGATTTTATTTTGAAAGGTGTGGAGTGAAGAATATGGGAGATTTCCCTAATAATTTGATTGTTATATGTTCTCTTGTGCTTTTTAAATGTGTTTTTTGCTAAAGATCATGAAAGTGTAAATCACTTTTTTCCACAAAAAGAAAAATAGAGGACTCCAGATGATCCTGCCACTGGTACTAAACAAAAATAATGCAATCGCACTGGAGTTTTACCTTCACCTGCTCTGATTGCATGCTGCGTAATACTGTGTGGAGCAAGTGCAATGATAATCCAAATAGATAAAATTAAGTTTAAAGGATTTTAAAGTAAAG
Source organism: Falco biarmicus (assembly GCF_023638135.1). NCBI lineage: Eukaryota > Metazoa > Chordata > Aves > Falconiformes > Falconidae > Falco > Falco biarmicus. Next base: position 19,495,525 of record NC_079294.1, on the reverse strand, counting down.
GTTTTAAGTAAATATGCTGGAAAGTGCCTATGAAAATAGCTGAGTAATATTATTCCATGCAACACAGGTGAGCTGTGTACATGCTACAGTGTTAACACAGTATTTGTCTCAATAACAGCATCACAAAGAGTCACATTAGAGTCACAAAACTTAGCTTTGAAGATCACTTAGTATTCACATTTGTCATAAACTCTGCTTTATTTTGCAGTTTGTTTACTTGCATTTCAGTAAATGTAAGAAATATCCTTCCAGGTTTGTGCTAAACCAGATAAAAAAGAGCTCTTGTAAATAATAATAGAGATCAAAGAGTAATGAACAATTCTGATGTACAAGAGAGGTCTGTCTTCAGCCTGAAAGCTTCTTTTTCTATTCCCCCCCAACTTCTGCAGCTGGTTTAATATAAGATACTGCCTCCTGTACCGTCTTTGCCTCTCATTACTTTGCAGAGCTGTGGTTCTTGTGGGTGTTTGTAGTACCGAAATGGTAACGAAATGAGATTTTTTTTCTGCTTCATCCTCTGAAAAGAGACAAAGACTTCTCTTGTAGAACAATTCCATGAAATGTGCATGACTACTGGAATAAAATTTTAGCAATATTTCAAATGTATTTAAAAAAACCCAACAAACAACCATAAACAATTCAAATAGGGTAAAAATGGAAAATTAGTCAGTAAATTGAGTTAATAATGTTCAAAAAAGTAACACTTGGCAGAAAGAGGATACATTCAGAGAATGTCTAGTGGGTGAGAAGTAAGAAATGCAGAAGAAAACTGCTGAAATAATACATGCCTTGATTTGTAGCAATAGGTGGGTTGTATGTTTAATAAGCAGAGGTCAACAATAGAGCAACTAACATCTTGGTTATTTGTGGGTTTACTGGCTGTATCATAACAAGAAATGTTGGTTAACAGATGACTGCAGAGAACAGACATAAGAACCCTGTCAAGCTTTGCTAATGAGCATGTATTGGTATATGTGTATAGGAAAACACAGTAAGCTGTAGGTCATTTGATACAGATGCTGATTCGCCCCAATCAAGCAAGTCACTGCCTGGGTGCAGTTCTCTTTCGTGGAAGAGGTAGGATATACATACATGGTTCTCTCTTGTTTCTGATGGTGACTGCTGCCTTTTAGTGGGGTTAGTTGTATGCTACATGTGTCTTACGTTCATTTAATTTTTGTATGTGCATGGTTAATCCATGGTAGACCTTATCAGGTTATATGTGTGTAGCAAGGCAATGAAATAACTTTTTAGTTTCAGAAAATAAACTTAAAACCTAATTGTAGGTTATGTTGTCCCAGCTTTGAACCAATTTTTTTCATATTGAAAAATCATACTGAATTTTTAATATGCTAATAGACCTGAAAATCCCATATATCAGCAAAAAGATTCTTTTTGGCGGCACCTATCAGCAAAATACAAGTTTAAAATTTTATGCGGCATATGGATGATTGATGAGGCACTTTGTGTCATCAGTGTGCAAGGAAACATATGGCAAAGTCTTAGCAGTGTTATGGCAGGTTTCAGGGTAGCGTATCTTCTGCTGTGCCCAGCAACTTATGAAGTCCAAATATGGATGGCCTAATTGTATGTCTAACACTAGGGAATTAACATGGTTGTTTTTCTGTAAGTTTCCTTTATCTTCCTTTTCTAGTAGGGCAGTCATCTGGATTCTTGGAAGGTTAAAAGAGAGCTTAAAAATTCTTTCCACACATTCAGGGGTATGTTTGGGGTGAATGCTGTGCAGTTTTATAGCTTGTCTTACCCTCTGAACTATGTTGTTGCTAGAGGGTGTTCAGACCTAGAATTTTTAAACCTTTTCTTATTGTTAAATGTCAGAAAAATGTCAGTATTTCTTCAGTTTGTGTAACTGAATCTGGCTTGCTTTACTTCAGTCAATCCTGGACACTTACATGTCTTTCTAGATTTTGAGTCATCAGTCTTGATTAGGTGATCATTGGTGTTGCTGAGGAGATACAAAACGTGGATCAAGCTGTATTTCCAACTTTTTTTAATAAAAGGGAAGGGGTGAGTAATAATACTAATTTTTCATAGTGTTTTCTGTAAAGGGATTCAAATGACAAACGATTGTGGCCCGTTTCACTAAGCCTAATGCTGTTCTGGGTTTAACAGTGCTTTCTTGCAGAAAATGGGCCTAGAAACAGCAGCGTTTCTTGCTGGGAGGATTTTTAGCGAAGAAAAGGGAACTGCAGTATTACAGGAGTAAAAGAAAGCAGACTGGAGAGTGGACACTACAAAAGACCTATACTGGAGTTCTGTTATAGGTTGGGGACTGTAGAAAAATGAGAGGAAATTTGGGGAGAGTCTTAATCAAGAACAGTTTTTGTAAGTCAAGTGCTTGATCAACAAAATCTCAAATTTTACTTCGGGGCTGGGTAAGTTTTAAGAAAAAATACCCAAACCAAAACACCACCCCTTGTATTCAGTAAGGCCAGAAATGTCAATGTGATCTTGACAGTGAAGCACCTTGCCTGCCCTGAGGTATCCCGTGGGAACACATCTCTTCTTCCCTTTGGCAAGTTGGAATAAATCTGATTTGGCTCTGTAAATTCATATTTCTTCAGTAAAATGCATCACTCTGGTAACTAGACAGTTTTTTTTTAATTTTATTTTTTATAGTATTTGATTTACGGTCATACTGATTTTTTCAGGTTATAACTCATGGTGTTTCAGATGTGTGTCAGAGTCTCGAGCTCTACTTCCTTCTTCCTAGCAAGTATTGTTTCAGTCCATTCACAGGGCTGGGAGGAGTGGAGACAACCATTCATTACAGTGTCAGCTGTGGAGGGAGGGAGGGGAAAAAAGCTTATTTCCAAATATAATGTAAATTAATCTCACTGTGCAGGACATATTAAGCATATGTAATTTCTGTCTGAAGACATCTGTGTATAAAGAATCAAGAGCAAATATAGCCAGTAGGTGACCTGGTGAATGGCTACATGGCAAAATTGTATAAAGAATAAACTTTTATCTCTGATAACCTGGCACTTTGGAGAGAGGGAAGCACAGTCAAACTGATGCAGAAATGACATCAGCTATTTCTTACTTGTATAAAGCAAAAAGAGAAAAAGTGCCATAAGACTGTGGGGTAGGCCAGAAATAATTTCTGCTCTATGAAATAGCTGTTATTATGGTGGCTTTCAGCTACAAACTCTATAATTTCAGCTGCAACAGAGGATGAAAATTGATGTTAATGGAGAGGAATAATTTTTTTTAATCAAGTGTGCAAGATGGCCTCAATTACCAAGGGAAATAGAAAGTCTGTCTTCCAACTACTAGTAATTACCACAGGGTTTTAAAGTTGTGCTCCTCTGTTAAGTATCATTCGTTTTAAGTTGTGTGTATTTCTGCTTTTTTCCTGAGTAAATAAGCCAGGGAAAATCAGCTAACTAGTAATTTAGTCAAATTGTCCGGTTTGTTGTATACTATCAGACAGTACAGATCTTAAATATCCACTATAATACGATACAGCACAGCAACTAAATTATTTTATGTTTTGTCTTAATATCTTGAGTGAACAACTGGAAAAGTATTAGACACAGAAAAAACTTAATTTTGCACAACTACAATGTTATGGGCTATGTCTGTGTTGCATTCTGGTCTGGTAGCATTTTGTATGGGTATAGGTGTGAAGGCAGGAGGGAGTAGGACTCTTGAACAGCACAGGAGGTTGTCAGGACCAGAGTGGAAGGCAGAAAGTTATTCCTGTCTGCTGTGGATGCTGGAGCAGCTTACAGCTCAGGGCAGATGCTGGAGTGGCTGTAAAAGACCTAAGTTTTTCCACAGCCTCACAACTGCAAAACTGTCAAGTCTCCTCCTGGATCTGACCTTGGCATGTTGTGCAGAGAGGACAGGGGTCCTTCAGGTTTCTCCTGGAAGAACCTAGTAGGGACTGGGGCTGGCCTTCTAAATGAAGCAAAGCTGAGCCACATCTGTGATGTGAAAAGTCACATCTTAATAATCACATCTCCTTAACAGCACCAGCACGCCTGCGTATGAATTGCAGGTGCATGTGGGCAAAGTCAGACAAAACAGAAGCATTTGTCTGGACGTACATATGAGGCTACCAACAGAAGTGGCTACAGGCTTTTTACAAATAAACATTGCTACTTAAAAACGAATCTTGAACATACTTGTTCCTTGTGTTAAGACTGCTATTTACAATTAGATTCAGCACAGCAGTCAGGGAAGCTGAAGTCAGTTGCTGTGTTGCTCGACATCCCCTTGTGTAAGAAGTACCACTATTGCATCCCTTCAGTCATTTCTTGACATACAGGTTCAAAATGGCCCTTTTCTTTATAAAACAAATTACAAAAGCTGTTCCTCTTCTACTAAGGAAGATGAAGAACAGAGAGATGGGCTGTTCAGAAAAATTGCCTGCTTTGCTTGCATCACAGGCCCTGTAGTGTTTCAGTAATGACATCAGATTTGCTCTCTGAGGATTGTCATGGTTTAACCCTACCCAGTTAGCAACTAAGTACCTGTCTCTGTGTGATGGGGAGGAGAATCAGGGAAAAAAGTAAAACACGTGGTGTGCGATAAGAGCAATTTAATAATTGAAATAAATAAATAAAAAAAATAATGAAAAGGAGACAGGAGTAAGATCCAAGGGAAAAAACCCAGTGATGCATAATACAATTGCTCACCACCTGCTGACTGATGCCCAGCCAGTCCCTAAGCAGCCATTGGCAGGCCGTAGCCAAATTCCTCCAGTTTATATACAGAGCATGACATTCCATGGTATGGAATATCCCTTTGGCTAGTTTGGGTCAGCTGTCCTGACTTCTTGTGCACCTCCTCACTGGCATAGCATGGGAAACCTGAAAAATCCTTGATTTAGAGTAAGCATTACTCAGCAACAACAAAAACATTAGTGTGTTGTCAACGTTATTTTCATACTAAATCCAAAACACAGCATTGTACCAGCTACCAAGAATAAAATTAACTCTATCCCAGCTGAAACCTGGACAGGGGAACTGGCACAAAGCCTGGTGTAAGAAAGGCCACATGTTTTACCAGATGTGATACTTGGTTGGCAAAGGAGATGTAGGATCCAGTACTTCTGCTAATGATGATGTGGACATCCAGTGTTTTTACCTCTTCTGTATCTATTTCCTTAATTTCAATTTCCTGCATATAAAACCATCATGGGGGTCACGTAAAGTCCTTGGGTTTAAAAATTTTCGGTTATATTTTTTCAGTAAGTAAAACAAGCTGGTCCCATAGGCACTGTGATTTAAAAAGTTAATAACTGAAAAGATTTATATTCCTTTTATGATTACAGAAGTAAATGTGGACATTCCTAGCTTAGGTTCCAAAGGTAATGCTATACAGTGGTCACATTTTCTTGAAATGGGAACAGTCCAAGGTCCTGATGTTGCAGATGTAAATTCTTTAAACTTTTTTCCTTCCAAGGAGCTTAAAGAGTTTCAGGGTCTTTGAGGACATTGGTTTTAAATTAGAGGCAAGGAATTCAACAAGTCAAGTGTACTTCAAAATAAGCAGGTTTAGTTATTTCCTTGATTTGCTGAAATGATCATGGTGGCTGTTGGAAGGACTGTAGTTTATTGAAAGGGAGAAAATTATTGTTCGTGCCCAGAAATTCTGTCCGTTTAACAAGATAGTAACTACAAAAAGTGAGGTGGGAGAAAGTGGCAGTGGGTATGAAGAACTGGAGAATTATCAGCCCAGCACTTTCTTATCTCCATTCAGATAGGTATATCTGAGAGAAACAATATATCCAAGACTTTAGCATGGTGCAGTTACTTTAGAATCTGCTTACAGACAGTAGATTTATAAAATACTGAGGACAAGAGTAAAAAACATCACAAATGGAATTACGTTAATCATCATTTCCCATAGTAATTTTGACATTACAAATACCATCATATCACACAAGTTAGGCTTGCTGTAAGAAAAGTTTTGTGTTTTATTTATGTTTTCTTATATTACATGATACATGTTTTCTAACTACACTCCATCTTCACAACTTCACTTCATGGTAGCTGCTGCCAGTGGATTGTGTAGGCAGGTGTTGGCCTTGGACTAGTCCTAGGCAATACTGCAACAAAAGTCAATGACTTACCTGTTCCTGCAAGGAAATCTTACGTTTACTTTCAGGGACTAAGCTGCTATGCATAACTAGCTTTTTCCCTAAAATGTTTTCTACGTTGTAACTGTACACTTTCTTGTGAACAGAAACATGTAGACAAGTATCACACTCTAAAGGACTTGCAATATAATTTACATCTATGCTGAAACGCTCTACAGGTAACTACTTTGTACTGGGCAAATTCATGCTTGATGTAGTTCAGTTGGGCTGAGTTTGGTGACCAGAGCTCCATACTTATAAATATTTTACATAATTATACTTCTAAATCAATACTTATGGTGTAAGTAGGAACGTGTGAATGAGAACTCTTAAGAATAGGAGTGAGAAACATTACCTTAAAATTAAGCTCACTTGTTTTATGAAGGAGAAAATTGTTTGGTATATAGCAAACCTTGTTTCAAGGTAGTTCTCTTGCAGCAGACACTTCATCTTGGATATAAAATGTTTGGTTGCACATGTGCACAAACCAAAAATGAAAGAAATGTTAAAACAAAAAATGAAATTATTGCCCAGTCTTTTTTAACTGGAGTGCAGTTGTTATTTTATCACTGAATTCTGAAGTTGGTAGCTAGAATGTTAAGAAAGATTGGATTTGGTTTCAGGAAGTTTACTTCTTGTTTTTGTTTTGTGGCTTTTTTTTATCTATACAGGCAATTCTGTCAGTCTGATAACTATACTTTTTAAACTTAAGGGTACTTGATAGCTAGCTATCATAGGTTGCCAAAAATGTTTCCAGTGAACTGCTTTTTGAGTGAGGTTTTTCTTTTAAAAGTGTTAAGTTCTGCAGAAAACACCTTCTTCAAAATACCTCAGAAAATAATAAAAAAGAGAGAGTTTGAGGGTTAGGAATGTAATAATCCTGGTTTTTCAACAAGAGAAGTTTTTTCTGTTTACCGTATTGACAGAACCTGTGACTTTCAGTTGTTTTTAATGGAAAGTTTTAATGGCTAAAGCCCAGTTTCTAATCTTTTTCATTGCTTCCTGCTTTGTTTTTTTTGGTTGGGTTTTTTTTTTTTTTTTTTTATGAAGAGGGCTGCCAGCTCCTTCCCTGTAACACTGTGTGAAGCGTGAGTGGGGTACGCAGAGGCTTTCTGCTGGGAAGGCTGGCTGGATCCTGAGAACCCCTGTCTGGATGGGAGGGAAACCAGCAAGCAAAGGAAGGCAGGCTGTGAGGAGGAGGGTTTTGCTAGAGTGTGGACCTTGTTTTGATTCAATTACATGCTAATTAGTGTTAACAAAAAGGTAAGATGAATGTCATGCCCAGCTAATGGATTGGGTTCCATGAGTTAATTGACAAAGAGCACTATTTCTTCTTTTTTTATTTTAATGACTGCATAGCACATGCATTCATTTTAGGTAACAGTCTCTGGTTTCTATGGGGATCGTCCTTCTGCTTGTTAAAGGTACTATTAAGAATCTTTCACGTTATTTGAGTTATTGCTAAGAGCTAGTATTTTAAAACTATCTCAGCTGTAGATGCCTACATCAATACTTTGTGTCTGGCAATGAAATCTGAGGAGGGTACAACTTGGAATAGGAGCAAAAATTTTTTTTGCTTGTTTGAATCAGGCTAATGCAGCCTGATAACATTTCATGCTCAGAGAGTGTTACTCCTTGCAGGTACAGTGAACTTGAAATACCATAAAGGCTAGAAGAACATCTGGGCAGCATGCAGTGTTGGACTGTTGTATTTACTTTCTCAATGTACTTCTGTGCAGCTTCATGTACTGTGTGGCTGCTTATCTGTGATATTTCTCTCAATTAAAAATAGTGTAGGGGATGACTGGAAACAGCTGTCCTTCCATCTGAGCACAGTGGAATTGCTATGTGGCAAGGAGGATAAAATGAACTCGGTTTGACCTTGTTTAGCAGGCTTTAAGCATGTTTGTTTCTAACGTGAAAAGAGCTGCTACTCATGCAGTGGTTACCTTTAGTATTTCCTCTTCCTCATATTACTTGGAGAAATTTTCAGAGGCACAGACAAGCTGAATACTTATCTCCTGCTCGTTCAGTCTGTGTACTGAGAAGGTTGTCAACTAACGTCAGTTGTAGTAAGGATTTTACATAAACATAGCTTGTTGTCTGAGAAGACCAAAGATACACTTCTTAAATGAAAAACAATTAATCTTTTGCTTTTAATGATGGAATTCTGTGCAGCCAGTATGGGATATGCTTTGTCACATGTGATTGTTTATATGTGACACTCATGTCCCAGGCAGTATTGACTTACAGGAAACTTTCCAGCTGCTAGTTCACTCCAACTTCCCTGGATGCCTCCTAGCTTCCCAGTCCTGTTACAAAGTTTGAATCCAAGGTTGTAGCCCAAGAGATGTTATCCAACAGAAACACCTCAGAACCTAACCCATGGTAGAAAGTGACAGCTTTGCCCCACCAGGAGGATGTGCAACAGCCTAGCACAGTTCTAAGCCAAGGAAGATACTGGTGTTAGACTAGTGTCTTTCACGGGTTGGACAGTGAATGACTAATACGTACAGAACATAAAAGTGCCTCTAGACATTGTGAAAAGACTCAGAGTGTAATTGCTATAATGCTTGTTGAATTACTTTGTTGCCTGGAATGTTGTTATCCTTTTCCAAGGAAAGGAGGTGCTGGGGAAAGGTGAGTAGCAATGAAATGGGAAATGTATACAGTTTTGTTCTGAAGCTTCTTAATATTTAATGCTGTGCAAAGTTTCTGGTGTAATTTTTCTCTGAGTGGGTAACTTTGAGATGTATGAAGGGAAATACTTGATTTGAAGGCATCAGTAGAAAGATCTACCAGTCTATGTTGAAGCTGATCTGGTTCATAGAGTAGCTCATTAATACACAAGTTACTGATAGTTGCAAGTGGAAAAAGAATGTTTCCCTGAGGGATATCCACTCACTAATTTTCCACTGTTCCAAGTGGATATTTCTGTCTGCTTATCCTTTTTTTCCCCCTTCAGGCTCTGACTTTGTCTCTCTAAAGAGTTCTTCCTCATCTTAGAACCTTTCGGGGTTTTTTTTTTTTAATGCTTCATTCTTTCCACTTGCATGTAGTATCAGTCAGCTGATGTATAAATGACAATATGACATAATTTGTAGAAGCAATTCAACAGCTGAGAGCCTGGAGTCTTGAATGAAGTTCCTCTGTAGGACCCTGAAGAATAGTTCAGAAGTTCTCTAGCAGCTTCTCTTCTGAAGTATTTATGAAAAACCCTCTGATTTATTTTATTTTTACATTCTTCATTTATATTAGTTCTAATGGAGGTGAAACTTGCTTTGGAAGTAAGGTTATAAAATCAATGCAATTCAAACCAGATGAAAGATTTAAATTAGACAAAACCAAACCCAACCAAAGAAAATGTCCCAGCTTCTCCCCTACTCCAGGGCATTGTAATAATGTATCATTGCTATGTGAGAAATACTTTAATAACTGGAGAGTTAGAGATATTTTTGAAAGCAAGTGGTTTGACTGAGTATCTCCTAGCAACTTAGGAAGCTTTAAATACAACTGATTGAATACTGCCTGTGGAAAATATCATCAAGCCCAAAGCACCTGCCAAAACCAGATGATGATTCCATTCTTCAAAACACATCAGATAGTAAATAGGTAACTCAATATTTTTTCACCTACCTAAAAGGAATTTGCATAAGACACATGACACAATATATAGAAAATTGAATTCCAGGTGACATTCAAGTACCACAGACCTAAGTAGTACATCTGTGAGGTAGATTTTAAAGTTAATGCTGCATTATTACAGACAGTGCACTGTTTTATCAAGAAGCTAAACTTGACTTTCTAGTATTTTTTGGTACTTGCCATTTGGTATACATATTGGCCATATGATCAATAATACGATCTTGCTAGCATTTTATGTGGGCAGCCTTGGGAAAACACTACTTGGCAAATAAAAGTTTAGTTTTTTTTAATTGGTTAGAGGAAAAATCAAGCTGAAGACTGGTAGTGTCAACAGAGGAAAGTGGCAGGGACTGCAGGTGATTTTTTCGTAACTCTTATCAGGAGCTTAAGATGCTGTTTTCTCTCACTGTGTATATTTGTAGGTACCCTACAAAAACACTAACAGATCTGACTGGCTCACAAATCAATTACACTTCAACTCAAAAGAGCTTCTGGTAAGTGTCAACAATATATAGTATCAACAACATGTGGTTGTTGATATAGTCTGCAGTAACAACAACATAAGATTTTTTGGAGGCAGGAAGCTGAACTCTACTTTGCATGCTGTCCAGCTGCAACAGAGTAAATGGAGTGGTCTTGTCAAGAAATATTTTTATGTTGGTAGCTATGCTTTGGTTGATCTGGAGGTACTGCACAGTATGTCTTCAGAAGAAATAAAATAAAGGAGAATGACATTTTATTAAGATCATACTGGCCTTTACCATGTAGTTAATGCTAGTGCAAAACAACTAGCTCACACATGAGTTAGGCACCCAGCACAGCTGCGTAATTTGGTTAATGCTGAGAATTTTATTAATTCACTAATACCTGTTATTCAGGGCAATTTTTGTGTGGTGCACAGTGAACTGGATAACAAAGAATGATGGTGGTATCTCTTCAGTATGAAAATTTAAATATAGTTTAATCAAGTCTCATGCACTGAGCTCTTACATTTTATTCTTATCTTGATTTGCTGTCTGGTAAGATGATTTAATGACTGTCTATCGCTTAGTGTCTTATGGAAAGAGAGGTATTTAATAAATGACATTAGAATTGATTAGCTAGGGCAGGGGTCCTCGAACTTTTTAAACAGGGGCCAGTGCGCGGATGCAGTGGCAGGCAGCCATCTGCGGCTGCTTGGTTTTCCCCCCCAACCCCCGGCGGGGGGTGGCGGGGGGTTCTGTAAATACCGGGGGCTGGATTGAGGACCCTGGGGGGCCGTATCCGGCCTGCAGGCTGTAGTTTGAGGACTCCTGAGCTAGGGGATAGTATAATCAAGAGATATGTGCTTCACTAGAATTTTTTCTCCATTAAAACCCCTGTGAAGAACTACTAGGGGAAGTTTGTAATGTATGTTCGCTTTCATTTCTTTGTCAGATCATTTCATAAAAGAATGAATGCTTTCTGAAAATAACTCTGATGCCTTGTAAGTCTAAAAAGAATACTCGTGAAACCTCCAAGAAAACTTTTCATGTTTTTGTGCTGGTTTTATTTTTATGCGACAAACATTTAGCTGAAACATTAGGAATGTTTCAGTTTCAGTTGGGCAGCTTGCTTAGAAATAGATGATCTGTGTGTATCTTTAAAAAGTGTGCTTCTAACTTGCTCTGGTTGCCTTGAACATTCATCTGCTGCCTTCCAGTTTTAACACACTTTGAAAGTTTATATTTCCTATCGCTTTCAGTGTCCAAAGGTGGTGCTAAAATGTTCCAGTGTTAGGTGCTGGAGCCTGAGCCAAAAGGGTGCCTGCGGAGACACGGGTGGAAAGCCAGGACCGGGTTACGTGATGTAGAATGTGTGTGCTAGCAGAGATCCTCCTGCCTTCTTAGCTCTGCACTGTCTCCATGTGCTTGGGTGCCACAGCAAGTGTCTGCCACAGTGTTTGATCGGTGTAAGTCTGTTGCCTCTTGGGCATCACCTGCCCTGGGAGGGTGAAGCCAGAGCCAAGAAGATGGAACAGGGAAGCCTCAATGGGCTGTCTGCTTCTCAGTGCCCTCTCCCTCCTTAAGATCACTCCCCTTTGCCCATGCAGACACAGGGGAAAGGGATTTTCAGTTTGAGCAGACCAAGGCAGACCAACAAAGAGCTGTTGCTGAGATAGCCTGTGGTGTACTTCCACGTATGTCAGGTCCATGGAGCTCACTATACTCCAGGCAGTTTGCAGTAAGTGATTAAGTAGAGGTGTGATTTTCACTGCCAGCTGTTGTGGGCAGACCTGTCTTTGGGAGGGACTTGCACTTGGACAAGGAAGCATTTCTGCGGTCATAAAGTGAATGCCTACATTTCCCTCACCTATAGTATTGTCTTTAACTAGTATTAATTGGAAGTGGCAAAAGTTCTGACAATTGTGGGTGTTTTATGACTTTCAAGATAAGACTTTAATATTCAGTTAACCTTCATTTTTGCTCAGTTCTGTTAAGCCTTTTTTTCCCTACTAGCACTTTTTTTTTTAAAAAAAAAATATAAACCCCAAACATTTTGCTAAAGACAGTTTTTTAAAGAGAAAAAGAATCCTATATTCTGAGTGTGAGTTTTCTGGCACCGTGGTATACATTAGAAGGGGCCCAGACCTGCATGCAGTAAAAACAGATGGCTGCATTTACTCTTGTGCTGTTGCTGTGTGAGTTAAAATCATAGGGAAATTTGTGATCGAAAATTTGTTTCTGTGATAGGATATTTCTTTCTGAGATCTGGCTAGAATAAGCTACAACAATAGAGGAAAAATACTGTCGTAGCTAATGCTGGTTTCTCTCTGTACTTCTGTTTCACTGCCATCCATTCACCCTATTTGTAACATATGTTTAGGGCTTGAATATCCAAAACAGTGGGTTGCATTCTGTGTGTACTTTTGTGAAGTTATGTGAATAGAGTCTTTTTTTTTTTCCTGTCCCATTTGTTTAATTACATGTTATTATGTATATATAGAATCTCTTGGGGAAAAAAACCCTAAAACCAAAAGACAAATTTCTTCTGGATGTGGCTTCACACAGGCCTGTCTGTGCCAATGAAGTGGCCAGTGGAAAGAAGAGCAAGCTGTTGTGATTCATGTACACACAAAGACAAACAGATTAAACCCATTTATTTATATTTATGTTTTATTTACACTTATATTTGCCTACAGTATTTTTTAAACTTTAAAAAAAGTTACACAGGAGCCAACATAAGCATCTAAAGACATTGTTTGGATATCCTGCTTAGGCATTTGCCTCTGAAATTCCCGAATTCATTCATTCCTCTAAGCTGGGAGGAGGTAGTTGGGAAGTAGTTGTTTCCAGTCATCTGATTTATAAAGCCACTAGCTATTACAGACTTTTTGAGTAGTGTGATGGTTCAAATCAGTGACTTCTGGCACAAAGAAGTATTTAAATTGCAGTCCTAGGGAACATTCAGATCTGTTAAAATTGTTGTTGTGTTTTGGGGCTGGTTGTTTCTTTGTTTGTTTGGGGTTTTTTGTTTATTTTTTTGCTTTGTTTAGCCTTCCTATCTCTGTTTGCAGGTAACATCATGGTGCTATGGTCAACTTGCAGAACATCGGTACTTAAATCTGTAACAAACCGATTCATTAAGAATTTGGCCTGCTCGGGGATCTGTGCCAGCCTAGTCTGTGTGCCTTTTGACATTGCTCTTAGTGCCAGTCCACACTGCTGCTGGTGGATCTATACGATGCTGTTCTGCAGAATTGCCAAGTTCCTGCACAAAGTCTTCTGCTCAGTGACCATCCTTAGTTTTCCAGCCATTGCTCTTGACAGGTAAGAGAGCAAATGTGCCTATATCCCTGGTTTTTCTTTCTTCTTTCTCCCTTTGAAACCGTTTTCTCCCTTTCATATTGGTCTTGCTCTTGTTCCAGTGCTCTGCTCACAATGTACAGCTTCTTTCTAGAATTTATTGGGATTTATATTCTTCTCTAACATTAAAAGCCTTTATTTTTCAGTTTACTCTGGTATCTCTGGACATTTAAAGGACTTTGAGTCAATAGATCTGTCTTCAGAGAAGTTTTTGTCCTTTCTTTCTTCCCATTAGTAATTTTTGTTGAGTAATGGAATTTGAAAGCAGACAACTTTAGACTACAGACAAGGTGCGCTTTTTTAACTGTGGAAGTTTAACTGTGGAAGCCATTGCCTGTTAGAAGAATTTACCAATGCCTGAGGTAGATTGTCTGTCAGTTTCAAATTTCAAATGTAGATTTGTTTAAAAAAACCCCAAACAATATTAATACAGCCAGAATGAATTCAGAGAGGTTTTGTACATAGATAAGTCTAAACCAAAAGTGGCCCTTTGGACTGTCTTAAGTTTTTGGATTCCATTAATTTTGCTTATTGTCATTAGTGGTCACTGATCCCACCTAAATGCACAGCTCTATCATCTGGACAGTAACAAAGTCAGATCTTTTTAGAGAAGTGTACATACTGGTTTAATACAGTAAAACAGTGGATTTATACAAGTTAGATAAAATTGTTAGTCTGTTATTGTGTCTCACCACAGAATAATTATCTCTACAAAAAGAAACTGTATACCTAATAAAGTGATATGTCCCTTACTTTAGTGTTAACGTCTCGATAAATGCAGTATCACCATCTGTAATGCATGCCAGTGTTGCTGCTGGAACAGCATATAATTTCCCCTTCACCAGTAAAATTTGTGATTTTCCTCACAAAAAGTGCAAATGGTTACTGATAATAATGATAAGTGTAAAAGGATAGGTCTCTCGTGAAAATTCGGTGAGCTTAAGTCTATACTAGTAAGCAGACAATGAATCAGTGCCTGAAATTTGAAGTGCATGTCAGAGATGCACTTTTTTTTTTGGTGCTCACAGAATGTTCAGTGTTTGACTACTCTTTTGCTTAGGGCCCTGCCAACCAGAACTTGTACAAAACAAAACCCCATTGTACTTCCAGTAGATGCATACATGTAATTTGTGACCAACAGCTTTTTCCAAATATCCAGAGAAAAAAAATCTATCATAAAGCAGCTTTTCAAATTAACTATGGGTCTGGCCTTTCAATGTGACATACCTATACCTCCATCATGTTTTGTGAAATGTTGTGCTGTGTGCAGTATACTGTCCAGTTTACAAGAAAATGATGAAATCTTCAAAATAGTGTTCATACACATCAGCCAAAGTGATATAGTCCCAATTACTGAAAGAATTGTTCACCACTAATAATATGATCCTGAAGTTTGAATAGTCAGCTTTTTTTCTACAGACAGACCTGCAAAGGCAGGCCGTTGGGTGGGGTTTTTTCTCTCATAAGCAGGTAGTCATTTGGCAACCCAGTTAGAAATTTGGGGCGTTATGCTCAGACAGCTCCTGAGAGGCTTCTCATAAGCAGTATGCTCATTGTAGACTTCACCCTTTGCATTGTATCAGTTGCAATTTTGTAATATTTTTTTTTTTTTTTGACAGGTACTATTCTGTTTTGTACCCTCTGGAAAGAAAAATATCTGATGCAAAATCCCGAGACCTAGTTATCTATATCTGGGCCCACGCAATAGTGGCCAGCATTCCAGTATTTGCTGTGACCAATGTTTCTGATATTTATGCCATGTCCACATGTTCTGAATCCTGGAGTTACTCCCTTGGCCACCTGATATACGTCATTATCTATAACATCACCACTGTGATTGTACCAGTGGCTGTGGTATTCCTCTTTATGATCCTTATTCGCAGGGCACTGAGTGCCAGCCAGAAGAAAAAGGTCATCATAGCTGCATTAAGGACCCCTCAGAATACAATTTCTATTCCTTATGCCTCCCAGCGAGAAGCTGAGCTTCATGCCATGCTGCTTTCCATGGTTATGATATTTATTTTCTGCAGTGTTCCCTATGTGACTTTGGTGATTTATCGCACCATACTCAATATTTCAGATATTTCAGTCTTCTTGCTTCTCACTGCCATTTGGTTGCCCAAGGTCTCTTTGCTGGCCAATCCTTTGTTATTTTTAACTGTTAACAAATCGGTACGGAAGTGCTTAGTGGGGACAATAGTACAGCTGCACCGAAGGTATAGCAGGAGAAACATTGTCAACTCGGGTGGTGTTACAGATACTAATCTGGAGCCCAGTGTCCGTTCAGGGAGCCAGCTTCTGGAGATGTTTCATATCGGGCAACAACAGATCTTCAAGCCAATGGAAGATGAGGAGAATGAGACCAAATCCATTGGCTCTGGTGACTTTCAACGGAAAGAAATTCCCACCACCAGTTTAGAGGTAGGAGAGACTTTGGTTCACAAATTTATACCACAGATGACTGCAGACTCCACAGCACAGGTGGTGCCAGTAGTGCCCACAGAAGCTGATATGTTAAATGACAAGTATTCCATGCAGTTTGGTTTTGGGCCCTTTGAGCTGCCTCCACAGTGGCTCTCAGAAAACCGAAACAGTAAGAAGCGACTCCTGCCTCCTTTGGGGAATACCCCCGAAGAGCTAATCCAGACAAAACAGCCTAAGTGTAAAGCAGAAAGAAAAATCAGCAGAAACAATAAAGTCAGTATCTTTCCCAAGGTGGATTCCTAGTAAGAGCAGGAGCTTTAAGTGACAGAGGAAGGTCCCCTTCTATTATTTGTGTGATCCCATGGATCTTTGTTACAGGCTGATTTTTTTTGTCCCAAATATAATTTAAACAAACAAAAGGGAAGCGTATATACAAGTGTTCCTTATTAATATGTTTTCATGAAAATAATGTATCAAAAGATGGTGTTTCCTAGTTTTATGTGTGCAGTTCCTACAATGATACCTGCCTGATTAACTTTCAAAAAGTATATATGGCTTTGGGGACACTTTTTATGGCTGAAATATGGAAATATGGCAGTCAGTTTGCTGGGCAGCCTCAAGTTATATTAAAACACACTGTGGGTATCAAAGTAACTTTAGTTAGTGGGGACAAGTGTAGGGCTGTAGGGAGTAGAAGACATGCAAAATGGGTAAGTCCTGACCACTTTTAGATAGACACAGCAGGGTTCTGCACATTTCATTAATGAAGTAAGATGGACTATTTATTAAGTACATCTATTTTCTGTTAAGATCATTTCTTAAATCAGTGTTAAAAATAAAACTTGCTGGGCTTTTTACACAAATTAGTTACCAAGTATCTGCCAAACATCTAAAGTTTTTTAAAAGCTAAAACCACTGGTTTTTGGCTTAAACTTCCACAAAGCCAAGGATACCCAAATCATCGTGTGTCAAACACAAGAAAGATGGTTTTTTAAAAAAACATATATTCTTGTAGTTTTAAGTAAAAACTGGATTGGAGACCATACAGGACAAATCCTGACTCCAGTAAACAAGTATGTATGTGCCAAGGGCATAAATAGAACACTTTGATCCTGTGATAAAGAGCATATACAAATGTCTCAACAGTGTAATGTGTGTATTGTGTAACTAACCAAGCAGTCAACCTTAAAATAGACTCATCTGCTGGTGCACTTTGCTGTTTTCTTATGGGAAAGCTAGCAAAAGAAAGAAATGGGTCAGAAATCCTGGTAGCCTTGTACTGAACTGCTGAGTGAGAAACCTGATAACAGACCCCAAAAGGCAAGATTTATTAATGCTGTTGCTCACTATTGTCAGAGGTAGGGTTTCCCTTCTACCGTCACAGATGTAGATACCAACCGTCCTACTTCACTTTTCTCACAGAGTAGACCAGCCAGTATATGAACATGAGACTTTCAAATCTGGTGCCTGACTCCTGAGTGAATCAGTGATGCCGTCCCTGGTATGAGCACACCAGCCTTTCTATGAGTTCAGGCATTGTACTGCAGCTTGCTCCTCTGCGTCATCATGGGCATATTGTCTCGTTTGTCCTGAGTGTGAATTTTAAATTACATTGGTCTGTTAGATGACCTGAAGCTACTGTAACCCTGGCATTTTAATCCTTGTTCAGTTAGTTGCAAGTAGTCTTTCCTTCTTCCTTATCTGCATTCACTGTAGTCTCTGTGGGTAGTTTCTTAAAAGCACCATCTAGTAACATCTATGTACTCCTTGTGGTTCCTCCTGTGCTTTAGCCCTTTGGTATATGCTGAACCTGTATCTGTAGTTAACTTCTGTGTATGAAAGTAGTTTTCTCTGAAGCATACTTTTAAAAGGACAAGGAGAAGAATCTTGCCAAGTTGCCAGTAACTTACTGAATCCAACTGGTTAATGTTCAAAGTGAGAAAAAATTCTTCTGAAGCAGAATTTGGAGATGTACCTGTTCTTCCTTTGTCATGTTTGGATGTGGCTTTGAGCAACCTGGTCTAGTGGAAGGTGTCCCTGCCCATGGCAGGGGGTTGGTACTAGATGATCTTTAAGGTCCCTACCAACCCAAACCATCCTATGATTCTATGTTTGAAGAACATCAGCAGCTTCTGATGGCTCCAAGGTGGTAGATTTCTACAAGGCATTAAAAGCAAATGTTTTAATAAAAATGTATTTAAAAGTTTATAAATTACTGTGTAAACTATGTTTTTATCCATTTCCTCTTTAGTTTAAGTGTACTTGGTGCTAGTTCAAGAACTCAGCTTGGGAGTGAGGAGCAGTCTTCAGTGGGTCCACACGGGTGGTGGGAACCCCAGCCACCATGGTCCTTAGATACAAAGATGAGAAGGCAGACATAGCTTGCCTGAAATCAGAGAGAAGAAATATTCCAGGAAAAGATGTTCCTTCTGTGGCAGAGGCAGAGTAGTACCATAGCAGACACGTTACGTGTTGATAAAAAATAATGGTTTTTTTCCCAAAGTTACTGAAAGAACAGATGTTATTCATAAATTCTGAAAACCTCAAAAACAAAGTAGGAGCTAGAGTTTCCTTAAGAATTTTGATTAAATTTAATATTTATGGCCCACTTACATGTGGATAGTGGTCAAAGTCTCTGTGATTAATGAATGTGGATAAATGGTGACTCGGATCTGAACTCCTTTGAGGAAAGCAAACTTAGTTTTGTCCTTTTCAAATCTCATGTTGAATGAAATGCCAATGATAAATTCAAAAAGCCAGATCTCATAGAATTTAGTTCTATCATGTCTGGAAAGCAAAGGGTTTGTAATGTTTTTTGACTGTTGAGGCAAGTATTTTTTTTTAAAGAGGACACATGTAAAAACTTGCTTTTTTTTTTTTTAGCAGATTGTATCTGAAGACATTGAAACCTTTCACCAAGAAATTAACTAAGGTGGTTTTGCATATATGAACAATTATTTGGGAGTGTTTATTTTAGTCCCTCTTCCAACACTTTATCCACGTGAATGTTTGAGGGAAATAAGAAAAAAAAACAACCACAAAAGCCCATCTTTGCATAGCAAAAATAATCTGTGTAAAATTCATAGTACAGGCTCTGTGCTAGAACTGTCATCAGAAAACACTAATTCAGGAATCTCTTTATGCAAAATGGAATATTTGACTTCATCTAAGACAGTGGTAACTTCCATTACTGCTGTCTGTTGACTTGTTCAAATGATTTCTACTGGGCAAACTGTTCTCCAGCATCCAATATGAAAAAAAAAAAAATCTCAAGACTTTTCTTCTTTATCATCACCTTAAACATCAGCAAAAGTGGTGTGTGTTTGGGTTTTTTTAGATGGTTGTTTTTAACCACCACAGGTGTTGGTAAGATAATTTTTTCTTTCCAGATTATTGATAAAAGAAAGTAAAAGTACAAAGCAAAGCTATGGGAAATGAAGAAGTGAAAGCCTGGGGTAATTCAGCCTGTGCAAATAGATTTAAAAGCTAAATCTTACTATTGGAGGAAAACTTGCAGGAAAGTTAAAACTCATTATTCAGGCACTTACGGGAGAAAAATAGAAAATGGAGCTCCTATTAAAGGAAGAAATCCTTTAAAAAGGATGAAAATACTATTATGGAGACAATGCCAATTTACTGTTCCTAGACATCCTCAAGAAATCATGTAAAAAATATACAAAAATTAAAAGAAGAAAAAACCCCACAGTCCTTCAGCACCAAATAATGCTTTATTTGTTGGCTACTTGGCAACAGTATATTTTGCACAATAGGATAAGCTTCCAGACAAAAGCAGTTGTTTTCTACAAACTCTCCAAGTATTCTACCGTGTAACAGATCTAATTGTTATGAAGCTGCGGTAATTTAATGAATGCATTTGTTCTGGTTTTAAAAATACACATACAGATAATACTTTGCAGAAAAGGCTGGCGGGATTTCTGTAGTGAGTTTTCTTCTATTCTGCTCCCTGTTTCCTGGGAAAATATTCCTGTATCAGTGGTGAGGAAGGTCAGGCTGTCTTTCCAGATCCATAGAACTGGGACTTGGCAGCTCATTCCAGCTAAACAGGAGCTGTCCCATAAGTTGCTGTGAAGGTAACCAGCTCTGGAAGTGATTATACATCCGACAGAACTCAGGTAGTTCCTCTCATTCTTGTCACCTGACCTTGCATTGCATAACTTGATAAAGAATGTAAACATAAAAAAAGCAAAATCCCTGCCTTCTAATCTTATTTGATATGTTACTGTGTCATTGTGTTAACCTACGTAGGAGTCTGTATGAGATTATGGTTTTAGGATTTTTTTCTTTTTTGGGGCCATAAAGGACTCGCCCCTTGAAAAAGATATGGTTGAAGTCATTGCTTTCAAACTTAAAACATGCTTACCTCTTCAAAAGACTGCTTATTTTAGTTGAAGTGACTTTCTATGTGCAACATAGGGATATTAGCAGGATTTCTAAATGAGTTATAATGGTGTCTTTAACCAACAAACTGGGACCACAAGGTTAGTCACTGCAATCTTTAGTAATCTGTAATTCAAGGACAGTTTAGGAAAACACAATGCAACACAAAAAAACACATCTTGCAGAAAATTGCAGAACTCCAGATGCAAATGCTTGCACTCATGAGCAAGTTGATTCCTCCCATCCCATGGAGGACTCAGAGTGGTAACAGTAGGAACCAGTCCAAAGTGATCTTTGTTCCACGTCTGTTTTTAAGCTGCTAAACCAGCCAAAGGTGGTGAAGAGTATGTAGAGGCTGATTTTTCTGATTGCTTTCTTCAGGGACAACAATACAAAAGTGTGAGGTAGAAGCATTCTTCCTGTCAGTGAAAGCCTCTCTGCATGTGCATAGGAGCAGTTCTCTTGTTTCTTCTCTGTGAGGAAAAAGTGGGCATTTTTTTAAAGAAAGCACAAGAAATATCAGGTTAGATCCAATTTCTGAATACACATTTGTTAATGCAAACTAGGGCTTCCCTACACTGCTGCTGTTCTGCGTTATGAGGTTCCCTGTGGCTAAAACAATGCACTGAGATGGTGATTTACTCCAAAAAGATTTTTTGTGCACAGTACTTCCCTAAGCAGCATTTTATCTTCTTTGCCTTCATCTTCTGTAAAACTAAACCCTCTACTTTTGCCTGTATCATATCCTAAGCCACAGCAGGTCCTTAGACACTTGTAGGATCTCATTCTTCTGGTCGCCTTGCACGTGTCCAGTAGCAAACTCCCAACACACTACTGCACAGCACTGAGACATTTCAGCACAGCACAATCCATTTTGAGCTCATGCTTCCTGAACTCTGGTGTTCTTCAGCAGAAGGAGGTGGTGGCAGCATTGAAGATGGTCTTGTCTAGGCAGGACCTTTCCTAATGCAAGTCAAAGAATGAAAACCTGGCTTTTATTAAACACAGTGGAAGTTTTACCATTGACTCTGGACTTTGCATTTTAGTTCAGCGTTTCTTCCTCAACTGACAGGTTACTATGCTGTATCACTGTTGTTGATGGAGCACACTGCAGAACTCTACTCATCCTCACCAAGGGCTTCTGGAAAAGTTGGAATATGGCCCAAAATTCTTGGCTTTTTGCCCTTGACTTGGCATATGCTAATCAGAAGATATTCATACATAATCTATTTGTCCTTTGCAAGAAAAAGTTCAGTTTATTTCCCTAACATTTAGGGGAATTAATAAAATGAAAATTAGCTGTGCTTGTCCTGATCTGAGTACTAGAACTGCTACTGTCTGCATTAAAAATATTGTCTGTCGTAAAGAAAAGCTACTTTGGGTGAGTATACAAAAGAATATTAAAAATATCAAAGACAAATAAGTATTAAACAAATTCTTGATAATTTGCCCTCCAACCTGTATGAAGCAATGAAAGTGTTTTGGATACGTGAATTCTGTTACTACGGCGACTGTGTTCTGAGTATCAGGACAACTTGTCTAAATGCACTGCCTCCATATTGTAACCTGTCTTTTAGGATGAAAGGCAGCTCTTGGAATGCTTTTCCTGCTGTGCCCTTCCTAGATAGAAGTTTTCTCCAGTTCATCCCTAGTTGCTTGTGGGTTTTTTGGTTTTTTTTTTTGTTTTTTTTTGTTTTTTTTTTTTTAATAATCATCATACAGTATCTAGTTTATCATGGAACCAAAACTGACCTATTCCCAGAAAGGCAAAAAGAAATCACACCCTTTGTTTTGCTTTTCTAGTTCAACCTTAATTATAAATATACCTACCACCTGTAACAATATTTGAGATTTTGTCATATTTAATGATGTTTACAAAGTTCAGTCCTCTTACTGGAGATGGAGACTTACAGCCTCATATGCAGGGTTTGAGATACGAACCTCCTCTTTTTCCTCTCTGGGTCTTCTAGGACACGTAACACCAATAGATCGTAAGATCAACTATGGTTTGAGATATCCCTGCTAAGCCATTATTATTAACTCTTGGGTGTGACAGCCTCATAGAAAACCTTCACTGATTCCACGTGGACAAGCAGCAGTAAGGAGCCTGTTCCTGCACCACTTTCAAAGTCATTTTATGTCCATTTGTTACCAAATGCAGAGCTGGACAGTCTCCTTTCTTGGGCTCTTCTGAGGTTGTAGGCAATCTGCAATATGGGAAGCTGATAGCAAGTCAAACTCTGTCAGCTATTAAACATACACACTCTACTGTAGAAATAAATATTGGCGTAGTTATACCTAGCTGCTTTCCACACATCATTATTCGTAGCCAATATAGTTCCTAATACAGCAAAAGCCAGATTTTAGTTTAGGGAGTTCTGAGCTATATTGTCCATTCTACTGCTTTCTCACTGTCATTACTGGCCTTAAATACTCAATTTGTGGGTGTAAACATTCAGTCTCCTATTTTTGCTTCAATTCGTGGTCTGCACCACCTGGAAAGCACCATACATTCCAGACACCACTATGGTATTGCATTAGCAATTGCAGGATTTATGTTAAAAATTCTAACATACCTAGAGTTCAGCATGCTTAGGGAGGAGGCAAAAACACACGTGGTTCACTGGTCTATTTTCTATCTTTGTCTTCAGCTCTTACCTGTAAACCACACTGCACCGTTAGTACACTGAATACCAGGAAAAGTTGTTCTTAATGCGACAGTAAAATGCCGTGCTCTGTAAGCATCAATAAAAACCTCTACTGCAGACAGCAATTCTATTTTAGCAGAAAAATCTGTCAGTTTGAACAAGATCAGATTTGTCTCTTTAAACTTTCTTGTAAAATTTTACCACCAATGAAAACCTGATTTCAACATATATGGGTATCAGGAAGTTGAAGGGGCCAGTAACTCTCTCTACAGTTCTTACAAGTTAATCAGAACACAGGAATGAATCCCCACATCCTATTTAAATGAAGAAATAAAAAGGGATGGGATCGTGAAGGTAATTACACTCTCCTTAATTTAATTAATTAAAAATTTAATTAAATTCCCTATTACCAGCAAGTATTCAGGTAAAAAATGGTGACCACAATATTAAAGTTTTAATGAGTTTATTTAAAAGTCATCCAGCTATCCTTGTTTACAAGTAAACACGACACAATGTATGCAGGAGACTTGACAGACGACCAAAAAGAAGCAACAGTAACAGCACAGGTAACCTTCTTTACAAGGCTCAGTACCGTAACCACCTTCTGTCGGGTTAGACATTTCAAACCCGGCTCTTTCACTGAAGGGGGAAGGCAGCAGCAGGGAGAATTACGCTGCCGTGAAAACGGCTGCAACTGACGGCTGTAAACACCCGCAGGTTTTAACACCGACTCTAAAGGCCCCCCTTGCTGAGCCCCCCGCCCCGGCCAGGCCCGAGCCCGGCGAGCACGCCCCGCCCCCCGGCAGCCCGTGCTTCAGCCTCCGCGGGCAGCGCTGCTCACTGAACCTGCCCCGCCTGAAGGCGCTCCTGCTCCCGCGCCCCCCCGCCGAGCCTCCCCAGGGCCCCGACACCCGCACCCGCAGGGAGGGCGCCATCCCCCTGCGTCCCGTCCAGGCGGCGCGCTCAGCCGGGCGCCGAGACCGGCTCCCCTGTTCTCGCGGCCCCGCCGCGCTGACCCGGGCGCTCTCAGCAGCGGTGCCAGCACCACCCAACTACCTGCGGGGAGGAGGGAGGACAAGGACGCTCTCTACGGAGCATTTGTCTCTCTCATGACGCAGAAGACAGGCTTCTGTGGGGTTACAGAATGGCTCAGACTTCCTAAGCAAGGGAAAGCTGGATGACAGTTGCATCCCTGTAAAAAAGCTAAGAAGAACTCCCGCATTATCCCTCTTCTTCCCCCACCTCCCGATGGTACCGCCTCAATTGAAGGCGGAGCCATGCAGCTACCGCGAGAGTTCAGTGAGTTGGTCGTCATGGGAACGGCAGCGGCGGCGGCCCTGTTGCCACCGCTGGCCTCCGCGTTGCCGCCCTCCCGTGGTAAGGACGGGGCGGCCACGGGGGTGCCGGGCCCTGCCGGGGGTACCGGCCACAGGCCCTCCCGAGCGGGGAGGGGCGCCGCCCGCACTCCCGCCACGTGGGGCTGTGGGAGCTGCGGCTCTGCCGGACAGCAGCCCCGTCGGGGCAGCGCTCGGGGTTCCTCCTGCGGGCACGGGAAAGGGCGGGCTGCCCGGCTGCCGGTTGAAACCTCTTGTGAGATTATTGTTCGTGTGTGCGTTTGGTTTATTGTTCCTTTGGGGCCCACCTGTTGCTTATCGCTGGCTTCTTCGTTTATGTTACTTTGGGTCTTTTGCACTCACTTTTCCCCCCGCCCCGCGAAAGTGAAAGAAGCCCGTAACAGCCCTCGGGCGCCGCCGTTGGCAGAGGCCTGGGGGCGGCCCCGGCTCGCCCGAGGGTCGGTGGGTTCGGGGCTGCCCCCGCGGGGGGGGGCGGGGGCGCCGCTGCGGGAGCCGGGAGCGCTGGGGTGTCGCTGCCCGCTCTGCGCTCCCGCCGCTCCGCGCTGTGTCGCGTTACGGACCCGCAGACGGGAGGCGGCTTGTCCCGGTTTCTTGGACTGAAATAAACGTTTGTATTCATTTGGGCCTTCTGAAAATTACCAGTGCCTGTCACATACTCGCGTGTCTAGTTCACGTGAATTCACGCCGTTTTTTGCAGAAAGCCATGCGTTTCTGTTGTTAAAACTCAAAACTGAATTGGGACTGGGAAAGTGACTCTTTGGATTCAGGAGCTCCCTCCGCTTACAACTACCGACTATAAAAAGCTTTCGGCTGCTTTATCTGAGATGTTTACAATGTCTATAACATACCCTCACTCTTTTGTTGATGCCAACTTTGCCAGTCCCATGCTTTTTTTTTAAAAAAACAACCAGAGCTATGCAGTTTCCTTTGTTGTGAGATTACTTTTAATATTTAAGCCATTTGAAGTTTCTTTGACACTAAGCAAATTTGAATACTCTGATTGGCTTGATGATACGAATATGTTTTTGTACAAACATTAAAAAAATTATACTTGAGTGGCAAGCTAGGCTATTCTAGAAGAACCTCTCAAATTGCTAGAAAGGATTTGAAACTTTTTTAATCTGTATCTGAAACATTACTGTGCTTGTGTTGCTTTATTATGAAACCGACAGATTGGAAGGTTGTGTTTGGTTTTTTTTCCCAATTTTAGGTCATAATGGATGTTACAAGGGTGAGCTTGGATAAAATTTCAAGGAGGCCTGCATGTAGCTCAAGAGCCTGTCCTATCTGTAGATCTTTACATACATCCCTGGAATTATTAACACCAGAGCCATGTGTGCCAAAGGTAATTCTTTTCATTGGGTTAGAAACTCTATGCCTAATTCTTCTTAGTAGAATGCCAAAGAAGTAAGATTCTGCTTTTTAGCTTCATGTAGAGTTCTGGCTCTGCAGGTGTGCTGTAAGGGGTTATGGGAAAGTTCATGAATGTGGGGTGCTCCCTATGCATGCGTGGAATGATGTTTAATTTCATTTTTCTGAACCTGTGCTACTTTTATTTGCCACAAAAAGGGTTATTCAGTACTACAACCTAGAAAACATGGTTGTCTTTACAGTTAACCAGATTATTAAATAAACTCAATTTTAAGAAAAAAACTTTTGACATTCTGGTAACAATGTGTAGATACACAGCTATAGGCTGTTGATGCATAAGCCAGTATGTATATAATTCCACTTCCATCCCATTTGTGCTTTTAAATTTAAGTTGGAATAAAAAATATTTTGCTTATTAAAAGAAAGCATTTGAGCAATCCTCACAAGTTGAATTTTTGACTGTAAGGTGGTCTCAGGTTGTGTTTGAATCAAGTTTAAAAAAAATATTTCATAGTATTCCAAGAAATATGTCAGCTCCAGAGATTCAACGAAGTCCATTGGGAGTAGATGTTCATCCATCCTCTGAGCAAATTAATATTGGGTATTAACTTAATTTTGGGAATGGGATGTATGATATGGTTGTTGGGTTGTAGGAACTGGGACTTGGGAATTTGAGATTTAGATTGATTTTCTTGGATTAGTCCAATTGTATTGAACCTCTGTTCACCTGTCTGTAGAATGGGCTCATACCTAGATGCTTCACAGAAGTATTTTTTTTATAGGTTCACAGTCAGGTATTAAGGTTAGCATCAGATAACTCTGAATCCAAGTTCTGACCTAAGCATCATAGGCTATTACATGAAAATTTTATCTCTTGAGATTGAGTGAAGCAGAAGCTTTTCAGCCCTTTAAATTAGACTATAAATATAGTATGAGCAAGAGATTGGGATGCTACCTGGTGCAGAGCACTTACGGTGTCAGGAAATGGATGGTGCTGTTGTACACACAGACTCTGAACTAGTTGGCTGTGCCGTCTGCTGCAGCAGAAATGACGTACACCTTTGGAATCATTCCTTACCTTGGCAATTCCAAATCTGGCAGTCTGTGGAATGACGAGCTTGAGAATCAATGTGATATCTAAGAAACAGAACTCTGTATCAAATCTGAAAATGGTTCTTTTATTTAAGTACTCTGCAGTATTGTATAGAATTGTTGTTAGCCTTTGTGATGGTATATAATAAATTCCGATTATCTTTTTTTCCCCTGGAAGATTTCTATTTTTATGGTAGTAATTAATTTGCATTTCATAGGTTGATTCACCTGTCACTTTGGCTGCTAGTCATCAAAGAGGCAGTCTAGAAGACTGCTGTCCAGAAGAAAACAAAGGTGATGACAGAGAGAAATCTGATGTCAGGAAAGTAAGAACAGATCAGCAAACCATAGTGGAGAGTACAACCGTCTTTCTTCACATGTGTATACTGAAACCCAATGAGTTATCAGGTGTGGGAATGGCTAATGCTTTCTTGTGTTGTGGCTAGACCAAACATGATGTCTGTATAGTTTCAGTAAAATTTTGTTGATGGAGGCAAAAGAGGATGCAAATAGGTAAAATTCTAGAAGAGAAGGAAGTGTCAAAATCTATACCTTGACTTCTTTCAAAGATGGGATTCAGGATAGTGAAGAGAAGATGCCTGATGGAAAAGGACCTGGGGGTGCCGGTTGATGACCGGCTGAACATGTGCCAGCAGCGTGCCCAGGTGGCCCCAGCAGCATCCTGGCTTGTGTCTAAAAGAGTGTGGCCAGCAGGACCAGGGCAGTGATTGTCCCCCTGTACTCAGCACTGGTGAGGCCACATCTCGAATCCTGTGTTGTTTTGGGCCCCTCACTGCAAGAGGGACTTTGAGGTGCTGGAGTGTGTCCAGAGGACATTGAAGCTGGTGAAGGGTCTGGAGCACAAGTCTTATAAGGAGTGGCTGAGGGAACTGGGGTGTTCCAGCCTGGAGAGTAGGAGGCTCAGAGGGGACCTTATTGCTCTCTGCAACTACCTGAAAGGGGGTTGCAGGCAGCTGGGTGTCAGTCTCTTCTCCCAGATAACAGGCAACAAGACAAGAAGAAATGGCCCCAAGTGGCTCCTGGGGGAGGTTTAGCCTGGATATTAGGAAAAAATTCTTCACTGAAAGGGTGGTTAAGTGTTGGAACAGGCTGCCCAGGGAAGTGGTAGAATAAGAATTCCTGGGGATATTTAAAAAATGCATAGATGTGGTGCTTAGGGTCATGGTTTAGTGATGGACTTGTCAGTCCTGTGTTAACAGTTGGGCTCTATGATCTTAGAGGTCTTTTCCAACCTGAACGATTCTATAATTCTAAATGTGTTATTACTACTGTTGCCACTACAGCATATGTCTTGTGGCATCTAAGCTGTGACCCGCACCTTGGTGATTACCTCAAGGATCAGGACAAACCATGTGCATGTGTTCCATGGAACTGTCTTAGAAAGTGTTTTCAGTAAGGTGTTTTTATCAGACTTCACAGAGATCATGATCATTTGTTAGAGACTTTGTATCCTATTAATGGTCCACCAGTCCAAAAATTTGGAGATTATGGTTGTAAGTTATTGCATTTAACTGAACAATGCTAATACTAAGAATATAATTTAATATAAATATGCAGTATCTCGTTTTAATGAAAGCATTTTTAGAAGTGCTTCAAATGGCATTCTTGTGGAATTCTATAAATGGTAATAAATTAACTTTCTAGAACTTCTGGCTATTTAAAATCAGAGGAGCAAAGGCCGGTATGTGAAGCAGAAAGTTTGGATACCTTCTTCAAGTTTAGATAAAATTTCATGACAGAATTGGCGTCAAAAGAAATCCCTTGATTCCTGCTTCTGTGTTGAACATGAGTCCTGGTGTACTAGCACATACAGTTTTTTAAACAGTAACCCACTGCAAAGGCTCTGTGGTGATCCCTAACTGACAAAAATGTATTTTTGTTTCTTAATTGTTAACATTTCAAACAGTATATTTAAAAGTTTATCTTATGTCTATTTTATTGTGAAAAGCTTTTTCCTGTGTTCTTTCAGGATGTATCTTTGATTTGGATTCTGGAGATGATAGCATGGGAACACAGACTTTGGAATTCTGTGAACCTTCCCAAGGAAAACTAAGTAGTGCAAAAGCAGGTATTACTTTTCAGGTGTATAAAATGAACAGTGCAATAAAACCTTCCCTGTCTCCACCCCACCCACCTTTCATTAATCCTTCTAGGAGAGTTTGGGAGCATAGTGTATTTGAGTGTATATTATATAGTTATAAAAAAAATTACAAACTAAAAATGTATATGCATTATGATATTCAAGAAGTGTTGGATGAATTTTTTATTTAAAGGTTATTTTATTAAAGGATATTCACTTTCTCTAATGATATGGTAGTATTTGAGTTTTGGATAGATTCAGCCAAAAGGCAGAATCCAGTGGTGATTCTATCTAGTGCATCTGTGCTGGTCATCTGAGGTAATACTCATTGTTTCAGAACAGAAATTGGACATAACTCAACTTCAAAGCTTCACTCAGTAGTTTTAGGTTTGAATCAACTGCTGGGCTCAGGCCAGTTGGAATAAGTACTCTTTTTTTTTTTTTTTTAACTTCTGTCCTTGGGGCTTCCCTGGAGCTCAGTTAGATTTTTATAGCTCTCCCCTTGTTGTATTACTCATCTCTTTCATTGGTATGAAGTAGACCAATGCATCATAGTAAATGCCTGAGATCCATGGGTTTGTAAGGCATTTGACATCAAAAGACAAGAAAATGGAAATGTATTGCTGGACTCCAAAACTTGGAAGTCTCTGGGAACTGGACAGCACTACAAGTGTTTGCTCTTGCTATGAAAGCTAACTTTGACCAGAAGAGAGGGCAGAGCATGAGGATGCTATAGGAAGGGGAAAAGCCAAAAGTAATCAAAATTGTGATCTGCATGTTCAGGAAAAAAAAGAGGCAATAGAGAAATCTATTTTAATTAAATAATGGAACTTTCCATAATTTATCACTGCTTGTATTTCTCAAAACAACATTTTTCTAGAACCGATATCAGAATCTGTTTGGCTGAGATGTAAGTCAAGACTGAAACTTCTGTAAGATTTGAAAGTAGAGATATTACTGAGTCTCTCTCAACTCCAGAATTATTAGTTTTAATAAATGACATTTCAACAGGTATTCTACTGGTCAGGCTAAAGAAATTATTTCTGACTTTAAAGCTTATTTTGTCTGTAATTTTTGATGATACTGCAGAGATGTTGAAACTTTTCCATTATAAATTTGAATTTAATAACTTGCCCAAAATTCAGGGTCTCTTCCTCCCCCACACCATAACCAACTGTTGCAGCTCGGTTTGATTCAGCATTCTGTTATAAAGGTTTCTGTGTTTTTCCCTGCTACGAACTGGTTTAGAACTGAACATGATATATATGCTTGAGAATAATTGTACTCTTGTTTATGGTTTTTATCAAATTACTTGTACTGCTTTTTACTTTTGCTTTTTTAAAAATTTTGAAATGCTTCAAGCTAGCATTAATTTTAAGCATATTCTACAGCAAACTCTTCCAACCTGGAATATTCTGAAGAAACAGATGTAGATCCTCAGATTCAAGCATCTAGGAAGAAAATGAATGAACTTGACAAAATACTGGCAAAAATACATTTTAAAGAGAGAGCAATTAAAAACAAAGGCAAAGAAATGAGGGCAAAGCTCTGGGAAGAACTTCAGGTTAGAAGTGTTCTGCCTATTTTGTAAATAGTATACCTCAGAGTACTGTCTTCCAGGATTATCATATTTCACAGGCACATTGTTTTATTAAATAACTCAGTTGGCTGATCAAAGTGAATAAATGGATCTTAAAAAGTACCTTTGAATAGGTTTTAATATATTGGCTTGGCTGGCTTTGAAAGAAGGCTGTGGTCCTTAAAAACTGAGATGACCAACAGCCAAATACACGGCTGTCTAGATGTGGTTTACTAGCATAACTAGTGTTAATGCTTGAGCTTGCTACTTGCAGGTATGATAAGGCATGACAAGAGGTAATGCTTATGAACTCAGGACTTTTTATTCTGCTCTAGTGTGACCATTCTTAGGCCCATCTATTTCAGTACTGTCTGTTATTGAAGAAATTAGAGATGCTGCCTGAAGAAGCTGTAAAAATACTACAGCACAAATTTCTTCACATTATTCCTATCCTGGTCTCTGGCAGTTAAATATCAGTTTAAGCCTTGAAACATGAGAGTTAGTATTTCTTCTGAGATTAGGCATTGTACAATTTACGTGAGTACAAATGTCTGTTGTGAAGACATGACTGCAGTTGATTGGACTGCATCTTGTAGTTTCTGTGGATTTGGATTCAGAACCATATATACATCACAGAACTTTGTCCTGTGAAATGTGTTTTCATGTAAGAGACAATATATAACAGAGGCTCCACCATGTCTTTATCATAACTTTAGTATTGATTGTTCAGATAGTCTTGAGAAGAAAATAAAGTGTTAAGTAAATGTTGCCACTGAACAAGGAATTTTAATAGGGTCTGAGTTCATTAGACCTGATAAGCAGACAACATATTTTGCTTTACAGTATTTGAAGTGAATATATGTATGTATCTGTATATTTATGCTTTATTTCTTTTGAATAGTCTATCAGAACCACTGGAAGCCAGATGGAGGTAGAAAACACAAAACTTTTTTTAGCTTTGAACTCATCATGGCAGGATACAGCTAGTAAGTAAGAAAGAGAAGTAAGTCCCTGATATAATTATTGTTATAATTTTGATTTAATTTTGATATAATTATTGATATAATTTTGATTAAAACTCATATTTTTGTTGGATATTATAGAAATAAAGCTTTCAGACCCTTACAATAAAATAGTCTTCACATGTAAAAGTACATCAAGGAAATATTTGAAACATTAACTGAAATAATGTTTGCGTTATCACAAATGTAGAAGTTGTACTTTTAATTTTGTTTATAGAAACTGCATTTTTTCCAAAGAACTGGTGACTCTAGAAGGGTACAAATCCAGATAAATAAAGCTTGCATTTTGAAAGTTGATGGCAAACAGATATTTCAGGAAGGGCTCATGACTGATAACATCGATAAATTAATGATAGCAGGTATAGGGAAAGTTAAGAGTGGAAACCTGCTGAAAAACTTGACGTCTTTACCATTTTTGAATATTTGGCATTAAGTGAGGAATTCAAAATTGCTGTGGTAAACAAACAAAATTATGAAGTTACTGATGTGTGATTGCTGGTGGTCATAGAGGGTTTGTCAGGCTGGAGTACTTGGTGTAGGAAGGTCAGGCAATTAAAAAGTATTAGGCCTAAAAATGTTACTTAGAAGTTCTAAGGATGTGGGCCCTGCCACACATGTATCTTGGAGAACATTTTCATATGGAGATGGGTGAGAGAGTGAGAAGGATGCAATGTCAATATCATGGTAAGGATCTCATAATATGACAGGTCCAGAGGGAGGGGAGACCCCAAGCTTTTTTAGGAATTGTTAACAGAAGAACCAAAAGAATGGGACCAAATTATGATACAAACTACTGAGTTATATGTTGGAAAGTAATACAGGAAGATGCGTGCACAGCCCAAGTCTTGGAAAATGGTCCAAAAAGGAGTATGTGTCATTTACGTTAAATTTGATACTGATTATGTTGCATTTAATTCACTTCTAAAAGAATCTTAAGATTCAAAATGTGAGAGAGAATTTGAGTAAAAGGGATCATCAAATCATATAAAGTGTGATTCTAAGGAAAAGGTGTGAATATGAAACATGAACTTAGTTTTTTTTTATCAGCTTTTTTCCTGAGAATTCTAGGAGAAGAAGTTTAGGATAGATGGCAGTTATTTTAAAGCAAATGTTAAAGACATGCTAGCAGACTATTCCTAGGAAGAAAAGACCAGGAAGTCTGATAAGATAGTTTATGAGTTTTACCATGATATGACAATAAAGACAAAAATATTCAAAGTAGAAATGAACACACCAATAAAAATATTTTTTTTCATTTTACTCTTTTAATAAAAATAAATTCCATCTTAAATAGCATTTAAACCAGCAAATTCTATAGCTGTATTAAAAGCAGATAAATAACTAATGAAGGATTGAGTTCTTTAATAGGAAAAGTAAACATATAATGACACAGAGAAATGTGAAATGTGATACATAACAAAAAAAGACTATGATCAAAGTTACAGTGAATACCAATAATGTAAAACTATAGATAGAATTGCGAAAGAAAAGTTAAAAAACTACTTAGAAATGTTTTCTCTACTGAGTCGGAAGGACCCAATTCTGTTGGAGTTCTAAAGCCATTGAAGCGTGTTCTGACTGAAGTATTGATAACTTTCTTCAGGAACGCACAGAGGATGTGCATGCTCATAGAGACCTGGAAAAGGAAAACAGTGGGTATTTTTAAATGTCCTTTTTCTTTCTGTGCCTAGGATCCTGCTGCGGGAGACACTGGAACAAACTGTAGACATTCTGATCACAGTGTCTTTATGGGGAGGGGCAGGGGGAACAAAACCAGGCCGTGTCATACCTGCTCAAGTGTGTTTTTAAAAAAAATCTGCTGTTTGAATGCTCTGGTGCTGGAGTTCTCAGAGATGTGTCAGTCATATACACATTTTGCATCCTGTCCTTCATCAGTATACTTACTTCAGTTGAAAGGAAACCAAATTGTGGTGCATCTTGTTTTTTCTTGTTTGGAAGAGAACAAGGATTTGAGATCTGCATGGTTATTGTTGAGC